>NC_000083.6:18131397-18445862 GCF_000001635.26 Mus musculus | reverse complement strand
TAAAAATAAAGAAGGAAAGAAAGAGAGAGAACAAAAGGAAAAAGGAAAAGAAGCAAGCAAGCATATTCCATGAATGATGTTGGTCTAATTAACAGTTTATATTTAGGAATATGAATATAGATCTATAATTATCACCTTGCAGAATACTCAACACTAAGTAGATCAAGGAACTCAATAAAAACCAAAGAATTAAATGGCTAAAAGGCACTTAAGAACTAAAGTCCTTATTGATCAGTGAAATGCTCCAGAGACTGCTCCACATAGGAATTTATCCCATAATTTTGGAATTTCAAACTGGTATAACCACTCTTGAAATAAATCTGGCTGTTCCTCAGAAAATTGGAAATAGGCCTACCCAAGCTATATTACTTTTAGATATACATCCAAAAAAATGGCCCAACATATCAAGGGACACATTCTCATCTATGTTTATAGTGGCCTTATTTTTAAGAGCCCAAAAGCTGGAAGCAGCACATGTCCTATAACAGAAGAATGGATGCAGAACATGTGGCACATTTACACAATGCACTATTACTCAGTTATTAAGATTAAGGGCATTATGAGAATTGAAGAATAATGTATGAAACTACAAAATACCATCCTGAGTGTGGTAACCTAGACCCAAAATGACATACATCATATGTTCTCACTAGTAATTTAATATTAGTCATAAAGCACACAACACCTAGGATATATCCCACAGAGTTACAGAAGTTTAGGAAGCAGAAAGGCCAAGATAAGGGTGAAGGAATGAGATAAGGAACTGTGGAAGGGTTGCCACAGAGTGGGAACTATGATTAGATTGTAAATAAATAAATGAATTCATTAAATATGGTAATGTTTTAGATTTAGAGTATTTGTTTATTTACCTAATAGAAGGAAGCATAAAAGCAGCCAGGGATAAAATTTTATTTGAAGGCACTAGCAGAAAAAAAAAAAAAAAAAAAAGGCCCAGATGTCACATTGACTTTTCAAACCTAAAGCCAGTCCCTAGATGTGCACCTTCCCCTAAAACACCTCAATCCCAACTCTTTCCTAATCAGCCCAGTAACAACACAAAAAGCTCTGCAAAATTCTAATCCAAGGAAAGCCAGAAAGTTACCAAACTCTTCACTATACAGAATAACACAAAACAATTCTGTTTTTTGATTACAAATTGTTCCCATAAACTCATAAGATACAAGAAAATACTTCACATGTATGCTGCCTTTACACAGGCAAATTTCAATATACATATTGGAGGTAGTCATTAAGAATCCCCCATCTACAGAAAATGAGGTATTAGCAAATGATAGCTACAGGGAAAATGATCAGCTTTATATTTCAGTGTGTAGAACATGGTTGGTTAACAACCATTAAGTGATATGCACACATGTAAGTTTACATTAGTATCATGAACTGTATTACATAGTTTAATTACACATTTTGAGAATGAGGGAAGGGGAAAATAAATCTTGGAAGAGTTTGAGGGGTGAATGTGAAGAAAACATATTGTATGAAATTATCAAACAAATAAAAATGAGGAATGAGCTATTAATTATCTCTATGATGATGCAACAGGTCTGAGCCTTATATTGTTCTTAAAAATCATTGGAATACATTTTTAAAAAATCTGTGACACTTAATTAAAATGTGTTAAAAGGAAGAATAAATTGGAAACCAGTGAAAATTTCAGGGGAATATACTGTATCTTCCAATATCGATATTGGCACTGGATTAAAAATATAAATCAGGAATGATTTGTAATGGTTGTGGTGAACTCTCTGAAGGGATAATGATGAGTTATAACATTTAAATTCCTTTAAAAATAATTTTAAAAATTATATCTCACTTTCCCACAGATGTTTTCCATTTGCTAGCACATTGTGGAATAAAATGGATAAATAGATGTTAACCATAAAATATGCATTTACCTGTTTCATTTGAAATCTCATTGACTGCACAAGGAGTGCACTTGTAACAACAGATGGCCTTGCCCTTCATGGTTACTTTCCTGAATCCAAGCCCACAACTTTCACTGCACACAGATTGGGGGATCTGAGAAGAATGAATAATGTTATTTAATTCTTAGGGTTTTATGAAAAATGAAAAAATATTTTTTGAAGATCATACACTAAAAAGCAAATATTTTTATTAATAACTATACTTATTTATAGGAGTATTTGTAGTAAAAAGTGATGGGGAACTGGGGTAGCTAACAAATCTTCCCAGATGCCTGAAGAGTAAGAGACTCTTAGGATCCATTGAAGATGACATTAGTTGATATAACCCAAAAAGCAGAGAGAGAATCTTTAGAGCCCATATCCATAGGTTATGAAAGGCCACTGGTTGAAGGATTGGTGAACCAAGCCATCACAATAATATTAACCAAAATTTGCTCCTATATAAAGAAAATACAGGGTCAAAGAGTTGAGCAGAGACTTACAGAAAGGTCATACAGAGACTGTCCTACCTGGTGATACATTCCAATCACCAAAGAAGACACCATTGCTTATGCCAAGAAATGCGTGAAGACAGGAGTCAGATAGCTGTTGTCTCCTGAGAGGCTCTGCCAGTGCCTTACCAATACAGATGAGGATGCTTGCAGTCAACTGACTGACTAAGTATAGGGACTCCAATGGGATAGTTAAAAACTGAAGGAGCTGAACAGGTTTGCAACCCCTTAGGTAAACAGCAATATCAATGAAATAGAATCCCCAGAGCTCTCAGGGAATAAACCACCAACAAAAGAATAAACATGGAGGGATCCATGGCTCCAGCAGTATATGTAGGAGAACAGACCATATCTGGCTTCAATTGAAGGAGAGTGCCTTGGTCCTCTGAAAGGCACTTGTTGTCCAGCAAAGGGAAATGACAGCTAGGATGATGAGGCAGGAATATGGGAATAAGATGAGCACCCTAATGGAAGCTGAAGATGGAGGATATGAAAGGGAGTTTGCAGATGAGAAACCGTGAAGGGATATAATATTTGAAATGTAAATATATAAAATAACCAATAAAATTTAAAAAAAGACATTTAAAAAAATTAAAAGATAATGCCTATGAGAAGGCAAGAGTGTTTAAATTTAGTTCAGACAATTATCACAGTGTTAAAAAAAATTGGAATCTTAATGAATTAAGGATATATTTGTGAAACATTAGTGACTAGGAACATGATATTGTAGTCTATGGGGTGAATCTAGCCTAACACTAAATTTGTACTTTCTGACACCTGTGTTGAGCATCAAAACTTCCACCATTATTGTGAATGTTGACTGTCAATTTTGAGAGGATTTAAAATTATTATGGAAGCACATAAACATACTTGTAGGAAGAAAATATAGATTTAGCTAAGATGAAAACTCTCAGTTAAAATGTAATGTCACTACTTATTTTAAGAATGTAACAGTTGCAGAGAGAGAGAAGAGAGCTGCAGTATTTAGTGCTTCCTGCATTCAGAGGATGATATGTCATTTTTATTCTTTTTCATATGAAAACCATGCACATTAAAATACAATGCCCTGCACTCTCACATAGGTCCGGAACGTCTTTCAAGTTATTATTAAACATTCGATGAGATAGCACATATTGAGAACCAAAGGACAGTAAGGATGGCTAATGGATATTTTTAAATGATATTTTAAATGATATGATTAATGATATTTTTAAAGAAAAATATTCCATATAATCATTTTTATGCTTATTTACATTTTGGTGACATTATAAGGGAAGTTACTGATTCTTTAGGGGATTCAGACTTGGTGATGAAATTAGGACATAGTTATTGGGAAGAGAAAAATGAAATATTTTCCTTAATTCTAAGATACTAATTTTATTTACTGTTAATACTTGTGGATAGAAACATTGTCTTTCCATTTTCTAAGCATCTGTCCAGCATGAACATTTGTTGTTATTCTATCCTTTGTAGACATGAATACTTCTTGAACCATAAAACAAAATATAGTCTGCCATATAAAAGTCATTTTTGTTCACGGTATTTGAATGAACAATAAAAAGTAAATTTAATATTGTTTTATGATATTAATCCCCAAAAGAGATTTTCCTCCAGTACGTTAACACCCGAGTCATTTGAAGCTGAAAATTTCTTCTTTCTGTGTGACCCATCCCCAAATTGTGACAAATGGAGGAAACCTAATTCTCATATGAGTGAACAATTGGGGACTTATTGAACACTGTATTCTTCCATTGATCTTAATCAAGGAAAATAAAAGACAGTATACTAGAGTTCCTTTAAACTATTTTATACTGATACGCTTAAGTATAATGGAACTTGAGTCAATCATCATATCTGAGAACAGAATTGTTTTAAAAATATATGCACAAAGCATTTAGGTAATACATAACCCACCTCTGAAAATATTGCTGGCCATTGTATCATTTGTTCAGATAAAGACAACTGTTGACCCTGGGGAGCATTTGCAGAAAAGGATCCTATTTTCACTTTTAATCCAAGACCCTTTGGTAAATTCCAAATGTTAAGAATGTCATACTCTGTATCTATTTTCTGTCTCCAATCTAAACTCTTTTTGTCTCTCACTTCAATATGCTTCAGGAAAGTATTAAGCTTAAAGAGAAACATAGTTTTATATTTCATTGTGCATAAGGGTAGAATAAATTCTGCTGTGAACATCAACATTAATGAAGATTCCATTAATGATGACTTAGTTGAAAGGATGTTCAGAATACCATTATTATTGATCTTCAAGTGAAAACTTAGAACCAAGCTCAAGTAAGCAATCAATGACAATTGATCTATGAAAAGATAAAATTTTGAAACCTAGCTAGACTTATTTACTTTTAGAATATGTTTGGAGTTACCATGTCCAAAAAAAAAAAAGAGAATACTGATGTCAAGAAATACAATAAAAGGCATCATTTCTATATAACCCAACCATCATTGTTTCATATAAGTGTCCCTGTTCAAATTTTGCTTGTAATTAATATATAAAGCAATGAGGATATTAATTGCCTCTATTACTGTAAGAAGGCTGTACAGATAGATATAGATGAAAAGAACTTGAATTTGAAAAACCATATTTGCTCCTGGTATCTTGCACATGATTTTAAAACATCATACATTTGAAACTATCTTGACTGCTAGGTAAGATTAGAACACAAACGGTTTTTGATTGTGGACAAGATAACTGAATTTTACTTTGCCTAAGTTAGTGTTGTTGCAAGTTTCTTATGCCAGAATGCTGACAATAAAATACATTAGAAAGGTTATTACCTGCCATGGAAAGAACACCATCCCTTTGCCATTTTCATATGGTTGCATTTGAAGTTGCTGAAGTCTCATCTCATGGAGACTGTGAGCCACAGCATACACACCATTGTAAATACTTGTGCTCTCTGCATTCATTGCCACATCAAATATGTGACGAGGGAATACATCCAAAGAAGCATTGGTTTGACAGTTTTCCAAAACATGACAATTAGTGGCAGAAAATGAGCACTTGAAGAACAAATACCACAGCTTAGGAAGATAAATATCTTCTGGGTATTTATTGGGATTAACTCTTTGAATAAATTTGGTAAACTCAAAATTCTCCCTATAATGGTGCTTAAAAATTAGGCTTCCATGGAATGAGTCTAACATGAAATAGTCAGCTCTGTCAATAACATGATGTTCAATGTTCATGATCCATATATTCCATGTCAATAACCTTTGCTCAATATTCCTCATTACACCTTCTAGTGAATCAATGTCACCATAAATAATTGTTACATTTGTCTCATCGATATTTTCCCAGAATTTATAAAAATATGAAGTCCATGTTTCTGAGGTCATTTTTACAAAAGCTAGGCAGATATCTTTTCTCTCCATCTCCTCCCTAAAATCTGATAGAATTTTATTACCTTTGTGGTCATCGGGGAGGATGAGACCAACCCATGACCACCTAAAATGAACCATCAATGAAACAATGGCAAGTGAAAGAGATGTGTCCTTGGGGGCCATCTGGTAGAGAGAAGGATACTGACCATGGTCACTCAAGAGAAGATCATAAGGTCCAAATGTAATCTGAAGCAAATTGGAAAGAAGAAAAAGAATATTAACATCTAAATATATTTTATTCCTGAAGGAATAGAAGACAAGAGAATATTTTAAAGGGACATTACATAAACTACATTTAACAGAAATTTTTATTAGGCCTCTAAGTTTCAAGGACTTAGGTGGCTTCATTTACTACATTAATATTTCTCTTACAAGCAAGAGAAACTCCGATTGCACTCCATGTTCTGAGTATTGCTTTGATGTTTGGAGAATTGATCAACTATTCTTTTAGTCTAAAGAAACCAAAAATATAAACAAAGAGAACTGATTCTCAGTTCCCAAAGTCCAAATTTTCTCACCTGTGGAAATTTAAAGAGTTGAAGCAATGTCCCAATTTGGGCAGATGTTATCCATGATGTTCCTCTGAGTGCAGCAGTGAAATTTCTCTTTTTACAGTTGTAATTAGGTATATGATTTCCATCACCAAGAGCTGTGAGCCAATTAAAAGTAATGTCAAGAATGTACTTCCCAGTGAATCTGACATTGTAAAAGTCAAATCCAAGAGATATGTTGGGTAACAGATTGGGGTTGCCATTGATCTCCTCAATGGCAAATTGCAGAGCGAGAATATACTGGTAGTTCTTAAAGTTATACCTGTTTAAGTGGCATAAAAACAATAAGACAATGATCAACTTTACCATACACATCTACACATTTAGTACAGTAAATCATATAATTTAATTTTGAATGTATGAAATATGTAATTTAATTTTTTCAACTTGAACAGATGAACTGGATTAGGTAAATACATTAGGTTTAAGCCGGCTCCTTTACCTTTACTACTCAGAATTTATTGATCCTCAAAGCATATATTATTTATATTTCATAGATTGATTCTTTACACATTTTGTTTATTTGTCAGGAATCATTTTCCCCCAAATACCATATTTGTTGGAATGTAGATCTTTGGGTTTCTAGGGTCTTCACATATGAAAACCCACTATTTTACTATCAACCCAACAAGTTTTATAAACATTATCTTAATTAAGTAATGTTCTGAAGTGCATTTCATGGCATATGACCATGGAAACTATTTCTCTGATATAATTTTTTGAGTATTACAGCATGCATTTACTAATGTCTTAGAGAAACAAAGGAAAGCCTACTTCTGTATGTGAATAGATGACATTAAATGGTACAGTACCATGCCCTTTATATTTTTAGCATTCTATTTATGATGTTTTTTGTTTGTTTGCTTGCTTGCTTGCTTTTGTTTTTGTTTTTAGTTTTGTGGTTTTTTTTTTTTTTTCAAGACAGGGTTTCTCTGTATGGCCCTGGCTGTCCTGGAACTGACCTTGTAGACCAGGCTGGCCTCGAACTCAGAAATCCGCCTGCCTCTGCCTCCTGAGTGCTGGGATTAAAGGCATGCGCCACCATGCCTGGATATTTATGATGTTTTTATGTGTGACTGCATTCACACATGTTTCTTCGAATGTAGAGTTTCATGAAGTTTAGAAAGAATAAATTCAAGTTAAGACAACTACAATTTTATTTTTTTTTTGACTTACTTAAAGTATATGTTATTTGTTTGTAAAGATGGATAGATAGATAGATAGATAGATGATAGATAGATAGATAGATAGATAATAGATAAGTAGATAGATAGATGATAGATAGATAGATGATAGATAGATAGATGATAGATAGATAGATAGATGATAGATAGATAGATAATAGATAAGTAGATAGATAGATAGATGATAGATAGATGATAGATAGATAGATAGATAGATAGATAGATAGATAGATAGATAGATGATAGATAGATAGATAGATAGATAGATGATAGATAGATAGATGATAGATAGATAGATGATAGATAGATAGATAGATAGATAGATAGATAGATAGATAGATAGATGATAGATAGATAGATGATAGATAGATAGATAGATAGATAGATGATAGATAGATAGATAGATAGATAGATAGATAGATGATAGATAGATAGATGATAGATAGATAGATAGATAGATGATAAGATAGATAGATAGATAGATGATAGATGATAGATAGATAGATAGATAGATAGATAGATAGATAGATGATAGATAGATAGATGATAGATAGATAGATAGATAGATAGATGATAGATAGATGATAGATAGATAGATGATAGATAGATAGATAGATAGATAGATAGATAGATAGATAGATAGATAGATAAATAGATAGATGATAGATAGATAGATAGATGATAGATAGATAGATAGATGATAGATAGATAGATAGATAGATAGATAGATAGATAGATAGATAGATGATAGATAGATAGATGATAGATAGATAGATAGATAGATAGATAGATAGATAGATAGATGATAGGTAGATAGATAGATAGATAGATAGATAGATAGATAGATGATAGATAGATGGATAGATGGATGGATGGATAGATAGATAGATAGATAGATAGATAGATAGATGATAGATAGATAGATAGATGATAGGTAGATAGATAGATAGATAGATAGATAGATAGATGGATAGATAGATAGATAGATAGATAGATAGATAGATGATAGATAGATAGATAGATAGATAGATAGATAGATAGATAGATAGATAGATGATAGATGATAGATGAATAGATAGATAGATAGATGTGCTTATGCATTTCACTCATTTAATGTTTAGTTGCTTCCTTGGTTTACTCAGTAACACAGTGTCTATGACTTGACTGTAAGTTGTTGTGCAAATCACAATTGATCTTGAATTCAGAAATACCCACCAGTCTCCTTTTCTAGACTACTGGGAATAAAGTCTTATACTGCCATATTTGCCTCCTATATTTCTTTATTTTCTTACCACACATGCCTAGATATAATCATAGGAAACCTGTAGAGATTCTCTTGATTCACTCTCCTACCCTCTTTATGATCACTGGATTAAAGGCATGTACTCATATTCTTTTGGCAGGTATGAAATCAGTTCCTCACAATTGGTGTTTTTTTATTTTTCTGAATCATCTCATTATCTGTTTAATTAAGTTTTGTTGAAAATACCCTTTACACTGAAAGGCACCAAATCCACACCTATAAAAAAAGTATTACTTAATGTATCTGCCAAGGTGGATCACAGAAAAAAAAAGTCATTAAGTTTTCATTATATAATTTTTACTTCTCTCCCAGTGATAAAAATTTAGGTCAAAAGCTGTGGAAAGAAACTAAGAATCTGCTACATCCACTCCAGTAAGACAAGCACGACAGGCCCCCAAAACCTCGGTGCTGTACTGAAGTGAAAAGTTCACAGAAATCTTAGTCTCCTAGAATCATGGCATCCTGTATAACGAATGCTCCAATGTCCTTGCTTTAGTTGGTAAACGGACCTGTGTAATTTCCCTTAATATTGCTTTATTATAAGTGCCTCTATTGGACATATAGCTAAGTTAGATTCTAGGCAGTCTTTGAGCCAACCCTGGGCATGGATAGCTAAGTCACTGCCCTACACAGGAATTTACCATTATCTAGGAAGAAGGAAGTTTGTGATCTAAGGAGGAACCAGAGTAGATACTTAAACTATAGATGGCTGAGTTACACCCATATGTAAGTATTTACAATGGCCTAGAAGGTGAACTATAAAATAGACTAGAATAGGAACTATGGCAAGGGCATGAAGCCCTTGCCCCTGGCTTCTAAGATTAAATGGACCTTAGGTGGAGCTGTTTTTGATCCCAGTTGGTTCCTGCCTGTCCTTCTGTGTTTGTATTCCTCTGTTTTGTGTAACAATCCAGTAACCTCTTTGTACCTTGCTGATGTGTCACCTAACTTCCCTATTTGCTTTTGTATAAAAAGTTTGATACTCGATTTGACAGATTACATTCAGATAATCCAGCACAGTCTCATGTCTGAGTGTGTCTTTCAATTCCCGCCGACTCTTTGCCCATCTGTCCGAACCCCTGATTCCCAGGGATTGAGGGGAGGCGGCAACTGGGACCTGTCCTTGGCAAAAACCAGAGATTAACAATAACCTCGTGGAAAATGAATTCACAAGACAAGAGGGAAGTTATACTTGGGATCTAATCCTAAATATAATAGCATGCAATTATCTGTGAATGTTCAAGTGAATCAAAACACTAGCAAAGAAAATGGAGGTCAGCATGAAGTCTAAACCCTATCTGAGAATTCTTAGTGATTTATTGCTGTGCAGAAACATAATGAGCATGGCTATTTTCATAAAGGAAAACATTTAACTGGAGTTAGATTACAATTTCAGAGTTTTAGTCTATTATTGTCTTGGTGGGAACTGTGACTGCGTTCCTGCAGAAATGGTCTTCAAAATTCAACGGACAGTTTTACATCCTAAACCACTGGCACCAAAAGCAGAAACTGGAGCACACTGACTAGACTTGTTTTTCTCAGAAGTGTAACTCCACCAACAAAGTGACACACTTGCTCTAACAAGTCCTTGCCTACTCCAACAAGGTCACATATCCTAATAGTGACATACAGCATGGTCAAATATCTAAACAGAATAGTCTATGGAGCCATTCCTGTACAAGCCACTACATTCTATTCCTTGACCATGCTAGTATTATAGCCACAAAATGGTAGGAAATAGATTTAGTCCACTTTAATTTCCAATAATCTAAAATAGCCTCAAATTTGTTTGAAGTCCAAAGTTCAAAGTTTCTTCTGAAACTTATGTAACAATGCAATATAATCACCTGAAAAATAAAAATAAAAATGTAGATCACATACTTCCAATGTAAAATGGAACATGATACCATTTGAATTTGAGAAAAAAGAACCTAGTCAGAAAATAATGAACCAAAGCAAGATCAAATACAAGCTGAGCAATCTCCAAACACCGCAAGTCCATATCTGATTATAATTTATCTTTACATCTCCAATTCTTTCATCTCTATTGACTTCATAACACTTCTTTCTCTTGGGCTTTTTCCATTCCCTGTTATTATTGCCTCTGGGCATTTATGCCACAGCTCTGTCATCTTCAACATTCAGGTTTCTCCTTTGGAGTTTGACAAAATGAATACTCTATGTCTCCTTACACAGACATCTCTGTTATAATACTGGCCTTAACAAATGTTCTTAGTCACAGAGAAAGATGCCAGAATACCTTTTTTAAATCCTTGACTCTTAATGCCAGAACCACATGGCTGAACCTGCTAAATTACATTCCTTGCTAACGCAATAACATAGCTCCCTTGGAAAATTAAATCTTTACCAGTTTTCTTTTCTTGTTGCTTTATTTTACTTTCTAAATTTGTATATCTTGAAACACTATCTGTAAACAAGATTGGTGGCCTTAAACTCCTTTTCACAAGTATGAAGCATAGATGGGAAGAATTTTGCCCAGATATTTTCAACCCCTTTTTTTTTCTCATTTTACATTAGGCTTTCCTTTAATACCTCTGTGTCTGAACAAAGGAATTAGGTCAATAGCCATTTTTAGTACTATTTTCTCCTCAATCTGTATATTGTGAATTTTTGTTACTCAGAATTGTACATTTCTTTATGTATCTTTATATTAAATATTAATGACCACATGACAATTCAATAAAAGGCTATGCTCAGATTTTCTATGCCATTGGAATTAATCAATAACTCTACACTTTAGCTTCAGGGTCATGTTCTGAAAGTCAAAATGAAGCATCATTCTTTTCCAACATATATAAAGAAAAACAGTAATACTCATCCCCTCTTTGTCTACTTGAGTCAACAAAGCAGAGATCAAAGTACACTCAGCAACATTTTTTTCCACATACTTCCTTGGTTGGCTCATTAAGCAGCAATTAAAGTATTTCATTGCTTTCCTTTAAAAAAAATCCCAAAGTCAATGTTCCTCAAAAATACATAAGTAAGCAAATAAATAAATAAATAAACCAAAAAACAATAACACAGCTCCTCCAAGTAATAACCCTTTCTCTAGTATCAACATTTGTCTTCCTTGCATTTGGTGGATGTGGAGACCACAACGACCATTATATATCTGATGAAGGAAAACTTACACTTTCCGAGATCTTGTCCATTTAATTCTGGTGGGAAGCACTGCATTAGGCAGGCAGAAATGGTCTTGGACAAGGAGCTGAGAGTTATATATTTTTATCCACAAGAAGCAGAAGTGAAAGCCCTGGACAAAACTGAGCTTCTTGAGTTATAAATCACCATTTTATAGGGACACAATAACTCTACAAAGGCCACACATACTCCTACAAGGCCACTCAGTATGGGCCAGGCATTCACATACATGAATCTCTGGGGCCCATTTGTACTAACAGCATAAAAATATTGCTATTTGATAACTTCTGGAAGCAGAGTCATGTTTCTTCAATAATGTTATTTCTTCTGGACAAATCTTATTCTGGGATGGCTGACTGTCAACGATATCAAAGGAATACACAGTGATCTTGATTAAGAATTGTATTAAACTTTGTCAGGCGCAGTTTTTCTGAGTGTAGAGGTGATTTCATTATGTTGTAAGATTTTTCTAATTTACCTTCCTAAAAATATCAAAAGTATTTTGTTAATGGGTTAATTTTATCCTTAGCTTCATGCCCTGGACCAGAAAGCATAGTAGGAACTTGAACGTGTCCAATAGAGAAAAGACAATTGCTAAATTGAAGCAAGATTTGTAATTCTGAAAGTTTGAGCTAAAATTGCAAAACAGCTATTAAAAGGTGACACAGACTTTTTAAAACAGGCTTGTCCTTAGTATTTAAAAGCCAAGAACCACTGTCATAAGCTCCATTGGGTATGTAAATGATTCTTGTGTGAGTAAAATCATTTTAAGTTCTTAATAATTGAGGTAAGCTGTTTGAGGAGTCAGGTATAAATATCTCTGTGGAGGTTAAGTCTTGTACTGCAGGGGTTGCTTCATGCAGCTGTTGGATAGTTTTCCATTGTCAAATGGATTGGTTGCCTGAGGGTGTTGAATTACCAATATTGTTTGAAGGGCCTGAGGTAGGTTCCTCACAGTTTCCCTGGTTTGATAAGATTCCTATATTATTAGGAATTACAGTAGCACCAAATAAGGCAGTGACATTTTTATGAAAGCTAGTTTGGCACTCTTTATGCCAGTGGTACCCTTTCCTGCCGGGTGGATATCCAGTTTGATTTCTGTTCTGAGTGTGGCCAGGAGCATTAAAATTTATGGGACCTCTTGCCTTACTGAGACATTGTTTACTGTTATGTCCAAGCTTTCTTCCTAAATAATGTTGTGAGCCAAGCCTGATTTAGCAAATTTTTTCTGTCTTTGATTAATAAGATTTTTGATAGAGTTCTGGCCTCCTGAGGTGGTTGTAATGAATATACCTTGAAAATATGAAGTACAAATCTCATCAAATGCTTTAAATAAATTTCAAGAGTTTTAAATTGTCTTTAGAAGAAATTGTCAAATTGTTGTAGCATTTTCAAAGAATGTATGTTTTTAAACAATTTCTTTGGCTTCAGAGCCTCTGTCAGTTGAGCAACAGAGTTGTACTCAATATATTATTTGGTTTCTTTATTATTTTATGCAGCCCTTTGGAAATTTGTATCTCTACTTGGCAAGCATCTCCATGCTTCTTCATTTGCAGCTCTAATTTGCAACTAGAACTTCCTTTATCACTTTTTTTGTGAGTTGTTTCTTCAAAATATTCCCCCATTCTCATGGACATTTTATATATTAATATATTCTCATATTTTTTCAGACATCTTAGATAAAACTTTTTAAGCCTAGTTCATATGTATATATATATATATATATATATATATATATATATAGAGAGAGAGAGAGAGAGAGAGAGAGAGAGAGATTAAAAATTCTTCTTTAGTTAGGTCAGCTGTGGTAATGAATATACCTTGAAAATATGAAGTAGAAATCTCAGCAAATGCTTTAAATAAATTTCAAGACGTTTACATTGTCTTTAGAAGAAATTGTCAAATTGTAGCATTTTCAAAGAATGTATGTTTTTAAACAATTTCTTTTGCTTCAGAGCCTCTGTCTGTTGAGCAACAGAGTTGTACTCAATATATTATTTGGTTTCTTTATTATTTTATCCAGCCTTTTAAATATGTATATATTTAAATGCTTCAGTGTCAGCCACTTATGTTTTCTATATTTTGATAGTTTCATTTCTGGATCAGTTTCCTGTTCAGAGGTTGATTTTCCTTTTTTGATTTATCACTAGCCTGTCATGAGCTGCTTTTTTCAGACTTTTAGGTCTAGGAATAAACATTGTTCTTAGATCCTGATGGAGACAGTAGTAATCAATTCCTCTCACAAAAAGGTGAATGTAATGACTCCTGAGCACGTATGGCTTTTTTTTTTTTTTTTTTTGTCATCTGTCAATTCCTTCCTAAGCACAGTCTAAATGCCAAATGCTTTAAGGGGCACACCTAGTCCTCCATTCTCTGTAATCCTGTTGTTAATATCTAACTCTGTTTTCTCCCATGCATCCATATCTGAAGTTTCCTTCCTGGAAACCAAGGATTGACCACTTTTACAAACTGAAGAAAGTCAGTCAGGTGACTGGTGCTAACCTTAATCCTTTTTTCCTTTAAAAGTATTCTTAATAACATCTGTAACAATTTTCTGTTGGCAGAGTCACTTTGTTCCACCCTGAGAGATACATGAAATGCTCACAACCAAGCTCTGATGGCTCCTGATCTAAGGTTGATGCTGACAAATCCCAATAGAACCGCTTGGAGAACTGCCTGGTGAGAGCAGGCAATTAAGGCCAGAGTTGATGGCTCTTGGCCTACTGTGGGCACTGATGGTACTCAACTGTCTTAGTTAGGGTTTTACTACTGTGAACAGACACCATGACCAAGGCAAGTCTTATAAGAAACAACATTTAATTGGGGCTGGCTTACAGGTTCAGAGGTTCAGTCCATTATCATCAAGGTGAGAGCATGGCAGCATGTAGGCAGGCATGGCAAAGACAGAGCTGAAAGTTCTACATCTTCATCCAAAGGCTGCTAGTGGAAGACTGACTTCCAGGCAACTGTGGTGAGAATCTTAAGCTCACACTCACCGTGACACACCTACACAAACCAGGTCACACTTATTCCAACAAGGCCACACCTCCAAATGGTGCCACTCCCTGGTCCAAGAGTATACAAACCATCACATCAACTAACACAACCAGATTCTGATGGCACCTACTATGGGCTTATGCTGATGGCAGCAGGCAATTTCAAGTCAGTGCTGATGGCTCATGGTATGAAGCATGTGATGATTGTACCCAATATCAGCCTCTGTTTTTGGCATTAGACAATATCAACTCCTATTTCTCATCCTCCATAACCATACACTCCATGATCAAGGGGTTTACAAGTTCCAGTTGAGAGTCCTATCTGTGTTGACATACCTTCCTCAAAATTCTTGCTCCAAGGAGCCAATTTAGATTATGGAACATCTTGAACTAGAGAGGGTGTAGACAGGGTACAAAGTAGGACTCTAGTGTGGTTTTAAAGCTGAGGGTATCTGGACATTGTAGCTTTCCATCTATGCTGAAATGCAGATGATAACTTCTTAAAAGTCCTAAAAATCTTTCTTGCTCTTTCTGAGGGTAAAAGGCTGTATTTTTAGAAGAATGGCATCTGTAGTCTGGCCCCAAATGGTTAAGTAATGAGGACTTTGGTCTATCTCCGCAGGAACTACATAGCTCTAACTTTTAGTCTGCTAGTTGGATGTCTCAGGAAGAAAAAGGGACATGTTGAAAAGTGATTTTAGATATTTTTATTTCTACATTGTAAAACATTTCTGATGAAAATTATCTAAAAAATAGAGAAAAGCATAAAGATCCGAAGTGGGCAGATGTAAAAAAAAATTTTATTCCTTCTCTTCTTTGTCTAAGAAGTGTTCTGTCAAAAAACAACAACAACAACAACAACAACAAAAACACAAAACAAAAATCTCCTCAGTTCCTCTGACACTTCTCTTGGTCCTCAGCAGTTATACATCTTTCAAAGTACATGAGCACATGTTAAAATTTCCAGCATATGTTCTCACATAAAATCAAATAATAAATGCAATCAGAAGTTCACAACAGAGCATATTTTACATGCATCTCCATTAGGAATATTTATCTGACTAAACATTCACATCTAAAGTTTCCTTCCTGGAAACCAAGTACTAACCATTTGTACAAACTGAAGAAAGTCAATCACCTGGCTAGTTCTAAAGTTAATGTCCATTTTCTTTAAGAGTATGCTTAATAACATCTGCAAAGAACTCTCTGTCAGAATCATCTGTCACACCTTATGAAAATTTTAAAAAAACATAGCTAATTTATTAGTAAAGTTTTGCATAGATAAATTCAGTAAATATTTTATCTTCTGTCCTAGCACCTATACTAAAACATAGTTCCCTTTTTATGACCTTTGCTAAACTTTTTTTTTTTTTTTGCTTTTGCTTTTGTTTTTGTTTGTTTCTTTGTTTGTTTTTTTTTTTTTTTGGTTTTTTTTTTGTTTGTTTGTTTGTTTGTTTCTTCGTTTGTTTTCAAGACAGGGTTTCTCTGTGTAGCCCTGGGTGTCCTGACACTCACTTTGTAGACCAGGCTGGCCTCGGCGTCAGAAATCTGCCTGCCTCTGACTCCCAAGTGCTGGGATTAAAGGCATGTGCCACCACAGCCCAGCTGCTTAACTGTTTTACAAACTCTTGGAATGTGCTCTGAGTAAAAGCAAGTCTAGTTACTATGTAGAAGCTCCTTGCACTTATGAGTATCAGAAATGGACTGAATAAAAGTCCAACTATAAAAAAAATTGATAAAGGCAAATTTAATTCTAAGAATTTTAATAGGATCATTGTAAAGAATTAAGACATCATCCATTTGATTATATATAGCATCACTGCAAGACAGTCCACATTCCTAGATCTGTACAGATCTGCTCACAGAAATGTGCAAATATATATTGATTGTTATGTATGCTTACTAATACCAGGAAAAACAAGTGGATTAAAAAACTCCACATAAAACCAGAGACACTGAAACTTATAGAGGAGAAAGTAGGGAAAAGCCTTGAAGATATGGGTACAGGGGAAAAATTCCTGAATAGAACATCAATGGCTTGTGCTGTAAGCACAACAAATGGGACCTCATAAAATTTCAAAGCTTCTGCAATGCAAAAGACACCGTCAATAAGACAAAAAGACCACCAACAGATTGGAAAGAATCTTTACTTATCCTAAATCAGATAGGGGACTAATATCCAATATATAAAAAGAACTCAAGAAGGTGGACTCCAGAAAATCAAATAACCCCCTTAAAAATGGGGCTCAGAGCTGAACAAAGAATTCTCACCAGAGGAATACTGAATGGCAGAGAAGCACCTGAAATATGTTCAACATCCTTAATCATCAGGGAAATGCAAATCAAAATAACCTTGAGATTCCTCCTCACAACAGTCAGAATGGCTAAGATCAAAAATTCAGGTGACAGCAGATTCTGGCAAAGATGTGGAGAAAGAGGAACACTCCTCCATTGGTGGTGGGATTGCAAGCTTGTACAACCACTCTGGAAATCAGTCTGGCGGTTCCTCAGAAAATTGGACATAGTACTACTGGAGGATCCCACAATACCTCTCCTGGGCATATATCCAGAAGATGCTCGAACCGGTAAGAAGGACTCATGCTCCACTATGTTCATAGCAACCTTATTTATAATAGCCAAAAGCTGGAAAGAACCCAGATGCCCCTCAACAGAGGAATGGATACAGAAAATGTGGTACATCTACACAATGGAGTACTACTCAGCTATTAAAAAGAATGAATTTATGAAATTCCTAGCCAAATGGATGGACCTGGAGGGCATCATCCTGAGTGAGGTAACCCAATCACAAAAGAACTCGCACAATATGTACTCACTGATAAGTGGATATTAGCCCAGAAACTTAGGATACCCAAGATATAAGATACAATTTGCTAAATGCATGAAACTCAAGAAGAACGAAGACCAAAGTGTGGACACTTTGCCCCTTCTTAGAATTGGGAACAAAACACCCATGGAAGGAGTTACAGATACAAATTTTGGAGCTGTCACGAAAGGGTGAACCATCTAGAGACTGTCATATCCGGGGATCCAATCCATAATCACCTTCCAAACGCTCACACCATTGCATACACTAGGAAGATTTTGCTGAAAGCACCCAGATAGAGCTGTCTCTTATGAGACTATGCCGGGGTCTAGCAAACACAGAAGTGGATGCTCACAGTCATCTATTGGATATATTACAGGGTCCCCAATGGAAAAGCTAGAGAAAGTACCCAAGGAGCTAAAGGGATCTGCAACCCTATAATTGGAACAACATTATAAACTAACCAGTACCCCGGAGCTCTTGACTCTAGCTACATATGTATCAAAAGATGGCCTAGTCGGCCATCACTGGGAAGAGAGGCCCATTGGACTTGCAAACTTTATATGCCCCAGTACAGGGGAACACCAGGGCCAAAAAGTGGGAGTTGGTGGGTAGGGGAGTAGGGGGGAGGGTATGGGCGATAGCATTGGAAATGTAAATGAGGAAAAACATAATAAAAATAAAAAAATCTAAAATGATAAAAATTAACAAATGTAAATTTTAAAAGAAAGCAGACAGTTAAAATGTAAATGAAGTTATATATTCTGGAGGGAGGAATTGATAATTGGGATGTTTACTTTGAGAAACCAGATCAATGACATTTTCTCATGTAGAAACTCTATATATTCAAATGAATACATATAAAAATTTAAAGATACATATTATTTTTCAGAATTCGGTATATATGCAGAGAATTAAATAACAATCACTACAAATTGAGCAGATTAACTCAATATCTACAGTCGCAGGACAATGATTAGAGTCAACTTCAGTAAAACAGACGTGATCACTCACTTTTGCACACCTAATTTTTAAATCACATACTTTATCATAAATATATTTTCAAAATGAAAACTATTTTTATCATTTATATTCTTGGGATTATAAAATTATTGCATAATTTCCCCCTTTTATTCTCTTTATGCAAATTATTATACATTTCCTTTTTCATTTTAATTTCATGGAGTCTTATTCCATTAACTGCCCAAGAGGACTTGAACTTACTACTCATGCATACACATACATGCAAATGCCCACTCACATGTATACCCACACAAACTTAAACATACACACAAATATACATGTATCCTCACACACACACAAACAAACAGAAGCATCCCTTTGACTGCATACACACACACACACACACAGACAATTGTAGGTAGCTAATGAATGCTGTGAAATAGTTTATACAATGTTTAATATTCTTCCACAGGAAAGACTATAATTTTCCCCATGAAAGACTTTATGTAAAATCACTCCACATCTGTCTTATTAGATACAGATTGAGAATGTTTTAGTTAGAAGCACACACCCACTTCTAGAAGATGAATGGTAAAATAAACCTTACAGTGCTGGCAAAAAGAGCCATCACTCCTTACCACAACGAGAACTTGACACACAAATGTATGCCACAAGCCTGAAATATATGCTATGAGCTGCTTTTGTTTGTATTTTTAAACCTGATTGACTATAACAGTGCAGATTATGTCTTCCTTAGACTACACACAGAGAAAAAGAAATCGCATAAAGAAGATATTACTGCCAAGGACAAGTACAAATGCAATGAATGAAGGCAAGAGGTTACAACAGGGTAGGCACCAAGAAAGAACTTTTGTAGTTAATTCAAATAAAATGAGGCCATGAAGGAATTGTGTTTGCATTAAAAATCAATGTTTTGTACTGAAAAACTGCATTTCTGAAATTCATAGGTAGAGTGAAATCAATTATAAAGCCATTTCAGAATCACAACATATTTAGGAATGGGGCTATATTTACTGCTCATATACATGAGAAAATACAGGGTAGAAAACCCAGAATGACATTACCTACATGAGAAATGTTCAAGAAAATGGGCTTGTCTTTTATATGAAAATTGCACACAATGATGCATAGAACCAGTAAAATAATAAAATCGTTTAAAAACAATATTGCCTAGAATGTTATCAAACTATGAAGAGTAAAACCAGACTAGTTGCTCACATATCCAGAAGTACAGCCTTTTCAGTGAAGTGCTTGCTGCTGCACCAAATATGAGAAATGGATAACCATATACATTGATACCTAAACTGCTGAGAGTAATGGGCACCAGAAACGTGGATTTATAAGGAGCATTAAATATGACTAAATAGAAAAGGGCCTAACAAACAACTAAAGTTTCCCCATTAACTAAGTATATGAGAAAATAGTATGATTTCTTTTGAGTCAACATATGATTCCCTAAAAACTTAGAAATACCATTAAATATTTTATCCAAATAACACATTTTATGTACCCATATTTGATATGTTTAAATGATTCAAAATTAATGTGTCCAACAAAAAAAAACAATTAAGTTTTAATTTATATTTAAACATTTTTTTCTCTCCACTGTCTTTGATTTAATAGCTTAATACCTCAAAGGATTTTACCAAGCACAGAGTATTGTCTCATAGAGCATAATTCACCTTTACACTTTATTTGATGTTTTTAATTGTTATTTTGACAAACTCTCTTTTAGTGATTCTAAAATCTTTCCTGTATTTCTTTTGGTCATTTTCTGCTTCTCGATTTCTAACATATTTCTTCTTGTGTTCACAGAGATACATAAGAAGTCTTGTTCTATTTCCATGCAACACTAACTATTCCATACATACATAAGAATGTATTCTTAGGAAAGGAATTCTGGCTAGGATAAAAACATCTTATTTAATTTATTAAGAAACATACAAGAATGTTTTTGACCAACTCAGCAATACCTGTCTGACATTATCCATTAACCTGGATTATTTAACTAAAGCTAAGAAATAGCACCAAGATGAAACTCTTATAGTCACAAAGTCTTGGTAGACACATGTATAAAAATGAGAATAAATGCTGCAAACCAATGGAGTAAACAGGTAAACACAGGTAAGCTCTCTGAGATTAAAATTTAAATTATCAAACAAACACTTATAAAAAAATCATGAGATAGATGAAATATGTATGTAGCATAGAAGTATTTGCCACTTCTAAATGTGATGCTGTTAACTCTGGAATCAGCTGCATGTAATACACATAACCTCTTCACCCAAGTTTTACAACATTCACATAGAACTTAGAGCATTTAGTGACATCATCTAATACCACTGGTACAATCAGTACTTCCAAAATGCTAAGAACAAGAAGGACAGGCTTAGAATAAATCATTTTTACTTGAATTGATAACAATGAAAATTCTTCAGTCATTGAAGCATAAAAACAATAACAAATAAGAGATTATGGCTAACAATCAAAGAAGAAACTAACGTGAACACAGTTGAAGTTACCATTTCCGATCCCACTGAGTAAGGAAAATAATCTGAAAAGAAAAGAAAACTTATGAAAAGATTTTAGAAATTTTAAGAGTGAATTTGTCAAAATAAAATATAAAAGATTAGTAAATTTTAATGACTATACCATCTAAGATATAAGCATTGTGAGGTCGAAAATAAATAATTTAACTTACTGTATTTTATTGTCCAAATAGTAATATGGGATAGTTGAATGTGGCTTTTTCTTCCCAGTGTGGAATGTGTGAAGTGGTAAAAATGCTCCAATCACAACATCTCCTTCATGGTGAAATTCTTCAGAGATTTTGTAATAACAACTACTTATAATGTAGTTAGCAGCAGAGACAAATTTGTTTATTTGCAAGAACCAGAAGATAAAAATCCAAGAGAACATCCTCTTAGTTCATGGGTCTGCTTCATGGAGACCAAATAGTGTCCAGTACATATATGCTTGGTTCATGTTTTTGTAACTATGTATGTTTTGTGTTTGTTGATGACTCAGTCTGGGACACTAATTATTCCATTGGATTTAGAATGACTTTGGGAATTTTGAAACTGTTTTTTCACGTGGACTCTGCTGCTGAGTCCTTCTATTTACCTGCAAAAAAAGTTTGGAATTATGTTTGTTCACATTCTTCACTAGCCAAAGGCACTATGACTTCAGCAAAGACTACAGACAGCAAGAGCTCAGGGTTGATCTTCTCTTGGGATGAATTGGGGAAACATATGAATCAAGAAACCTTTAATATGAAAAACAATTTAAGCTGTTCCCCACAGGTTACCTCATAGGAAGCCAACTAACTGAAAAATGAAAAGGCTAAAAGAAAGCATTGCAGGTATAACCACTCAAAATTAATACATTGCAGAGCTTTTGGTGGCAACAAAAAAGTGTGAATTATAGGAAACAACTTCCAAGACATTTGGTACAATATGCATTGTTTTATGTTTTCCCAACTTTTTCTCCTTTTAGTCCAAGAAAGGGAATTTATCTCTAATACCTTTAAATTTTACACAATAATTAAACTTATGAGAATTGTCAAGGTAAGAATTACGATTACAATGTCTACTTGATTTGTATTTATAACTTTCAGTAAATTAATTCTATTCTATCTTATTTGGTTCAAAGCTCTGAAAAGGGATTATGGAAAATGATCAAAATTAAACTGCATTTCAAGTTCATACTTAGAAGACAACCTAAGGAAATGTTAGTTTTTAGGTCTGTGAGCATGATATTATCAGAACTTCACTGAATAATGTTAACTCTGGATTTAGGAATCTTTATCATGTATCTACTTTTCAAACCCATCAAATACCTGTGAGGGAAAATTTTCACCTGAGTAAGAAGGATGTTTTGACCAAGTAGCTTCTGTTTTATATAAACAGAAAGAGACATAATGACTCCTGGGACAGTCACCCAAAGTTTATCTGTGTCAGTGCAGACATCCATTTTGGCAGCCATGCCCAGAACTTCGGACTGTGAAGCAGACATTTTTAGGAATCACCTACGTTTTCTAGGAAATATGGGGGTAACTGCAAATTGCTTGTCCACAATTTGGACTGTATACTTTCATTAGTCAAGATAAAGGGCACTTTATAGCCTAGTGGCTAGTTTTCACACATTTGTAGCAAACTCAAGAGAAAATTGAACTTGGCCCATAATTTTGTTTGGAGCAGATACAGAATGCTGCCTCATTTGATTTGGCTATCACAAAAAGCTCTTTTATTAAAATATCTTTTTTGTTTGGTTGGTTTTTTGTTTGTTTTTATGTTTTTGCTTTTGTTTTGTTTTCTTTTGTTTTTTGGTTTCTCTGTATAGCCTTGGCTGTCCTAGAACTCACTTTGTAGACCTGGCTGGCCTCAAACTCAGAAATCTGTCTGCCTCTGCATCCTGAGTGTATTAAAATATCTTAAATGCCACATTCTCAAGGTCTCTGAGTGTGTGAGAACTACCTATCTTTATAATGTCTATCAAAACAAAAAACAAAAAACAAAAAAACCAAAAAACAAAAAACAAACAAACAAAAAAAAAAACCCTTTGCTTTTTGCTTGTTAGTTATTCTAAGCTTAAGCCGCATTATATGTACAGCAGATAATTTTAGGCTTATCCACATATTTAAGTGTTTCAATTCTGAGCATGGTCACAGTGTTTGTTTGTTTGTTCGTTTGTTTTTTAAACATTTATTTTATTTATTATAAGTACACTGTAGCCGTCTTCAGACACTCCAGAAGAGGGAGCCAGATCTCATTACGGATGGTGGTGAGCCACCATGTGGTTGCTGGGATTTGAACTCAGGACCTTCGGAAGATCAGTCAGTGCTCTTACCCGCTGAGCCATCTCTCCAGCCCACAGTGTTTGTTCTTAATGCAATAAAGGATTTTATCATTTGTAAGATAACTGACTTGAAACAAGAATTTCTTAGTTATTACTAACAGTTTATAATTGTAGCTTTTTAACGATTTTAAATTCAAGCTCTTTTATTATCACTTTAACCATGTAATCATAGACAAAACCTATAAGGACACAGGTCACTTAAATGAACATGAAAACAGGCACAATAAAGAAACCAAAATAACCGGGCATGGTGGCTCACACCTTTAATACCAGCACTTGGGAGGCAGAGGCAAGCATATTTCTGAGTTCGAGGCCAGCCCGGACTACAGAATGAGTTCCAGGACACCCAGGGCTACACAGAGAAACCCTGTCTCAAAAAGCAAAAGAGAGAGAGAGAGAGAGAGAGAGAGAGAGAGAGAGAGAGAGAGAGAGAGAGAGAGAGAAAGAAAGAAAGAAAGGAAGGAAGGAAGGAAGGAAGGAAGGAAGGAAGGAAGGAAGGAAGGAAGGAAGGAAGAAACCAAAATAGTCACTTCATGTGTTAAATGGAAAAGGGAAATTCTAATTTGCCAAAACTCTCTTCCAGGAAATTATACATAAATTCTTGTATCCAGATTTGACTTTGACATGGCAATAAGTACAAGTCCTATATTAGTTGAAGGGACACAAGTTTCTCTTCCCAGAGATAATGAGAATTACTCTCATTTTAGCAGAAGCTACCTCCTTAAACCTTCTGATGGATTGGGTCTCCTGTCTAAATCACTGATTTGGGAATGGATTTTCTTGGGAACCAAAAAAAAAAACCAAACAAACAAACAAAACAAACAAACAAACAAACAAACAAAAAACAACCCTATGTTTTTATTCATGTAACATATTTAACAGCTTGTTGATTAACAGATCTCAAAGACATAAGTAGTTAAACATACATCTTAAATCAATTATTGTTAATTCAGTTAGAATTTTATGACAATAACTTTTCAATCATCTTACAAAATCATTACTAACCTAAGATATTTCAGACTTATATCACTTTTATTTTATATTTTAAAAGGAGATAAAACATTCTACATTTTTTTTCCTTTGACCCACATGATTATCCTTAGTTTCACACCCTAACACTAGACAGAAGAGAAAGGAGAGAGAAGAGAGAGACACACACACACAAAGAGATCCATGAATATTTTTTTTCAGCCTTCACCATCTGAAAACTGCAACCAACCTTCCTATATGACCAAAATCTGGCAACAGCAACCATCCTCAACACGTCTCATAGTAATGAAAGAATTGTTCTCCACAGAAAGATTCCTCTTAGGTGTCAACAACACCAAAAACATATTTGTAGACACTAAGAAAAATAAGGATATTGGCCAACTCTTGGGAGAGCTAGCTCCTTCATTCAGTGTACAAGCCTTTTGGGAACATCTGTAACAGAAAATCAAAAAGCCTACCTGATGCAGTCATTAAGTCTGGAACATCTATGGCTAGTGTCTTTGAAATGGTCTTGGATGCAGATTTTGAGGAAACACCTCTACCAGGCAGAACTCTGGAAGAGATGTTGGTCTTACCATCTTAGAAGAGAATATTGTCAGGATGATATTAACTTTCTTGTTGTCTGGTGGTTTTGTTTTGAAAATCAACAATGTTTTAAAAGTAACATTATTGGACTTTTTTTGTATTTACATATTTATGAAAAGTGTGGTATGGGCAAAGAAACTAATGATAGCTATGCTCTATGCATGAGCATGTGAATGGCATCTGTACATCTTTTTAAGCCATTTTTGACTGCATAAAGAAACTGTAATAGTGGGTCATATCCCCAAATGTGCCTTATGAATGAATGACATGCAACAGTAAATCAAGAAAAACAGGTTATCAAGAAGCTTCATTAGCTACTGTAGAGATGGTTATGTTTCCTTCCAATGATAGTTGGAGGTGTTCTGGACAAAAAAAGCATTATGACATGTATAGTTAATATAAATACCATAACCAGGATAAAGTTTTAAGCATTTAAAGGTTTTTCACCTCTTTTTCTTTTGAGCTACTCCCATGTAATGGGTTGAACTTTCAGATTTTCATCTGCTTTGCTGTCTTCTTTGTCTTCCCCTTTGTACTTTCCATGGTAGGATTCAAGAGCTTTAAGACTCTCTCACTGACATTCAAAAGTTTTTAGGTTAATAAATAATTATGAAATGAATCTCTAAGAGATCTCATATCCCTGTTTACTTTTATTATTATCTCACTTATGGTACAATTAGATTTTTCTACAATAGTTTGCTCTGTAGGATTGTACAGAATCACCATAATATGATTTATGTTATAATATTTAAATATTGTTTAATTTTACCACATACATAAACCAGAGCACTGTCAGGTTTAATGTGTAAAGGTATTCTCACTATAGCCATCACTAATTCTTAAGGATTTAATTCAAAGTTGAGCCGAAACCAATTAATATCTTCCAGTAATTTTCTAAAATAATTAACAGTTTATAATTAATCTTTTTTTTTTCCATTTTTTATTAGGTATTTAGCTCATTTACATTTCCAATGCTATACCAAAAGTCCCCCTTACCCACCCACCCCCACTCCCCTACCCACCCACTCCCCCCCTTTGGCCCTGGCGTTCCCCTGTACCGGGGCACACAAAGTCTGCGTGTCCAATGGGCCTCTCTTTCCAGTGATGGCCGACTAGGCCATCTTTTGATACATATGCAGCTAGAGTCAAGAGCTCAGGGGTACTGGTTAGTTCATAATGTTGTTCCACCTATAGGGTTGAAGATCCCTTTAGCTCCTTGGGTACTTTCTCTAGCTCCTCCATTGGGAGCCCTGTAATCTTGTCTAATCTGTATTTTATGTTATTGAATTTTCTGAAGACATGTCGTATATGCTAAGCAGCTTTATTTTTTTAGGAAAACAATTGCAATCTTAAGAAAGACAAAATTATTTTACTTCAATTAGTAATTTTAAAGGTATCATTATTTTAATTATCCTATAGTATCTTATCCATTGCATGATAAGATATAGATCTGGAAAACTTTTTATTATTATTCCCAATATCTGCTTTAAAAATTGTTATAAAAAGAATGGCTAAATGATTAAAAAAATCTTATGCTAAAACTTTTCATTTGTATCACTTTATTTTGTGGGCACAGTTAAGAGTATTTTTATTTGTCCTGGTCTCTTAAAGATACGTTTTTTTTAATCAATCTTTTAACTTAATCCCTGAAATAAACCATAATTTAGACACCAAAAAAGTTAAAGATGAATCATATTGCATATAAAAATAGGATGAATTTATTTATAACTTCTAATTTAATTCATCATTTTATGAAACAGTTTTAATGTTAAATACAGGAGACTTCTAAGCACCTATACGTTAAGTTTTCTGCTCTTCTTGGCCCAGCTCTTCTAGGGCCGAAAACTTTTTCTTACTTAAGGGTCATTATTCTATATGACCATATTTGTTAGGTACCCACTTTAATGTTATTGGTCAATGACCCACTTCAAACATTTGAAGAGTCGAAACATGCCTTATCCTTCCGATGGACTGTGTTTAATTGTTTTGGATAACAGATTTCAATCTCTATTAGGAACTATCTCTATTAGGAACAATCTCGATTCCCCACTTTGTGGCTTCTATATGAAGTTGAGGAAACATTGGTATGTTTCTCCTATTGTAGATAGATTCCTTCCACCTAATTCCAAGGGTATATCTGCCACATATAAATTTCATCTCAAAACCTGACCTTCTGGACCAATACATTTAATATATTTTAATCTTTGTTTTATGTGAGGGAATATCCCAATTCTCATCAGAAATGCAGACACTTTATGAGGTGGATAAGTTGAATTCCCTGAGTCATGTGAAATTATTATTACATCAGTCCTGGTATTTAGTATGTTCTCAATCCCAACTCCAGATAATTCTAATTTTAATTTTGGTCCCAGATCCCATTTTAGCATTTATACCTCTTATAGTTCACCAAATTTTTTTTTCCCGATACATTGGAAATCTTGTTTCACTCATTAGAATTGCTCCTTTTAAAGTGTTACGTGCAGTTAAATTTAGAGTATATCACTCTGTCATATCAGGCATTAATTTTTCAAGTTGTTCTCTAGAATAGTCTCCCCATGACTGACAGAATAAATAGCTCATTTCATTTTTGTGGGGTCCAGAGCAAGTCTCACAGTCTGGTAATAGTAAGAAATGAATTTCCTAATATTTCTCTGATGAACTACATTCATAAGTTCTGTGTGCTCTTTTCACATCTCTTACATATTCCAGGAAACATTGTCTTTGAATCTCATTTTCTATCCACTGGGGTGGGATTCACATCTATTACTAACATTTATCACAGTGCAATAAGATATAAATTGTGTGTTTCAAAATAGCACACAGCAGCATATAGGGGAGATGACAAATTTAAACTTTAGTTTCATTATTTCATCCTATGACATTTGTCCAATACATACTTTCTTATGGAAGTTTACAGCTGGTTATGGAACTAGAGGGAGATGTGCAGATAGACTGGGACTGTCTGAGGCAAGATATATCATTACAGTACATCTGAATAGAGGGAAGAAGTAATGAGTATTATACACTAACCAAAGTCAACTGTTTTGGCTACAGAGTCATTGATAACAAACTGTGGTAGGTCTATTGATGATGAGTAACATAGGAAGGAAGACAGTCTACAACAAATTTTCTGTCTAAGGCAAAAGTGAAGAATACTGTGGTAGGACAGTGATCTCTGTGTCCTCTTAACTGTTGATATGTTTAAGGACCTTCATCCTTAACCTATTTGTCATGACGTATAACAACATGCAATTCTAAACCCAATAATCACTTTTCTCCCTTCTTCTTTAGTGAGAATCTTTTTTTCATAAAAACAAAAAATTAGACACTTACCTATCAAGCTAATCTGAGATAATAGTGTAAATGTATGACAAATTTTACCCCCCCCATCAAGACTGCATATCATCCATCATCACTAACTTATTCTTCTCCCCTCACAATAGACAAGTATACAGGCATGTAATATGTCCCCATAATATAAAGAAAGAGATAGACTGATCTTAAAGAAATAACAATAGTTGTGAATATGTACTCACTAATAAGTGGATACCAACCCAAAAGCTCACAATGCCTATGATTCAATCTAGAGACCATATGGAGTGTTGAAAGAAGTCCAGTGAGTAGATGCTTCATTCTTGCACTGAGTGGAGAATAGGACAATTATGGAAAGTAGAAGGAATGGAGACTAGGAGAGTGAATGGAGGGGCAGGAAGTAAGTGTGGCAATATCAGATACTAGAGATATGAGAGAGGTACTGAGGAAGTCTTGTGGGGCCTGCCTGTGGCTCTCATATCCGGGTTTGAGCCTAGGAGGCATCCTGGAGCTGAAAGAGAAGAGGGAATCTGGGAGAGTCGAGAAATAATGGAACAAAGACATGCTAGTCTGTACAAGGTTCAAATGTTTAATAATAAAATCTGTGCTTATAAAGAGGGAAACCCATCCCGAGTCATGCTAAGTTTCTTGATGTAGAGATATGAAGTTGTCAGAACAGCCTTTTAGCAGAAACTCGCCAAATTCAGAGTTTGCAGTTAACTCCGGAAAATTTTGGAGAACTGGTTTGGCTCCATGGCAGGTGGCAGGCAGTGTAATATCAAAGGAGTGTAATAAGAAGCAGCATAGCAGGTGTCCTGGACTCAGTGGCTTACAGTCTGAATCAGCCTGCCTAGGCTGTAGGAGGTTACATTTTGCCCCCTTTAAATAATAAACAAAAATGGACTGAGGCATAAAATTTATTTATGCTCTATAGTCCTGCCTGGGAGTTATGGTGGCAAGCGGCTGTGCCTGTCCTTGGATCTCAGATTTTTCCGTATCATCCAATTCTGTCTTGGAGGCTACGTGCAGCTAGTTTGTGTTATATTTCACACAAGACATGGCTCTGTGGTGTATTATCAACAGCCAAGGCCTTTTGGCATGTACGTCTCTCTTAGATTGGTATGGCTCCGGAATCTGGTTGCCTGTCATTGACTAACTGGCCCTCATAGCACACCTTATTCCCAAATCAGACAAAGGCCACAATATATACTTAAAATGCTTCTTGATGAAGATTAATAAATGCCACCTGCACTGTTGGAGGCGAGGCTTTACATCTGCTGCAGTCAGGCTGAACGGCGGTGTGGCTGACCTGCTTGAGAAACAAAGGTGGGCCAGTGAAAAGCAACAGTATAAAAGCTTCTTTGTGGAAACCTAGGTACTTTATTCAGTTGCAAGTTAGCAATGATCAAGCTCAGGCTCTGGCCTCCCGTTGTGGGGGAGCTGGCTTTGAGAATTAGCAGAAAAGTCAGAGATTCTCTGGAAGTGGAGGCTGTGCTCCAAATTAGCTTTGCTAGGTAATTAAGATTCTTAGCTATCTTCAATAGGAATCTCTAATATTGGAATTATTACTAGACCAGTCTAAGATTGAGTTAGAATACCTGGTCAGAAGATGGAAAGAGAAGAATCACAATAACTCTTTTATATGACTAATCTTTCTAAGTCAGATTACACAGTCTCTGATGTTCTTTTTACCATAAGGTTAAAAAGCTTGAAGCAAGGCAGCTTCGCTTGTCAAAACTGGAAAAATGGCAAGCAAGGATGGGTCAAAAACATGTACCCAATTCAGCTTCTTTGTCACTACAGTCAGGACAATGAGCAAACTCACCTTTCAGCTTGTCACACAAATTAGCCATCATGCTTCTGCAGCATTCTGTGGAGAGAACCTATGCTTCTCCCTTTCCTAATAAGGTAGCTGTTCAGGATCAAGCCATATGCCAATAAGTAGATCCTTTTAAGACACTATAAGGCATTTATTAAGTTCTATGACATCTAAATTTCAAAATTCTAAAATACAAGTATGATTTAAATAATGTGCATGGGAATACATTAAATAATACGCATGGGGATATAATTTTCCCCTTCTTTGCCTTTTAAGAATCTAAAGTTTTAAAGTTTCACAATACCTTGTCCTTGAGAATTAATAATTTGTTGACAAAACATCTAAAATACTTGACTGTTATAGTCAGTATTAATGTAACATGGGCAGTGACTAATGGTACTTTCAATTGTTTCTCTTAAAAAGTGGTTGTAACCGGAAAGCTTAAAAAGTTATTAATAATCAAGTGTATATTTTATTTATTTATTAAGTCAGAAGTAAGAATATTTATTTGCAGCAATTTATTAAGTATAATTCCTCAAGAATTAACACTATTATGTGGAAACAAGTAGTAACTGAGGACACTAAGAGCAAATTTTTTTTTTTACAATTTGACATGCACAATTTCTAAGAATACTAAAATATTATCTTAAACCATAACTGTTTTGATTATATAAAGAACAAGATTATATATCCTATCCATCTTATATGTAGGACCTATAGACTACCTGATATATAAATCCACCAATTTTACTTATGAGTTGTATATGCATAAGCAATTGCAAATTCAAGAATTAATAGCATCAGAGGGACGAACAATCTTAAGCAATTGTAAGCTCTGAGATATAACATTGACTATTAATATACTAATTAATGTTTGATTGTTCAGCATTTTAAAACATCATCCACAGCACAGAACTTAATTTTCTGTGCTGAAACAGGAGGAAACTCAAAGGAATAAACATGTGATCTAATTCACATCTACTTATTTCCCATAGAGGTGTTGTTTTTAAGCACAATAATTGGGATGCACGCACGCATGAGTTTATAGAAGACACAAAAGCATGCATTAAATCAATTTTTTAACTTATCTTTGGGATATTGATTGTCAATTTTATTTAAAATGATGGTATGCAATAGATCAATTATTAATAGTCTGTAATAACCAAATTAATTGTTGTTTAGAACAAGTAACAGACACTTTGTCAGGTTCTTAAGACACAATTTTTGTTATGGGTTTTCCAACATACACGAATATATCTTATAATTCTTTATTAGCACCACAGTAGTTTTAATAGGATGCTGAAACTGTGCTTTGAGGTGAGCACCACCTCAGCCTCACCCACCATTGGCCTTCCTCTCAGTTGGAAGAAGCTGAAGGTGGCCCAATCTGTTTTAGGCCAAAATGCCCAACTGAGGGCAGCAGAGAACCCCGAGTCTTAGCTGGAAAAATATGGCTATCCAGGCGGGGACAGGCTGATGCTCATGGGGACAATGGTGAGCATGTCCCTTCCCTGAGTTAGCTACAAAGCCGCATACTTTCTGGAGGCCTCCCGCACCACCATACTCAGGGAAAGCTCAGGGCCCCAAGGCCCTACCCAGCAGCAGCCAGAAGCTGGCTGGCCAGAAGGATAATGTTTTCTCTTGTCAAAGAATACAGAAAATAAAGGGAGTAGGAAGTCACAGCAGGCAAAGTACATTGAAGTTACCTGACACAAAACAAAGGAATGACTACAAAAGGACTTACAGAAACCAGATAAATGTTTACAATAAAGATAAAGTGGCTCTGCTTAAGGTCAGCTTAATGACAGCTAAGGTTTTCACACCCTAGTCACAATTTTGTGCTACTCCTGTGAGCCTTGTGAAAGCTAGCACCGGGGGTTCTGCTCTAGCAGAACTTGTGACTAATAATGCAATACCACAACCTCAATCTTTCCTAGGCTTTGATAAATTCCTGTATGAGCATAACTTTTAAGTATCTGTGGAGAATCTCCAATGTCAGAGAATTCACCAACTCGCTGCAAGTATGCAATGCAGCCTACTAAAGAAATGCTGTGGGCACATTTAATATTTAATTATCATTGATTATAATTGATAGCAATTATAAAAGCTTTCTTTATTTTCTGCAAAGTCTTCTGTAGTAAATTAAAACCCTAAGTATTAAAAAGATATTGCTTCTGAATCTTTTCTGGAGCAACAGCTACTCCCCAGAACTTAAAAGCTCCTTGTGTGAGAGCAAAGATTTAAAGTAAACATCCCTTGAGAGACAAGGAGAGGCAAGTTTCAAGAACTTCCTTAGGCACACCGTTTGCAAAACAAAAGAAAGTCACACAAACCTCACTGAGGCTGCCCTGAGCTTTGTATTGCTGTATAGCCACAGAGAGCTGTGTTAGTGCTCTCATAAGATGATTACTCTTGTAATTATCTTAATTAACAATATATGGGTGAGTATAAAATCTTAAATTTGCAATCAAACTGCCAGCTGCAGTTAAAGGAACACTGGCAAGTTTTAACCATGATTTTTAAAGTTTCTTGTGCAACATTAGAATAACATCTACAGCCTTGGGAAAATAATACCCAATTTCAAAGCAATATATCACTTTAAAATCAACATCAAATCTTCACTACCACATTGCGAGATTTGGCTGTCAATTTATACCTATGAATGCATGACAGTGCAAGCTTTAATGCTTCATCAAAGAGACATTGCTTTAAATCTTATCTTAATTCTACTTTCTAGGATAAGAATCACATTAAATATTATCTCAGCTAGAAGTATCTTAGGAGGCCCAGACTTTTGGCTTGCTTATGTCACATGTTTGAAAAGTCTCCTGAGTTGCCAATTTAAAGCTAACCTTCTGTTACCAATGTTATAATAATTTAATCCTAACTAATAATTTATGAGCTGATACTCTTGTGAAGACATGCAGAGCACATTACCAGTAAAAAACCAAATGAAGTGGCTACACTTACACCAATCAGAGAATTTTAATTTTTCTACTTATAATTATAAAAATAAAAAGCACTTTGTTGCCACGGGACTCCAGTGGAGTCAGCTTGACAGATGAAAGTCTGAAAGCTTTCTCATGAGGAAAGAGTTTCAAGGAAACTTACTCCTGGATCTTTGGCTATTCCCCTAACCCATAAAATTAATTTTCCAAATCCACATTAGTCTAGTGTATGGACTCTACATAGTATTACCTTATTGTAATGCCTTTTAAGATTGTATTCTAACATAGCTAAAGCCTTTTCCCAGTGTTCTTAGATTCCAGTTAGCAGCAAGGAGTTTAACCTTTTCAGTAACTAATTAAGCACTACCATAAAACAATAAAGCACTAGCCATTAATTCAGTTGTCTGCAGAAAGAGTCTAAAATTCTCACTGAGATAGAAATTCATATTACAGACTACATTCCATGCCAAGAGCAAATTAATATACTATACTGATAAATGAGGATCCTTCAGACAAGATAATTTAACAAGGCCTAGAGAATTTTGGGGTCAGTGACACTACATTATTCTTGAGGCGTGTCAAGAGTTAACAACCCTGGTGCTATTAACACTAAGTGTAAAACTCTTGCCTGGCAGAAGGTGCTAATCTCAAATGTAAACATTTATCTGGTCCCTACAAATTCCCTTTGAAGTCACTCCCCTTGCATCTGTGCTAATCTCTAGTGTTAAACATTTATCTGGTTCCTTTTGAAGTCACTTCTTTTGCACCTGGAAAAATGTGCCTTATTCTGTTATGATTTGCAATTTACTCTGTATTATAAAAAGTCTGAGGCTCGACTAGAAAATTCCATTCAGATCCAACACCACTCTTGCGTGTTTGTCTGTCACTTCATCCAACTCTTTGCCCATCTGCTTAAGAGAACCCTTTCTACACAGATTCAGGGACCCAGAGGGTCTGTGGCACTTTGTCATTAGCTAAACCCAATAATCATGATTGCAGAGAACTTTCTTAGGAAAAAAAAATCCATCTATCAGTTTTTTTTGTTTGTTTGTTTTTTTTTTTTTTGTTTTTTTTTTTGTTTTTTTTTTTTTTTTTTTTCCCAAAAACTATGAGGCTGCAGACTCCTTTTCTTAAAAAAACAGTGTTTCCAAGCAGGGGCCCTCCTGCTGTGCCTGATTCTCAATCAAAGTGTGAGCCACTCTCACTCTCAGCTTTGCTATACCAGCAGAGAAAGTTTTAGCCATCTTTTATTTTCCAACATGAAACACAGAACATTCAGTCATTCAGATGACCAGACATGAACTCACATGAATTGAACACATTAACAGACCGGTGCACCAGACATTAGACTTTAAAGAAAACAAAGAGAGCAGAGAACTTCTGCTGTAAGGGCTAGAGAGAAAAAGGCAGGGCGTCCCACAAGATTTCTCTCTGCCTTTGGGAGAATTTCAAAATCCATTTTCCTCCCGCCTGATGCAGTTTCCGACTGCGGCCATCCGCCTGATTATTTAATCCAAACTCTTTTATTTCTCTCGCCTAAAAAGCAGCTACTGGAAGCTGTGGCCGACTGCCTGTTATGTTCCTAGATCCTGATATCACTGCTGAACCTGAGCGAATCTAGCGCACGGGTCAGCACACTGTTCCAGCTCAGTCCGTACCATACCTTAGCAACCTTTTGCCCATTGCTTCTCCCTGTCCCTGTACAAATTTTCTAATTATTTCCTACCTGTGGAGCTCCATACCAGCAGTGTTTCTTCCAGCTTCTTCTGTCATTCCCAGGCCCCGAGTCGGACACCAAATTGATGGGGCCGGCCTGCAGCTCTCTTGTCCGGGTTTGAGCCTGGGTGGCATCCTGGACCTGAAAGAGAAGAAGGAATCTACGTGGGTCGAGAAATAATGGAATCAAGACATGCTAGTCTGTTCAAGGTTCAAATGTATAATAATAAAATCTGCACTTATAAAGAGGGAAACCCATCCCCAGTCATGCTAAGTTTCCTGATGTAGAGATGTGAAGTTGTCAGAACAGTCTTTTAGGAGAAACTCCCCAAATTCAGAGTTAACTCCGGAAAATCTGGTTTGGCCTCATGGCAGGTAGCAGGCAGTGTAACATCAAAGGGGAGTGATGAAAAGCAGCACAGGAGGTGGCCCGGACTCAGTGTTTATGGTCTGAACCTTATGATCTGATGCCCCAGAGAAGGGAAATGATGGTGATGTGGGGCTGGAGAGTGTGGGTGGGTATGGAAGCACTTTCATGAAGGCAAACACATAGGAAAAGGGCAGATATGGGACGGGGGATTGGTGGAAGGGCTAACTTTGAAGGGAAATATCATTTTAGATATAATGGAGTTGAATGGTTAATTTTAAAAAATGATGACTGGTAAATGTTGCAACCATTGTACTGGAAACAATTGTTCTAACTAGATAAGACATCTGGTTGGCCATTCCTGTCAATTTTAGAAAATTTTTGGTAGCTTTTAAAAATGGGGAATTTTTTGTGAGAGTTTTCAAACAATTTCAGTTTGTCATTTATATTCCCTTTCTATCTTTTTATCCAGAGGGTAGTTCACTCTAAATTTTTTGTTTAGAAATCGAGTTATTTGGTTTATTGGTTTCTGGGTTCTTGACTTCATTATATATTTTGGAAATTATCACTTGGTCATGTGTTTAGCTGTTGCTGGAAATATCAAAAAGAATGGCAATATCCTGCACTTTGCCTAGCACAAGCAGGCTACCTGCCACCAGTGTAGTGTTCCCATCTAGGCAGATGCCCTGGCCCAGCTCCAGAAATCTCTCCACCCACCTAGCTAAGTTCCCACTTGTGAGTAGCTGCCATTCAAGCCCCAAACTACAAAACACCCATGGCTTTTGTGGTGCAAACCTGGAAAATCAATGCTTTTCCAACACACCTTTCTCTCTGGAACCCAGTGAAACCAAAAATAGTAAACACACACACACAAACTTAGTTTAGAAATAATGGAAACTCAGTCACTGGGCCCAACAACTAGAATCTAATCTTTTAAGTCACATTAAATCTATATTTTACAGTGGTGAATCCTAGCAGATCCCCCATTGAAATCTGGAGACACTATCAGGAACATCTTGTCCTTATGCTATCCCTGTCTAAAAGTCCATAACTCTCTCCTGCTTCTACTCTTCTTTCATCCAACCCAGAAGTCCTACCTACTTTCACAGTGATTGGTTCTTTTTTTCATTCTGAGGAAGGTTCACAAGAAATCACCTCTATCTGTGATTCACTCCTTATTCAAAACAACCCCTCCTCTGAAAAGAAATTGACATCAAAATACAGGCAACACCAGGGCAATCCACAACATGTAGCTGGTAAAAATATCTTCCAATTAGTTTTTAGGTTTACACATGTTTCTTTTGTTATTGGAGTCCAACTTTAATCCAAGGGGTTCTGATAAAACATAAGACATTATATTAAATCTCTTGTATTTGTTGAGGCTTGTTTAGTGACTGACTATATGGTCAACTTTTGGGAAAAATTATGAGGTGCTGAGAAAAAGGTATATCCTTTTGTGCTTGGATAAAACTTTCTATAGATATTCTTAGGTCCTTCTGATTCATGATGTCTGTTAATTTCATTATTTTTCTTTAGCATTTTTCAAGAGGATGTGTCAATAGGTCAAAATGTGGTGTTGAAGCCTCCCATTACTAATGTGTGGGGTTATATGTACAATTTTAATTTTAGGAATGTTTCTATTATAATTGTGGGTTTCCTTGTGTTATGGGCATAGATGTTCATAATTGAGATATACTCTTGGTAGATTAATACTTTGATAGGTATGAAGTCTCCTTCCTTATCTCTTCTAATTAACTTTTTGTTGAAAATCTATTTTATTAGATAAAAGAATGGCTACCTCAGCCTGCTTCTTGTGCCTTTTGCTTGGAAAAAAAAGTTCAGCCCCATTTACTCTGAAGTAATGTCTACTTTTTGTTACTGTTGTTTATATGTATCAGAGTGAAGGTTCCTGCTTTCATATCTGCTGTTTAAGCCTGTATCTTTTAACTGGGGGAATAAAGTCCATTAATGTTCAAAGATATCAATGACCGGTTATTGTCAATTTAAGTGTGTGTGTGTGTGTGTGTGTGTGTGTGTGTGTGTGTGTGTGCAGGCATGCTTCCCTTGAATTTCATTGTATGAAATTTCTTATTTTCTAGATTGTCTTAGATGTAGTTATCTTTGTTGGGCTGGAATTTTCCTTTGAGTATTTTCTTTAGGGCTGGATTAATATTATTTGAATTGGGATTTCTTTTGAAATATCTTGTATTCTCCATGTATGGTGATTGAGAATTTTACTAGGTATAGTATTCTAGTATAACACATGTGGATTATTAGATACTTCAAAGAATCTATTCAGGCACTTCTAGAGTTTGGAATATCTGTTTAAAACTTGTGTTTAATTCTGATAGAGGTGCCTTTGTATGTGACCTGGCATTTTCCCATGTCTCTTTTAATATTTTTACTTTGTTGTGTAAATTTTATGTTGTTATTTTTATGTTGTGGGAGGTTGTATTTTCTGGTCCATCCTAATTAGTCTTCTAGAAAACAATGTATATAGGTATCTCTTTCTTTAAGTTGGAAAAGTTTTATTCCCTGATTTTGCTGAAAATATTTTTTTAGTCTTGGAGCTAAGACACTTCTACCTCAATTCCTATTACTTGTAAATTATGTCTTGGCATGTTGTGTAATACAAAACTTTTTACCCTAAATTTATCCTGTTTACAAGAAATTCAGGGATGGGGGATGTTGCAGACTTAGGAAATAGTGAGTCAATAACCTTCCCAAGTTGAAAACTCAGAGATTTAATCTTCTGGAATCCATAGCCACTATGCCTCATCTCCATACCAAGATCCAGATCAGAAACTTCTATCTCCAAGCCTACAGATAAGGATCACTGGTGAGCCTTCCAATCTGGATTGTAGTTCATTCCAAATATAGTCAAGTTGACAACCAGGAGTAGCCACTACAATCCACCCCTTCTCAACTTGACACAAGTAATATCTCATGTTCACATGAAACAATAACAAGGTTGTGAATATGCCTAACATGATATAACTATCTCTCATACAATCGCAAAGGCATTTGTAAATTTATGATGGGGCATTCATATTACTTTATAATCCTCGTTTCTGCAGATGGTTACGTGGCCTTAATTGATATTTATAAATACCTTCTTTTACTACCCATTCTGTATTTCCTTCACCATAGGCAAGCACCTCAGCAGGTCTTGGCTCTTTTCCTGGAGGATTGACCCATACCTGATGGGTCTGCATCCTTTGTCATCCTGCTTGGATTAGGCTGTTGTAGTTTCCCATTGGCTTTAATCACAGGACATGGTAGTACTAAGAGATGCCCTAAGGGATCTCCTGCATTCCAGATATAATCTTGCTTACCTCCATTGTGAAGAGGTAATCCAATTTCCCCATGGTAATCTGGATCTATCACCCCTCCTAACACTGTTATTCCTTTCTTAGCCTGTTGGCTTAAGGGCATTAGAAGCCCAAAATGACCAGGGGGAAGTCTGAGCTTCCAGTTCAATGGAATGTTTGTTGTAGCTCCTGGTAGGAGCACTCCCCTCTCTGGAGCAAAAACTTCTAGGCCTGCAGAACCTAGAGTTATGGGAACAGGAAGCAAAAATTTTCCTAGAGTGTCACTAGGAGTGATAGTGAGTGGAACTATTCCCTTTTCCACCCCTTGATTCCTGGACCCATGGATCCTGTCTATGGGGGAAACCGTACCATATATCAAACGCTAATTCAAAGCATATACTGCCTTCTGAAGAACTCTGCCCTAGCCGTTCATGGTATTACCACCTAATTGGCGCTGTAACTGTGTCTTCAAAGGACCATTCCATCTTTCTATCAGACCAGCTGCTTCAGGATGATGGGGAACGTGGTAAGACCAGTGAATTCCATGATCGTGGGCCCACTGTCTCACTTCTCTGGCTGTGAAGTGAGTTCCTTGGTCAGAAGCAATACTGTGTGGAATACCATGACGACAGATAAGGCATTCTGTCAATCCGTGGATGGTGGTTTTAGCAGAGGCATTACGTGCAGGAAAGGCAAATCCATAACCATAATAAGCATCTACTCCAGTAAGAATACAACGCTGTCCTTTCCACGAAGGAAGTGGTCCAATGTAGTCAACCTGCTACCAGGTTGCTGGCTGGTCACCTCGAGTAATGGTGCCATATCTGGGGTTCAATGTTGGTTTCTGCTGTTGGCAGATCTGGCATTCAGCAGCAACTGTAGTCAGGTCAGCCTTGGTAAGTGGAAGTCCATATTGCTGAGCCCAAGCATAACCTCCATCTCGACCACCATGACCACTTTGTTCATGTGCCCATTGAGCAATGACAGGGATGGCTGGAGAGAGAGGCTAACTGTCCACAGAACGTATCATCTTATCCACTTGATTATTGAACTCCTCCTCGGCTGAAGTCACCTTTTGGTGAGCATTTACATGGGACACAAATATCTTCACATCTTTTGCCCATTTGGAGAGATCTATCCGCATACTTCTTCCCCAGATGTCTTTCTCACCAATTTTCCAATTGTGATCTTTCCAACTCCCTGACCATCCAGCCAATTTATTGGCTACAGCCCATGAGTCAGTGAATAATCGTACATCTGGCCATTTCTTCTTACAAACAAACTATAATACCACGTGTACTGCCCGAAATTCTGCCCACTGTGAATATTTCCCTTCACCTGTGTCTTTCAGGGTTGTCCCAGAAAGGGGTTGTAATGCTGCAGCTGTCTACTTCTGGGTGGTGCCTGCATAACCTGCAGAGCCATCAGTAAACCAGGCCCAGTCTTCTCCTCTTCGGTCAGCCGATCTTAGGGAACTCCCCATGAGGCTATAGGCGCAAGCTTGGCAGCAGATGGCATTGTAACAGGAGTAGAAACCATAGATACTTGAACAATTTCTTCATGTAATTTGCTTGTGCCTTGAGGACCTACTCTGGCCTGATCACGTATATACCACTTCCATTTAATAATAGACTGCTGCTGTGCGCATCCCACTTTATGACTTGCAGGGTCTGATAGTACCCAGCTTATAATGGGTAGTTCAGGTTGCATAGTAACTTTGTGTCCTATTGTCAAACGTTCAGTTTCCACTAAGACCCAATAGCAGGCCAAGAGCTGTTTTTCAAAGGGAGAATAGTTGTCTGCAGATGATGGGAGAGCTTTGCTCCAAAGTCCCAAAGGTCTTTTCTGTGATTCAACTACAGGGGCCTGCCAGAGGCTCCAAACACCATCTCTATCAGCCACAGACACCTCAAGTATCATCAGGTCTGCTGGGTCATATGGTTCAAGTGGTAGAGCAGCCTGCACACCAGCCTGGACTTGTTGAAGGGCCTTCTCCTGTTCCAGGCCCCACACAATGCTAGCAGCTTTCCGAGTCACTTGGTAAATAGGCCTAAGTAACATACCCAAGTGAGGGATGTGCTGTCTCCAGAATCCAAATAGACCCACTAAACGTTGTGCTTCTTTCTTGGTTGTAGGAGGGGCCAGGTGCAATAACTTATCTTTCACCTTAAAAGGAATATCTCTACATGCTCCACACCACTGGACTCCTAAGAATTTCACTGAGTTAGATGGTCCTTGAATTTTGGTTGGATTTATTTCCCATCCTCTGATACGCATATGTGTTACCAATGAGTCCAAAGTGGTTGCTACTTCCTGCTCACTTGGTCCAATCATATAGTGCACCAATGTGACATTTTCTGGAAGAGCCAAACAATCAAGATCCCTTCTAACTAAATTATAACACAGGGCAGGAGAGTTAATATATCCTTGAGGCAAAACTGTGAAGGTTTACTGTTGGCCTTGCCAAATGAAAGCAAATTGCTTCTAGTTGTCCTTATGGACAGGTACTGAGAAGAAGGCATTTGCCAAATAAATAGCCTCATACCAGGTGCCAGGAGATGTGTTAATTTGCTCAAGTAACGAAACTACATCTGGTACAGCAGCTGCAATTGGAGTTACTCCCTGATTTAGTTTTCAATAGTCAACTGTCATTCTCCATGATCCATCTGTTTTCTGCACTGGGCAGATAGGAGACTTAAAGGGAGATGTGGTGGGACCTACTACCCCTGCATCTTTCAAGTCCTTGATAGTGGCAGTAATATCTGCAATGTCTCCAGGAATACAATACTGTTTTTGATTCACTATTTTCTTTGGCAGAGGCAACTCTAAAGGCTTCCATCTAGCCTTTCCAACCATAATAGCCCTTGCTCTACAGTTCAGAGGACCAGTATGAGAATTCTGACAATTTCGGAGTATATCTATCCCAATTATACATTCTAGAACTGGGGAAATGAACACAGGATGTTTTCGGTGACCTACTGGACCTACTGTGAGTCAGACATCAGTCAAAACTCCATTAATCACCTGCCATCCATAAGCCCCTACTTTAACTGGAGGGCCACAATGTTTCTTGGGATCTCCTGGGATCAGTGTCAATTTAGAACCAGTATCCAATAGACCCTGAAAAGTCTGATTATTTCTTTTTCCCCATTGTACAGTTACCCTTGTAAAAGGTCCCTCTGGGGAAGAACTGGAGAAAGGTAACAGCATAACCTTTAGGTGTCTTATCAAGATACTTCCTCAGTGGAACCTGGCCACCCCTGCATTCAAGGATTTCTGGATCTGCAAACTGATTCAAATCTGGAAATTTATTCACTGGCCGAGATTGCCGTTTACCATCTAATGTAGCCTTTCTCTCATTTGTTTGAGATTTTTGTTTGTTTGTTTTTTTTGTTTTGTTTTGTTTTTTGTTTGTTTTGGTTTTGGTTTTTCGAGACAGATTTTTTTCTGCTTATACAGATAAAATAAATATGCAGTAGGCTTCCTATGTATTCCGTTCCTGGAAACACCATGATTGATTAGCCAGTACCAAAGGTCCAAATGAGTCATGCCATTATAATTTTCACCTCTCCTGTGCTGACCATTACTGGGTATGTTATTATAAACATTGTTTTGTCTACACTGTCCACTATAATAACTAGGATCACCTTGTCTCTGGCGATTCAATGCTGCCACCTGGCCCTTGTTACCTCAGAATCCAGTTAAACCCATTAAATTTAATTCATCTAATTGAGCAGCAACATCTCCGATGCTAAGGTCTGGCACAAGGAAAAGGGAAAGAACAAAACCCTTCAAATGTGCTAGTGCCCCTCTCACCAGTTTGCGTCTTATAGAGCTGGTAAAGGGCATATCTTCTGGACCTTCCCATTGTGGAAGATTAGGTTTTACACAATATATCCACTCTAGCATTGCAATTTCCCTAAGTCTTAAAATCCCTTCATGAACACTAAGCCACGGAATATCAAGCATCTCCAAGTCATTTCCAGTAGGCCAACTTTTGATAAACACTTCAGCCAACCATTCAAACAAACTTTTGACACCTTTTTAACTATGTGAACTTCCGTAGTAAACCTAGAATCTCTACTCAGAGGGCCCATGTCAATAAACTCAGCCTGCACTAGTTTTATGTTCCTTCCACCCTTATCCCACACCATTAAAATCCATTCCCACACATATTCGCCAGGCTTCTGCTTGAATGAATTAGCAAACTCATTAAGCTCCTTAGTAGTGTAGTGAATTTTCTCATGGACTACACTTTCTACCTCCCCTCTAGGAGCCTGTTCTGCTTTGAGTCTGGTTACAGGTCTAGAAGAAACTATTGGTGGGCCTTGAGAAACATCAGTATTGTCTTGTCTGGCATTTTCTTCAGTGAAAGTCATTGCTGGTTTGTCAGACTCTACAGAATTGATTTTCTCATGTGGGGAAGGCATTATTTCAAGGGGTGGGGCTGAGGGTACTACTTCCTCAGGTGGGGCAAACCCTTGAGAATCTGAAGATTCAAAATTCTCAGCTTCAACATGGTCTTCCCACACATCCCTGTCCCAAGTTATAGGATCCCATTCTTTGCCTTTTAGTGCCCTTATTTTAACTGTTGACACACTCTGAGGCTGAGACTTGAATTTTCACTGTAGTTCAGCCAACCTTACAGTGAGGGTTTCAGTTTGATTTTCTGCAACTTAAGCTCTATGGCTGCAGGAGAGAAGATTCTCTTCAAGGACACACTTAGCAACTTTTAGATCATTTACTTGTGTCTGGAGCCTTTCGATTTTATCACACAACTCCTTCCTTTCATTCATCATTTTCTTCCCAGATACTAAGAGCATCCAGCCCATAAGATCATTTTCCACATCTTGTAGAAAGCTTTCTACAATGAATCACCTAATTCATCAAGAAAATCAAGGGCATTGGCTTCTTTAAGTTTGAAATATAGTTTCAAACATGGGTCTTCAAAATTCTCTGAGCTCCCAGGAGGGAGAAAATCTGGAGAGGTTTCAGTAGTTGAAAGTGCTGGTGGATCAACAAGCCAATTCCTGTATTTTAAAAGATGTGTCCTTATACTTCTGTTCCTCTAGAACCACTGCCCGTACCAACCTCTGTATTAATCAGGGTTCTCTAGAGTCACAGAACTTATGGATAGTCTCTATATAGTAAAGGAATTTATTGATGACTTACAATCTGCAGCCCAATTCCCAAAAATGGTTCAGTAGTAGCTGTGAATGGAAGTCTAAGGATCTAGCAGTTACTCAGTTTCACACAGCAAGCAGGCAAAGGAGCAAGAGCCAGACTCCCTTCTTCCCATGTACTTATATTGTCTCCAGCAGAAGGGTAGCCAAGATTAAAGGTGTGTTCCACCACACCTTTAATCTCAGATGACCTTAAACTTGGAGATTTAATCTTCTGGAATCCATAGCTACTATGCCTCAAGATCTCCATACCAAGATCCAGATCAGAAACTTCTATCTCCAAGCCTCCTGATAAGGGTCACTGGTGAGCCTTCCAATCTGGATTGTAATTCATTCCAAATATAGTCATGTTGACAACCAGGAATAGCCACTATACCACCCCAAAGTCAAGTAATAATACCTGATACTGTTAATAATATCCTGTTATGTTTGTAGACAGAAGTCTAGTGATCTAAGATTCCAGGTTATTTCACTCTATTGGTCTTCCTGTGGAGTTCCTATCCCCCTCAGAGGCCCCAGTCCTTCCCCCTATTTTTCCATAAGAGTCCTCAAGCTCCATTTACTGTTTGAATGTGGTTTTCTGCATCTGTCTGTCTTAGCTTCTACATGTAAACAGCTGGAGAAAGTGATATCCCAAAATTTTTTGCCTGCTGTTAGATAGGTTGTTTTAACTGAGCTAACTTGGCTTGCCTCCATGGGAGAAGATGTATATAGTCTTGCACACTTGATATGCCAGGGTTGTTGGATACCAAGAGTACCAAACTCATGCTCAGAGCAGAAGTAGAAGACGGTATGTGGAGAAGGATTGTGGAAAGAGTTTACCTGGAGGGAACACTGAGTAGAATGTAAAATGAAGAAGTTTAAATAAATAAATAAGAAAGAACAGAATAAAATTTCGCATTATATAGGTTGCCTTTTTGGACTTTTGATATTGTCTCTTGCTATATAAGAGATTTTGATTTTATGAGGTCCAATTTATTAATTGCTGATCTTACTGACAGAACTGTTCATGTTCTGTTAGGAAGTTGTTTCCTATGCCAATATATTCATCCCTCTTCTCCAATTTCTCTGCAATAAGATTTATTGGATCATGTTTTATCTTGATGTAATTGATCCATGTGGACTTGAATTTTCTTCAGAGTAGTAAATATGGATCTGTATTCATTCTTCAACATTCGGAGATCCCATTAGACCAGCACCATTTGTCAAAGATGCTTTCTTTTCTTGATTGTATATTTATGGCTTCTTTGTCAAAAAGAAATCAAGTGTCCCTGTTGCGGCCGACCAGCAGCTCGCAACAAACGGTTCAACTGAGATGACAGCTCAGGCTGAAAGAGAGGAACTAGATGGACAGAAGAAAGAACGGAGCCAAGTCAAGGTCAACTCTGATCAAAGCTCAATTTTACTAAATCAGCACGCAGTTATGAAGGAGAGGAAGGGGGGCAGATTCCCGCCAAATAATCCGGGGGACCAGTAGCAGGGTGACCACGTGGATGGCTCCGAACAGCAAACCGGCAGGTTCCAGCAGTGGGCATGGCAGAACGATTGAGCAGGCAAGCTCCATCCAGGTGTAAACAGTGGAACCCTAAGGCTGGGGGAGGGGAGGCTACATGTCCCTATGTATATGGCTTTATATTTGGGTCTTCAATTCAATTTTATAAATCAATTTATGTTTGTCTTCACCCATACCATGTATTTTTTTATTATATCTGTACAGTACAGCTTGATAACAGAATGGTGATACCGCTAATAGTTGTTTTATTGTGCAGTATTTTTGTAGCTGTAATGAGTTATTTCTTTTGAAATATGACATTGAGAATTTTTCCTTTAAGATATATAATAAATTGTCAGAAATTTTGATGGTACTTGAAATCAATGTGTAGATTGCTTTTAGGAGGATGAAAATTATTTCTGTTAATCTTGCCAAAACATGACAGGGCGATCTTTCCATATTCTGATATCATTACATTCTTTCTTCAGTGACTTGAAGATCTTGTCACACTGGACTTACACTTCCTTGGTTACAGTTACAACCAGATATTTTTATATATTTTGTAGCTACTCTGAAAGGTGATATTTCATTGATTTCTTTTATACTCCATCAATCATTTGTATAAAGGAAGGCTAATAATAATTTTAAGATAACTTTGTATCAGTATACTACACGAAAAATGTTTGTCAGATGTGGCAGTTACCTGGTTGGATTTTTGCATTTGCTCATTTATATTATTGTATCATCTGCAACTTGTTGTACTTTGACTATTTTTTTTTAATTTGTATCTCCTTTGTCTTGTTGCTCTAGCTAAAATATTATGTTCTATAGTTAATATACACTGAATGAAAATACTTGTCTTATGCTTAATTTTGATGGAATTCCTTGAGTTTCTTTTCCTTTAATTGATGTTGGTTATTGGCTTGTTGTATGTTGACCTTACATAGATTAGGTATATACATTTTATCCCTAATATCTCCAGAAAGTTTATGATCAAGTGTATTTGATTTTTATATAATGATTTTTCAGCATCTAATGTGACTGCCATTTTCTCCAGTGTGTTTATATAGTGGATTACATTGACACATTTTTTTATTCAAGCTGTATCTCTGGAATGCGGAAAATATAATTGATTTTGGTAGATAATCTTATGGATATGTTCCTAGATTCACTTTGTCAGTTTTTTATTGAATATTCCGTGTTAATATTTATGAGGAAAATTGATCTGAAATCCCACTTTTCATCCCTGAGTCTTTGTGTTGTTTAGATATCAGGGCAACCATACCCTCATAAAATTTATTTGGCAACTTTTCTTTGGTTTCTATTTTATGTACTCATCTGTGGGTAATGAGGTTGGAGTTTCTTTGAAAGTCAGGTAGAATTGTGTGCTAAAACAATATGCCCTGGGCTTTTTTGGATTTACAACTTTTAATGACTGCTCCCATTTTCTTAGGAGTTATAGGTATATGAAATGGTTTATCTGATATGGATTTAAATTGGTAAGTTTTCTTGTCAAAATATGGATTTTACTGCTGTGAACAGATACCAAGACCAAAGCAACTCATTTTATCAAAAACATTTAATTGGTGCTGGATTATATATAGTTTAAGAGGTTCAGTCCATTATCATCAGTGGAGAAGTATGGCAGCATCTAGGCAGATAGTGGTGAGAGTTCTACATATTCATCTGAAGGTTCCTAGCAGGATACTGGCATCCAAGAAGTTAGTGCTAGGATATTAAAGCCCAAACTTATAGTGATACCACTACTTAACAAGTCCATGCCTCCTAATAATACCACTCTCTGGGCCAAGCATATTCAGTCAACCACATTCCACTCCCTTGCCTCCATGAGTTTTTTTCCCAAACATCTGAGTCTATCAGGGCCATACCTAAACATAGCATACTACAAAATACATTTAGTCTTTCTTCAAAAGTCATCATAGTCTAAAGTAGTCCCAACAATGCTAAAAGACCTGTGTTCAGCCGGGTGGTGGTGGCACACGCCTTTAATCCTAGCACTTGGGAGGCAGAGGCAGGTGGATTTCTGAGTTCAAGGCCAGCCTGCTCTACAAAGTGAGTTCCAGGACAGCCAGGGCTATACAGAGAAACCCTGTCTCGAAAAACCAAAAAAAAAAAAAAAAAAAAAAAAAAAAAAAAAAAAAAAAAAGACCTGTGTTCAAAGTCTTCTCAGATTCATCCAATCACTGTAATATCCAAATCAAGACAGGAAACCAGCTGGAAAAAACTCCAAACTCTGAATCTCTATGTCTGATGTCAAATTAGACTTTGGTCTCCAATAACTTCTTCATCTTGGTTGAGTGCAACAAACTTCTTTCTTCTGGGACGGTTCCACACTATGTTACCAGCTTTCCTTAGCATATAGCCTATGTCTCTAGCATCTCTAACTTCTTGCAGTGTGCAATGCAAGTGCAAAGATCCAGGTACTTATTTCAACATCTGGGATACACATAGGATCTTTTGGGCTCCAATAAAGGGCTGGCATCGTTTCTCCAGTGTGGGACATTGGACTATGCACAGATAGGCTGGTCTTCAGTCGAGCTGAGATGTTGAACCCCAGGATCCGCTGGTGATAATTTACCTACATGGGACACAAGGAATTCTCTCATGTCTCCTGGAACTCAGGCTCCTGTCTAAGTTACCGCCTCCCTTAACCCCCTACCAGAATCATGGTTAGAATTCATGTAGGCAGTGTCCCAAGCTTCTGACCTTCAAGCTAATCTCCTCCCCAGTTACCTAAAAACAGAAAAGATAGCAGGATACTTTAAAAGGGGCTGTTTGCCCCCTCCTTGCTATCTCTCACTCCTCTTATTCCTCTTGCTACTTTGCTCTTCCTCTCCTCTCCTCTCCTCTCCTCTCCTCTCCTCTCCTCTCCTCTCCTCTCCTCTCCTCTCCTCTCCTCTCCTCTCCTCTCCTCTCCTCTCCTCTCTTCTCCTTTCATCTCTTTGCTCTCTTTTCCTCTCTTTCCCCCTTCCTCTCTCCCCTTTCTTCTCTCTCTCCTTTCCCCCCTTCTCTCTCTCTCTCTCTCTCTCTCTCTCTCTCTCTCCTACCTTCTCTCTTTCCTCCCGCCTTTCTATAATGCAGCTCTAAAACTATAGATTGTCTCTGTTCAGCTGTGCAGACTCTCGCCTATGTGGGAACCTCTCTTTCCTACGCCCTCTTTCCCATAACCCCTGGGCTACAGGGTGTAACCCCGGGGCCCCTTTTGGTTTCAGGGCTGCCCCTTGCCCACCCCCTGTCGAGTGGACAGCGGCTTGGATGCCCACCCAGGGCTGAAAGGAAAGGATCTGGAAGTCCTCCCATGTCTGCCTGTCTAGAGCATAGCTGGAACTTTGACCAGACATGGGCTATTCTCCCTCCTCCCTCTTTCTAAGACCCCTTTTTAATTCCCACACTCCAGCTCTGCCCTCTGTAATGCTATAAGCTTAGGTTGATTCACTTCACTGCAAATTAGGCTGAACTTTCACTAATGGCCTTCATGGTTGCTCATAGTACCAATCCTCAGATCCACTTCATGAGTCCTTCATAACTTCAAAGGAAGTACAATCTGGGTGACTCTTACACAATACCATGTACAGTTGCAGCACGAGGTGCAAATTTGACATTTTCTGGAACACAGCTTGTTTATGCTTTCAGAAAATACCGCCCAGAAAATTTCACCTCAGTAATACAGATCTCTTCTAAAATAGTCATTAATTTCTTAGCTCCAGTTAATCACCATTGACTTTCCTGTCAGTCTATTTCTCATCTTGATTATAAACTGGAGCAAAATGACCAAATCTGCTGAGTTCTGCTTCTTCATGGGGCTGGAACATGGCACTCTTGTTATATTACATTATCATTAGCTTTCTTATTTCCAACTCCTTCGATGTATAAGTTTAGAGGAACTGGAATTTCAGGCCTGGCATATACCATTCATATCATCCTCAGCAAACAAATTTTCATATTCTTACTTGGATAGTCCATTAACCCCCACTTAAATCATACCACTGCTTTCCAAATCCAAAGTCCTAAAATCCACATTCATCCAGAAAAAAAGCATGTTCAGGGCTATCACAATAATACCCCAGTACCTGCTAACAACGTCTGCCTTAGTTTGGGTTTTACTGTTGTGGACAGACACCAAGATCAAGCCAACTAATAATTTTATTTGCTTATATTTCCAATGATATCCTCCTTCCAGGTTATCACTTTATCCCCACCCCATCTACCTCTCCTTCCCCCCACTCCTTTTTGCCTATATAAAGGTGCACTTCTGCCCACTCACTTACTCCTGCCTCACTGCTCGAGCATCCCACTATTCTGGGGTGTCAAACGTCCCAGGACCAAGGGCTTCCTTTCCCTTTGATATCAGATAAGAACATCCTATGCTACATATATATCTGGAGCCATGGATCCCTCCATGTATACTCTTTGTTTGGTGGCTTAGTATCTGTGAGCTCTGGGTGAAACAATTAGTTGATATTGTTATTCCTATGCTCTTTCAATCCCCTTAAGCTCCTTAAGTCTTTTCCTTGGCTATTCCATTGGTGTCTACAGGTTCATTCTCATGGTTGGCTGTCAATATGTGCTTCTGTATTGGTCAAGTGCTAGTAGAATCTTTCAGGGAACAGCCATACCAGTCTTATGGCAGCATGTACTTCATGACATCAGCAATAGTCTCTGTGTTTGGTGCCTGTAGGAGAACTGGATCCCTAGTTGGGGCAGTCACTGGATGACATTTCCTGCATTTCTGTACCATTTTTTTCTTGTCCCTGTCTTTCTTTGGACAGAAACATTTCTAGGTCAAAATTTTAAGATGGTGATATGATTAGATGCATGGGATTATTTCAATAATCTTGTATCTGTGTGTTGATGCTTGTTTTCTGACCAAGTATATGTTCAATATTGGAGACAGTACCATGAAGTGCTAAGAAGGAGAAGGTATATACTTTTGTTTTAGGAAGAACAATAATATCAACCAAACAGACTGTCCCATGCTCTCATGGACTAAACAACCAACCAAAGAATACTAATGGAGGCACACATGACTCCAGCTGCATATGTAGCAGATTATAGCCTTGCCAGGCATCAAAGAGAGGGGAGGTCCTTGGTCCTCTGAAAGCTTGATGCCCCAGCAGAGGGGAATGCAAGGCGGTGAGACAAGGGTGGGTGGGTGGTTGGATGAGCACTCTCATAGAAGGGGAAGGAGGGTGGTATAGAGGATTTTCAGAGATGATACCAGGAAAAGGAATAATATTGGAAATGTAAATAAATAAAACAACCCATAAAATATTTTTAAAAATATGATGGGTAGGTGGCCTCAACCCTTTACCAAGGAGCCATGACTATTTACTGGAGGAGGTCTTTACATGTTCTATCTCCCCTTTGTTGTGTATTTACCTAAATTCATCTGTGTTTGGTCCTAGAACTTTTTTTCTATGGTGTCTTTGTCTTTTTAGTTGTTACCCCAAATCCCCATCCTCCATTGCTATATATGTCTATTTAATTTCCTAACCCTTTGGACTTCTCTCCATTCTCTACTAATACGTGACTCTGCCCTCTTTTTCTTCCCTCTTGCTCCTCTTTACCTTCCTAGTTCCTCCTGTTCTCTTCCTCCCGTGATTATTTTGTAACCATTTCTATGTAGGATTGAAACATCCACACTTTGTTCTTCCTTCTTCTTAAGCTCCATATAGCTTGTGGATTGTAACATGGATATTCTGTGCATTTGGGCCAATATCCATATAATATAAAATACCTTGGAATGACTCTAACCTAGCAAGTGAAAGATCAGCATACCAAGAACTTCAAGTCTTCAAAGAAAGAAATCTAAAAAGACATCAGAAAATGCAAAAACCTCCCATGCTCATGAATTGGCAGGATTAACATATTAAAAATTGCTATCTTACACAAAAGCAATCTGTAGATTCAGTGTAATCCCTATCAAACTTCCAATTCAATTCTACACAAAGATAGAAAAAGGAATTCTCAACTTCATATGAAATACCAAACAAAGAAAAAAAAAAAAACAACAACAAAACAAAAACTGAACTGAAGGTGGACTATAGAGCAATAGTGATAAAAACTGAATGGTATTGGTAAAAAGAAAGGCAGGTTGATCAAAGGAATTGAATTGAAGACCCAGAAATAAATCCACACACCTATGTTCACTTGATTGTTGACAGGACAGCATTTTTAATAAGTGTTGCTGGTTAAATTTGCTCCCACCCTGTAGAAGAATGGGAATTAATGTATTCTAATCTCCTGTATAAAGCTCAAGTCAAAGTCGATCAAAGATCTCAACATAAAGCAAGATATGGTCAGTCTAACATAGGAGAAAGAGGGAAGAGCATGGAACACATCTGCAAAGGGGAAATTTTTCTGAACAGAACACTAATAGCTCATGCTCTAAAATCAAAATTTGACAAAAAAGACCTCATAAAAATGAAAAGCTTTGGTAAGGCAAAGACCACTGTCAGTAATTCAAAATGGACCACAGATTGGCAAAAGATCTTGACCAACCGTACATCATTAGAGGTCTAATATCCAAAATATACAATGAACTCTAGAATTTAAACTCTCAAGAACCAAATAACCCAATTTAAAAATGGTGTTCCATTGCTAAAACAAATTCTCAACTGAAGAATGTCAAATGGCTGAGAAGCACATAAATGTTAAAAATCCTTGGTCATTGGAGAAATTTGGACTCCCTTGAATTTGGAACTTAGATACTCAAAATGAAGAAGTCACCTTGGAAAATGTTACATTTGATGAGGTGAAATGTCTTTCCCATCTCTTTTGATTAATTTTGTTTAAACGACTATTTGGTTAGGAATTATAAATGCTACCCAAACTTGTTTCTTGAATTCATTTGCATGCAAAATCCTTTTCAAAACTATACACAGAGGTAATTACTATCACTGATGTTGAGGTGTGTTTCCTGTATGCAGTGGGATGATACATTCAATTTTCATGCTAAATTTTTAGCCTGTGATTATAACTTGAGAACTGAGACTGTTCAAGTTGAGATGAACAAATGCACAATAGTGTTTAATTCTTGTTATATTGATGTTGTTGATGTTGCTGCTACTGCTGTAGCTGGTAGTGGTGGTGGTGTTGGTGGTGGTGGTGGTGGTGTGTGTGTACAAATCAATGCTTTTGGTTTCACTGGTGTGAAATTCTTTATTTCCTATGTTTACTTAGTTATAGTTAGCCTCCTTGTTTCGGAGTTTTTTTCAGATCTACTATAGAGGTGAATTTGTGGATATATATTGTTTTAGTTTTGTTTTGGCATGGAATGTTTTGATTTAACAACCTATTTTGATGGAAAGTATTGTTGAGTAAAGGAGTCATTGCTGGCATCTAGCATCTCCTACACACTACAAGGAGTCTATCCAGGCTCTTTTTTATTTTAGATTCTCTCTTTTGAAGTCGGGAGTAATTTTAAGAGGTCTAACTTTATATGTTGTGTAATCCTTTTCCTTTGTAGCTTTCAATATGCTTTCTTTTCTCTGTACACCTTTGGTTTGATTTAGCTGATGGGGCTTTGGTCTCGAATTTCTGTACACGTACTTAGATTTGCCATCACTAGATTCCCTAAGTGTGTGTTTTCTTTATTGTTTCTATCTCTACATTCAGGTCCCTTCAACTGTTTATTATATTCTTATGACTGACTTTTTAAATGCTTTATTCATTTGTTTTACATGACCACTATTATCCTGCTAACATTAGATTTAAACTCATTTTCTTCTGCTTTAGTTCCATGGAAATATCTAGGGCTTGGGCCCTCAATTCTTCCCCAACCTCTGTCCAATATTTGGCTATGGGTTTCTGCATCTGTTGTAGAAAATCACAGGGTCATTAATTGGGTCTGTGATTCTGGCATTGTCTCCCTAAATACTGTGATTTTTAGGATATAATACTGAGTCCTTATTATCAGGTTCATAAATTCATTTTTAATAATTCAACACAATTTTTATCAACCACAGTAATAATTTATTAATAAAATTACTAATATATTTTGATTTTTAAGTTTTTCTTTGTTTGCACTGCCAAAATTGCATTTACTAAACTGTGGGCTGGAGAGGTGGCTCAGTGGTTAAAAGCACTGTTCTGCCAGAGGTCCTGAGTTCAATTCCCAGCAACCACATGGTGGCTTACAACCATCTGTAATGGGATCTGATGCCCTCTTCTGGTGTGTCTGAAGAAAGCAATGGTGTACTCATATAGACTAGATAGATAGATAGATAGATAGATAGATAGATAGATAGATAGATAGATAGATAGATAGATAGATAGATAGAAAGAAAGAAAGATAGATAAATAAATAAATATTTTAAACTGTGACTGGTAGAATTTTGTAATTTTTATATTTGCTGATCGTTTCTTGGGCTTTCATTGGGTGAAGTTCATTGCTTCTTTTTAAAAAATCTTGTGTTGTCTCCAATCAAATACAGACATCCCCAGCTCCCATTCATGACAGTACCTGAGAGTCCTGCTGTGTTCTTGTGAGACTGAAGCTGTGAAATGGTATGGAAAGACGGATTACACAAGAAACAGGGAGTTATTCATGTTAGTGCTTCACAGACCCTGTAAGCATTAGTTTGACTTTCAGAGCAGGGCAAACAGGTAGGTTGGCATTTAATTTTAATTCTCCTGTTTCTCTTATGAAGTAGAGAATTCAGTTTCTCTCATTGAATAAAGAGTTATTAAGTTCCTCCTATGTGACAGAGGTGCTAGAAGGAATGGATTCATCTGGCATCAAGCCATTGAGGACACAGTGTGAGGGGAGACTTGACCATCTGGCTCTGGGTGAGAAGTGGTGTTGCTCAGCTCTAGATAGAAAAGCTCACTTGGTTCTTAGCAAGGGCTGTGTGCTCAGAAATTTAGGGTCAAGGATAGCAGGCATGGCTACAGAGGTTGGAGGCATGGAAAATAGTGTGACAAAGCCATTTTTCCATGAAGAACAGTCTCTGAGGAAAGTTTGTGCCTCAAATATGTTGTTTTGGGAGAAGTTTTATATTGTATCCTCTATTTTGTATTTATAAAAAGAGATTCAAAACTTTCATTGTATCAATATACTACAGTTTTCTTATATATTCACTTCTATGAATATTAGTTTAAGAATTGATTCTTAGCTTTGTAAATAGAAATATTGTTACAGTAAACATAGATAAGTAAGTATTCCTAAGTTGGATGAAGAATACTTTGGCTTTGTACTCAGAAATAATAATGTTTCTCATACTGTTGTAATATATTACGAACTTACACTAAAATTTCCATAGTAACTTTGTAGTTATGAAGTTTATCTGAGCTGGGTAAATATTCTGATATTCCAACAGGCTGCACTCAATCTGTGCTCATTCCCTCTATGAAGTAATCAATTCTACTGTGAAGAAATGGAATATCAAGTAGTATTTATTTAGTTTGTTCTAACAGTTAATTATGTTTATTGTTGCAAATAAATATTTGTTTTCCTTTATGTTTGTTCATTTTATAACTGTCTTTTCACTCAATTACAGTACCCATTGATGAGTAATTTGTGTCAGAAATGTTTGGCTTGGACAATTCCTTATATACTCTAGATATGAAACACTCTGTGACATAGACTTTGAAAATATTTTTTCTCATTCCATAGACTGGTTAATCACTTTGGGAAGAGTTTCCTCTGCTGTGGATAAACTAATTTCATGTAGTCTCATTTGTTGTTATTTTGAACATCATTCAGTACATTTAAAGTTCTTTTTAGAGAGTTTGTATCTGAAAATTCACGTATATTCCCTGTGTTTTCTTATGGAAAATTTAATGTATCAGACATTAACTGAATAACTCTAATCTGATTTGAATTTATCTATGTACTGATTGAAATTCATTATGCAGGCTGATCAATAGTTTCATCAGTGATTCTTGAAGAAAAGTATTGTCACCAAGGTATGTTTTTCTATTCTTAAAAAAAAAAAGTAGAAACTAAAGGTGCTCATGTGACTTTTTTAGGCAGCTTATCTCACAGAAACTTGGGCTAACTAGAAATTCCCTGCTGTCCACAAAGTACAGCTTTAAGGAGTTTGAAAATTTGGCTTTGAAAAGGAGAAACATATTCCTAGAAGTACAGAGATCTGTATCTCATAAGAATACATCAGCGTTGGCTTAGAGCAGGAAGACATGTTTGTATTAAGCTAGTAATTCTTTGGGAAGTACTGAGTGGAAGGGGGTCTTCAAGGTGGAGGCATAAGTCTCTATTTAGGACTCAGAGCCACATAGAACTTTAGAAGATATATTGTGGGAGACTTATATAGTATTAAAGAAGTGTTTTGAAGAAAAGGACAATATCACTCAGAGGAAGAGGGGTAGGGTTTTCAGAATCTATATTATTCTTAAAGTTAGCCATCAATTGGAAAAATGGGCAGAAACAAATGAAGGTTGGAAGTGAGGTTTGAGTAGACAGTTAAGAGAAATCCCTGGAAAAATGATGTTGGATTGCCACATGAAGCTTGTATCCAGGTCAAACAAACATCTGGACAGCCACTAAGAAGCAGTGATAAGATCTTTAATGGAAAAGAAGAAGAAGAAGAAGAAGAAGAAGAAGAAGAAGAAGAAGAAGAAGAAGAAGAAGAAGAAGAAGAAGAAGAAGAAGAAAACCTAAAACATACACTACTTCCCTGACTGGTAATTGATAGACATAATATTATCTTTTAGGCACTATGTTTGAAGTGGTGGCATAAAGTCTCCACCTGAATCAACATAAAATCTCTTATGCATGTATGCATGTATGTGTCCATAAAATCTTAAGCAGCACCAGTTCTGGGCTTGGGGTTGAAGAATAAAAAATTACTGAACTCTTCCTCACCCCAGAGCCCGACCCCTCCCATCTAGAGAGTGTTCCCAGAACACTCCTGAACTCTTCACCCCAGAATGCATTCCTGAACTCCTCACCCTAGAGTTCGAACCCTCCCAACTAAAGACTGTTCCAAGAACATTTTTGAGATAAGGGCCTCCTGGAATAACCTCAGAATGAACCGGGTACATTGCCAAATAATAGGACATGACCCCTTAGTTACGTAGAATCCCTTGGCAGAACCCCTTAGTTATGTAAACTTGTACTTTCCCTACCCCGCTCTTCCCCCTTGAGTTTTCCTATATAAGCCTGTGAAAAATTTGGCTGGTCGTCGATTCTCCTCTACACCATACTAGGTGCATGAGTTTCGACCCCAGAGCTCTGGTCTATGTGCTTTCTTGCTGTTGCTTTATTAAATCTTGCCTTCAACATTTTGAGTTTGGTCTTGGTGTCTTCTTGGGTCCGCGGCTGTCCCGAGGCTTGAGTGAGGGTCTCCCTGCGGGGGTCTTTCATTTGGGGGCTCGGTCCGGGATCAGCGCGACCACCCAGAGACCCTAGACCCACTTTAAGGTAAGATTCTTTGACCTGTCTTGGTCTGGTGTCTGTGTTCTGTTTCTAAGTTTGGTGCGATCGCAGTTTCGGTTTTGCGGACGCTCAGTGAGACCGCGCTCCGAGAGGGAACACGGGGTGGATAAGGATAGACGTGTCCAGGTGTCCACCATCCGTTCGCCCTGGGAGACGTCCCAGGAGGAACAGGGGAGGACCAGGGACGCCTGGTGGACCCCTTTGGAGGCCAAGAGACCATCTGGGGTTGCGAGATCGTGGGTTCGAGTCCCACCTCGTGCCTTGTTGCGAGATCGTGGGTTCGAGTCCCACCTCGTGCAGAGGGTCTCAATCAGCCAGCCTTAGAAAGGCCATCTGATTCTCTGAGTTGCTTGTGGTCGATGCGAAGTCGCCGCCGCTTTTGGTTTCTTTTTTGTCTTAGTCTCGTGTTCGCTCTTGTTGTGTCTACTATTATTCTAGAAATGGGACAATCTGTGTCCACTCCCCTTTTTCTAACTCTGGAGCATTGGAAGGAGGTGCAGGTCAGAGCCCACAACCAGTCGGTGGAGGTCAGAAAGGGTCCGTGGCAGACCTTTTGCGCCTCCGAGTGGCCAACGTTTGGAGTGGGCTGGCCACCAGAAGGTGCTTTTGACTTGTCACTAATCGCCGCCGTCAGGCGAATTTTTTTTCAGGAGGAAGGAGGTCACCCTGATCAGATCCCCTACATTGTGACCTGGCAGAATCTCGTCCAATTCCCACCTCCGTGGGTCAAGCCTTGGACCCCAAATTCTTCGAAACTGACGGTCGCGGTTGCCCAGTCTGATGCAGCTGGAAAGTCCGGCCCGTCAGCACCCCCAAAGATCTATCCAGAGATTGACGACCTCCTCTGGATGGACTCCCAACCTCCCCCTTATCCCCTGCCCCAGCAGCCACCTGCAGCCGCCCGACCACCAGAACCAATAGCGAGAGGGGCTCAGGGACCGGCGGGGGGGACTCGGAGCCGCCGAGGCCGAAGCCCCGGGGAGGAAGGGGGGCCGGATTCAACAGTTGCCTTGCCACTTAGAGCACATGTGGGAGGGCCAGCGCCAGGACCTAATGATCTCATTCCTTTACAATACTGGCCTTTTTCCTCTTCTGATTTATATAATTGGAAAACTAACCACCCTCCCTTCTCAGAGAACCCCTCTGGGCTTACTGGGCTCCTTGAGTCACTTATGTTCTCCCATCAACCCACTTGGGATGATTGTCAGCAGCTTTTGCAGGTTCTTTTTACCACAGAAGAAAGAGAAAGAATCCTGATGGAGGCGAGAAAAAATGTTCTGGGAGAGGACGGCCCACCCACTGCCCTCCCTAACCTCGTGGACGAGGCTTTCCCCTTGAACCGCCCCAACTGGGACTACAACACCGCGGAAGGTAGGGGACGCCTCCTTGTCTATCGCCGGACTCTAGTGGCAGGTCTCAGAGGAGCCGCTAGACGGCCCACCAATTTGGCTAAGGTAAGAGAGGTCTTGCAGGGGCAGACTGAACCACCCTCAGTCTTCCTTGAGCGTCTAATGGAGGCATATAGGAGGTACACCCCTTTTGACCCCTTGTCAGAGGGGCAGAGAGCCACTGTAGCCATGGCCTTCATTGGTCAGTCCGCTCCCGACACTAAGAAAAAGCTGCAAAGGCTGGAGGGGCTCCAAGATCATACGCTCCAAGATTTAGTAAAAGAAGCAGAGAAAGTCTATCATAAGAGGGAAACAGAAGAAGAGAGGCAGGAGAGAGAGAAGAAAGAAATGGAGGAGAGGGAAAATAGACGGGATCGCTGTCAGGAGAGAAATTTGAGTAAAATTTTGGCCGCAGTTGTAAATGATAGACAGTCAGGAAAAGGTAAAATAGGGCTTCTGGGCAACAGGGCAGTGAAACCGCCAGGTGGCAGAAAGATACCACTGGAAAAAGACCAATGGGCCTATTGCAAAGAGAAAGGACACTGGGCTAGAGATTGCCCTAAAAAACGGGAGCGATCCAAGGTCCTGACCCTAGAAGATGATTAGGGAAGTCGGGGCTCAGACCCCCTCCCTGAGCCTAGGGTAACTTTGTCCGTGGAGGGGACTCCCGTCAACTTCCTGATAGACACCGGAGCAGAGCATTCAGTACTCACTAGCCCCCTAGGCAAGCTAGGCTCTAAAAAGACCATGGTGATTGAATCCACTGGTAGTAAATTTTACCCCTGGACGACCGAACGAGCCCTACAGATAAACAAGAACATAGTGACCCATTCCTTCCTGGTGATACCTGAGTGTCCTGCTCCCCTCTTGGGGCGCGATCTGCTAACCAAACTAAAGGCTCAAGTCCAATTTACTTCAGAAGGCCCACAAGTAAGCTGGGGAAAAGCCCCCGTTGCCTGCCTTGTCCTCAACACAGAGGAAGAGTATCGGTTGCATGAAGAGCAACCCAAAAATGCAGTCTCTTCAGGCTGGCTAACTGCGTTCCCCAATGTCTGGGCAGAACAAGCAGGAATGGGGTTGGCTAAACAAGTGCCTCTGGTTGTGGTAGAACTTAGAGCTGATGCCACCCCCATCTCGGTAAGACAATACCCCATGAGCAAGGAAGCTAGGGAGGGCATCCGGCCTCATATCCAGAGGTTGCTAGACCAAGGAGTTTTAGTGGCCTGTCAGTCCCCCTGGAATACACCACTTCTGCCGGTTCGAAAACCAGGGACTAATGACTATCGCCCAGTGCAAGACCTCCGGGAAGTTAACAAAAGGGTCCTGGACATTCACCCCACAGTCCCGAACCCGTACAATTTATTAAACTCTCTCCCACCCGAGAGAACATGGTATACAGTCCTGGACTTAAAAGATGCCTTCTTTTGCCTGCGTTTGCACCCTAAGAGTCAGCTCCTGTTTGCCTTTGAATGGAGGGACCCAGAGGGCGGACAGACTGGTCAACTAACCTGGACTAGGTTACCACAGGGGTTCAAAAATTCCCCCACCCTGTTTGACGAGGCCCTCCATCGGGATCTCGCGCCTTTTCGCGCTCGAAACCCTCAGCTTACCCTACTACAGTATGTGGATGATCTCTTGGTTGCGGCGGCCTCGAAGGAGCTGTGTCACCAGGGAACTGAGAGGCTCTTCGCAGAACTGAGTGACTTGGGGTATCGAGTTTCGGCTAAAAAGGCACAAATTTGTCAAACTGAGGTAACCTACCTGGGGTATACCCTCCGAGGGGGTAAAAGATGGCTCACAGAAGCCCGGAAGAAGACTGTTATGATGATCCCCTCGCCAACCACCCCACGGCAGGTACGTGAGATTCTGGGGACTGCTGGTTTTTGTAGACTCTGGATTCCAGGCTTTGCAACCCTAGCGGCACCTCTATATCCTTTGACTAAGGAAGGGGTTCCTTTTGAGTGGAAAGAAGAGCACCAAAGAGCTTTTGAGGCTATCAAGTCGTCTCTAATGACTGCCCCCACGCTAGCATTACCAGACTTGACTAAGCCTTTCGCCCTATATGTGGACGAGAGAGCGGGCATAGCCAGGGGAGTGTTGACACAAGCACTGGGACCCTGGAAGAGACCTGTAGCCTATTTGTCAAAGAAATTAGATCCCGTTGCTAGTGGATGGCCCACATGTCTGAAAGCTATTGCGGCAGTGGCCCTGCTGATCAAAGATGCTGACAAATTGACAATGGGACAACAGGTGACTGTTGTAGCCCCTCATGCCTTGGAAAGTATCGTGCGGCAGCCACCTGACAGATGGATGACAAATGCCCGAATGACACACTATCAGAGCTTGCTGCTAAATGAGCATGTAACCTTTGCGCCCCCTGCCATCCTCAACCCAGCTACCCTTCTCCCTCTAACAAATGATTCCGTCCCAGTACATCAATGTACAGACATCCTCGCTGAAGAAACTGGGACCAGAAGAGACCTGACTGACCAACCCTGGCCTGGAGCTCCCAGTTGGTATATGGACGGCAGCAGTTTCCTGATAGAGGGGAAGCGAAAGGCTGGAGCTGCGGTGGTGGACGGAAAAAAGGTAATTTGGGCAAGAGCTTTGCCTGAAGGAACGTCGGCACAAAAGGCTGAACTTATAGCGCTTATACAAGCCCTCCGAGAGGCTAAAGGTAAGATCGTTAACATCTACACTGACAGCCACTATGCTTTTGCTACCGCACACATCCATGGGGCCATCTACAGGCAGCGAGGGCTATTGACTTCGGCTGGTAAAGACATTAAAAACAAAGAAGAAATTCTGGCCCTGTTGGAAGCCATACATGCACCTAAGAAGGTAGCCATCATCCACTGCCCCGGCCACCAAAGAGGAGAAGACTTGGTGTCCAAGGGCAACCGAATGGCAGACTCAGTGGCAAAACAAGTTGCTCAAGGGGCCATGATCTTAACTGAAAAAGGTGACCCGCCCGAAAGCCCTGAGGATGAGAGGTATAACATAAAAGAGCTATTGTGGACCAGTGATCCCCTCCCATACTTTTTTGAAGGGAAAATAGAATTGACTCCCGAAGAAGGAATAAAATTTGTGAAAGGACTACACCAATTCACTCACCTGGGAGTTGAAAAAATGATGAGACTAATTAAAAATTCCCGATACCAAGTCCCCAACCTGAAGTCAGTGGCTCAAAAGATTATAGACTCCTGCAAACCATGTGCATTCACTAATGCGACTAGAGCCTACAAAGAACCTGGAAAAAGACAACGGGGAGACCGTCCTGGAGTGTATTGGGAGGTAGATTTTACTGAAGTTAAACCTGGAATGTATGGTAACAAGTATCTGTTAGTATTTGTAGACACTTTTTCAGGATGGGTTGAGGCGTTTCCCACTAAAACTGAGACTGCCCAGATTGTGGCCAAGAAGATCCTTGAAGAAATCCTGCCAAGATTTGGAATCCCTAAGGTAATCAGGTCCGAAAATGGACCAGCCTTTGTTGCCCAGGTAAGTCAGGGCTTGGCCACTCAGTTGGGCATCGATTGGAAATTACACTGTGCTAACCGCCCTCAAAGCTCAGGACAGGTAGAGAGGATGAATAGAACCTTAAAAGAGACCTTGACTAAATTAGCCATTGAGACCGGCGGGAAAGACTGGGTGGCTCTCCTCCCTCTTGCGCTCTTCCGAGCCCGAAACACCCCTGGACGTTTTGGGCTCACTCCTTTTGAAGTTCTGTATGGAGGACCTCCCCCCTTAATGGAAGCTGGTGGAACATTGGTTTCCGACTCTGACCCTGTCTTACCCTCCTCTTTGCTTATTCATTTAAAGGCCCTAGAAGTGATTAGGACCCAGATTTGGGACCAACTGAAGGCAGCCTATACCCCAGGGACCACCACAGTACCCCACGGGTTCCGAGTTGGAGACAAAGTCTTGGTCAGACGGCATCGAACCGGCAGCCTCGAGCCACGGTGGAAGGGACCCTATTTGGTGTTACTAACAACCCCTACTGCGGTAAAAGTTGACGGGATTGCCTCCTGGATCCACGCCTCCCACGTCAAGAGGACCGCCAGTCAAGATGAAGAAAACCACGAAGACAATTGGACAGTGGCAGCCACTGACAATCCTCTTAAGCTTCGTTTGCGCCGCAGGCGCCACCCTGAGCCTAGGGAACCACAACCCTCATGCTCCAATTCAACAGTCCTGGGAAGTGCTTAATGAGGAGGGAAACATTGTGTGGGCAACCACTGCAGTCCATCCCCTCTGGACTTGGTGGCCTGATCTCACACCTGACATCTGTAAGTAAGCGGCAGGATCCCCCAATTGGGACCTCCCCGATCATACCGATCTTAGTAACCCACCCCCTGAAGAGCGGTGTGTCCCAAACGGGATAGGGAGCACATATGGGTGTTCGGGGCAGTTTTACCGAGCTAATCTTAGAGCTGCACAATTTTATGTTTGCCCTGGTCAGGGTCAGAGCAAAAGGCTTCAACGAGAATGTGGAGGGGCATCAGATTACTTTTGTGGTAAATGGACATGTGAAACGACAGGGGAAGCTTACTGGAAGCCCTCCTCTGACTGGGACCTAATCACGGTAAAACGAGGAAGTGGCTATGATAAGTCAAACCAAGGAGAAAGAAACCCCTATAAATATCCAGAGAATGGGTGCGCTTTTAAAAACAGCCCCCCAGGACCATGCAAAGGTAAATACTGCAACCCCCTACTTATAAAGTTCACCGAGAAAGGGAAACAACACCGTCTAAGTTGGCTTAAAGGAAATAGGTGGGGTTGGCGAGTATACATTCCACTAAGAGATCCTGGGTTCATTTTCACGATCAGGCTGACAGTGAGAGACCCGGCGGTGACACTCGTTGGGCCCAACAAGGTCCTTATAAAACAGGGCCCCCCAGTCGTACCGGCTCCCCCAAAGGTCCCAGCCGTACCAGCTCCACCAACTCCACAGCCCAACACAGTGGTACCCTCCCTAGGGACTAATACTCCCCTCATAAAGCCTACCTTGGCTTCCCCACCGCCCCTAGGTACAGAGAACCGTCTGGTCAGTCTAGTCCAGGGAGCTTTTTTAGCTTTAAATAGAACTAACCCTAATATGACTCAATCATGCTGGTTATGCTATACCTCTAGCCCCCCTTATTATGAAGGAATAGCTCAGATCAGGACTTATAATATTACTTCAGATCATTCTCAATGTCTTTGGGGAGAAAACAGAAAGTTGACTCTAGCAGCAGTTTCAGGAAGAGGGCTTTGTTTGGGCCAGGTACCTCAGGATAAAGGGCACCTCTGTAATCAGACCCAGAACATCCAGTCTAGCAAAAGTGGTCAGTATCTAGTGCCCCCCTTAGACACAGTATGGGCTTGCAATACCGGTCTCACTCCTTGTGTGTCTATGTCTGTTTTTAATAGTTCCAAAGATTTCTGCATTTTGGTTCAGCTTATTCCTAGACTCCTGTATCATGATGATAGCTCCTTTTTAGACAAATTTGAGCATCGGGTCCGCTGGAGAAGAGAGCCCGTTACCTTAACTTTGGCAGTTCTATTAGGATTAGGAGTAGCGGCTGGAGTAGGTACAGGAACCGCTGCCTTAATTAAGACCCCCCAATACTATGAAGAACTACGTGCAGCTATGGATGTTGATCTTAGAACTATAGAACAGTCTATAACCAAATTAGAAGAATCTTTAACTTCCCTGTCCGAAGTGGTGCTACAGAATAGAAGGGGATTAGACTTATTATTCCTTAAAGAAGGAGGACTCTGTGCTGCCCTAAAAGAAGAATGTTGTTTTTATGTTGACCATTCAGGAGTAATCAAAGATTCTATGGCCAAACTTAGAGAACGCCTAGATATACGTAAAAGAGAAAGAGAAAGCCAACAAGGATGGTTCGAAAGCTGGTTTAATAAGTCCCCTTGGCTCACCACTCTCCTCTCCACCATAGCAGGACCTTTGATTACACTTATGCTTTTGCTTACTTTTGGCCCCTGCATCCTTAATAAGTTAGTAGCTTTTATTAGAGAAAGGATAAATGCAGTACAGGTTATGGTACTAAGGCAACAATATCGGGTCCTTCAGGAGGTTGAAAACTCGCTCTAAGATTAGAGCTATTTCCTAAAAGGAGTGGGGAATGAAGAATAAAAAATTACTGAACTCTTCCTCACCCCAGAGCCCGACCCCTCCCATCTAGAGAGTGTTCCCAGAACACTCCTGAACTCTTCACCCCAGAATGCATTCCTGAACTCCTCACCCTAGAGTTCGAACCCTCCCAACTAAAGACTGTTCCAAGAACATTTTTGAGATAAGGGCCTCCTGGAACAACCTCAGAATGAACCGGGTACATTGCCAAATAATAGGACATGACCCCTTAGTTACGTAGAATCCCTTGGCAGAACCCCTTAGTTATGTAAACTTGTACTTTCCCTACCCCGCTCTCCCCCCTTGAGTTTTCCTATATAAGCCTGTGAAAAATTTGGCTGGTCGTCGATTCTCCTCTACACCATACTAGGTGCATGAGTTTCGACCCCAGAGCTCTGGTCTATGTGCTTTCTTGCTGTTGCTTTATTAAATCTTGCCTTCAACATTTTGAGTTTGGTCTTGGTGTCTTCTTGGGTCCGCGGCTGTCCCGAGGCTTGAGTGAGGGTCTCCCTGCGGGGGTCTTTCAGGGTCACTTCCCCTCTGCAACCAAGCTCTCCCAATAAACGTGTGTGGAAGGATCCTGTTGCAGCGTTGTTCTTGCTGGCAAGTCGGGCGCGCACAAGAGTTGTTCCTATCACTGGGCAGGCAGATATGGGAGGGCTGCCAGATGCTTTGCACTCAGCCCTGGGTGGGCATCTGAGCCACTGACCCGACTTGATGGGGGGTGGACAAGGGCAGCCCCCAACCAGGGCCCCTGGGAGACACCCTGTAGCCCGGAGTTATGGGAGAGAGGGCAGAGAAAGAGAAGTTCCCACACAGGCAAGAGTCCTTAGTCAGGGCATTGACTGGAGCACAGGAAGGCCTTCCAATGAGAGATTAGAAATGGGAAAGCCTATCCCATCATCCAAGCACAGCGGGCCTTGAGCAGAGACATTCTATGGTTTTAGAGCTTTATTATATAAAGGCAGGGAGAAAGGAGAGAATGTAGAAAGAGAGATCAGCCATGGCCAAGAGGAGAGAAGGGGACAAGGAGAGAGAGAAGAAAGGCTAGAGTAAGAGGGAGAGAGAGTAAGAGAGCAAGTGGAGAGAAGAGAATGAGGAGTGTGAGAGGAGAAAAGAGCTTAAGAGAGTGAGGTGGGGCCAAGCAGTCCCTCTTATGGTGGGCTGTTATCTTTACTGTTGCTAGGTAATTGAGAGGAGTCTAGCCTGAAGGTCAGAAGCTTGAGACATTGTCTATGTGACTATAAACCATGCTTCTCCTATTGGGGATGTGGGAGTGGTAACTTCGATAGGAGACAGAGTTCTAGGAGACATGAAGGAATGCCTACTGTGCCATGTAGATGATGTATATAATTCATATTATCACTACTCCAGGGTTCAGACCTCAGCTCAACTGTAGACCAGCCTGTCTGTCCATTGCCCAATGACCAACAGGATTGGGCAGGGGTTTCCTGAAGGGAGGCCTGGTAAGGAGATACATTTGAAATATAAATAAAGAAAATCTTCAATAAACGAAAAGAAAAAAAAGAAAAGGAAAAATAAGTAAATCTAAAGTTATGTATATTAGTGTGCAAATTAATTTGTCCATGAGAAAAGAAACCACAGTGACTTCTGTGACAGTCCCTGTAGTTAGAAATTTTTCAGAATAAAACAATTTACCTTAGCTTGGGCTCTTGCTCTCGTGAAAACCTTTCAAGAATTTCTTGGTAACTTTCATTCTTCATCTGAAATCTATTTATGTCTACATAGAAGAAACACAATTAATTTTGGAGGGAAACATAGACATCCCATGTTACTAAAATAACATTGGCACACTAATATCTAATGGGAATCATGAAAGTCAAAAAGCCAGCAAAACTGTTTGCAAAGACCCAATGAAACAGACCTCCATGTTGAGATCATGATCAACTGTTTTTTGCTTTGTTTTGTTTTTTATCAATTTTTTTCTGGATCTACATAGTTTGCAGACTTTAGGGAAACTTTTATTATTGTAAACCTTGCAGATATTAGACTGAAGGAAAATTTCTTAATGCCACATCCATTTGTATTTTCATGAGCTTTCCCAGAAATTTCCTAAGTATACTACCTATTTTGTTTGGGAAGGTATCCTTACTTGGGTCTACTTAAAGATTCTCTTACATTGTGGAAGTCATGAAACACATAAAATTGTCATAGATCTTCCTATGGTGAAATGGTTTCAAGACATGCTTGGAATTTCTGCTTTTGCACTAACAAAGGAAAAATAATTAAAATAAATTAGACGTTGAAAAAGGCAACAAGATTGACAGTGTAAGAGAAGGTGGACCAATTTAAATCATTAGTCTCTTCTTACAATGCACTCAAGCAAATACATGGTATATGAGTTTGGGGGTTTCACCTATGGTATGCCTCTCCATCAAAAAATACACCAACAAAGTTAAAATGGCTAACATTAATATTCCCTTGCACAGGATTATACTGATAGGAAGAGAAGGGTCTGGAAGAATGATTAAAAAAAGAAAGAAAAAACAGTAAAAAACCACCAAGATATTAGGAACTCTCTTTCTTGGAGAAGTTAGCTTACAAAGGGCCACTGTTCTCTCTAATGACCAAGGATAAACATAAGACCAATATTAGATAAAAAGAAGTTTCAGCAATATATAAAAAATAAAGATAGGATTATGCCAGAAATTGAAAAATAATGACAGCAGCATTGGCCTGAAGATTTTCCCGGGCCCAAATGACATGTTGGTCATTAAAAGTTGATAATACACCAGTTGGGACATGCAAGTATCCCACATTCATTTGGAGAATTTAATTATGACTACTGCCTTTGAATCCTTAAAAGCTGCCAGCCTGAGAATGAATGGGTTGTCATGCCTCAAGAAACCATACCTCTAGATTCTATTTTTTAAATTGTTTATTAATTTACAGTCAAAAATAAGACCCCCTGTTCTTCCTCTTCTCAGAGTACTTCACATCATTCTCCCTCCTCTTTACCTCTGAGATAGTGCTCATACTGCCCCAGGCTTTTCCCTTTCCTTGAGGATAAAGTCTCTACAATTTTAGGCACTTTCTTTCTCATTGAGTCCAAAAAAAGGCAGTCCTTTTCTGCATTTGTGTCTGGGCCCTCGGACCAGGCAGTGTAGGCACCTATCTTCAAGCACAAATTTGTATTCGTATGAGTGTCATTGGTTGGGAGACTATTAATGCCTGTTTTTATTCCTCTAGAGTATATGGAACAGTATAGATCACTTTTTCTGATCCTGATTTAACTTTGGTACCTGGAATCTGTCTAGAAAATTTTCCATTTCATCCAGATTTTCCAGTTTTGTTGAGTATAGGATTTTGGAGTAGGATCTGATGAGTTTTTGGATTTCCACAGTTTCCGTTGTTATGCCTCCCTTTTCATTTCTGATTTTATTAATTTGGGTATTGTCTCTGTGTCCTCTGGTTAATCTGGCTAAGGGTTTATCTGTCTTGTTGATTTTCTCGAAGAACCACCTCTTGGTTGTGTTAATTTTTTTGTATAACTCTTTTTGTTTCTACTTTGTTGATTTCAGCCCTCAGTTTGATAATTTCCTGCTGTCTACTCCTCTTGGGTGTATTTGCTTCTTTTTTTGTTCTAGAGATTTCAGGTGTGCTGTCAAACTGCTAGTGTAAGCTCTTTCCAGTTTCTTTTTGGAGGCACTAAGAACTGTGAGTTTTCCTTTTATCACTGCTTTCTTTGTGACCCATAGGCTTTGGTATGATGTGTCTTAATTTTCATTAAATTCTAATAAGTCTTTAATTTCTTTCTTTATTTATTCTTTGTCAAATTCATCATTGAGTAGAGCATTGTTCAGCTTCCATGTGTATGTGCCCCTTCCATTGTTTTTATTGGAATTTAAGACCAGCCTTAGTCCATGGTAATCTGTTCGGGTACATGGGATTATTTCAATCTTCTTGTATCTTTTGAGGCCTGTTTTGTGACCAATTATAATGTCAGTTTTGGAGACAGTACTATGAGGTGCTGAGAAGAAGTTATATTCCTTTGCTTAATGATGAAATGTAACTATTAGTTACATTTGTTTCATAGCTTCGGGTAATTTCACTGTGTCTCTGTTTAGTTTCTGTTTTCATGATCTGTCCATTGCTGAGAGTAGGGTGTGGATGTCTTCCACTATTATTGTGTGGGGTAAAATATGTGTTTGAGATTTAATAACATTTCTTTTATGAATGTGGGTGGCCTTGCATTTGGAGCATAGATGTTCTATATTGAGAGTTCATCCTGGTAGATTTTTCCTTTGACCTTTATGAAGTGTCCTCCATTATCCTTTTTGATAACTTTTGGTTGAAAGTAAATTTTATTATATATTAGAATTGTTACTCCAGCTTGTTTCTTGGGACAATTTGCTTGGAAAATTGTCTTCCAGCCTTTTACTCTGAGCTAGTGTCTGTCATTGCCACTGAGGTGCATTTCCTTTATGTAGCAAAATGTTGGGTTCTGTTAATGCATCCAGTCTGTTAGTCTATGTCTTTTTATTGGGAAATTGAGTCCATTGATGTTAACAGATATTAAGGAATAGTGATTGTTGCTTCCTGCTATTTTTTGTTGTTAGGGGTGGTATCATGTTTGTGTGACTATTTTCTTTTTGGTTTGTTGAAAGAAGATTATTTTCTTCCTTTTTCTAGGGTGTAGTTTCCCTTCTTGTGTTGAAGTTTTCCATCCATTATACTTTGTAGGGCTGGATTTGTGGAAAGATATTGTGTAAATTTGGTTTGGTCATGAAATATTTTGATTCCTCCATCTATGGTAATTGAGTGTTTTGCTAGGTTTAGTAGCCTGGCCTGGCATTTGTGTTCTCTTAGGGTCTATATGACATCTGCCCAGGAACTTCTAGCTTTCCTAGTCTCTGGTGAGAAATCTGATGTAATTCTGACAGGTCTGCCTTTCTATGTTACTTGACTTTTTTCCCTTGCTGCTTTTAATATTCTTTCTTTGTTTAATACATTTGGTGTTTTGATTAGTATGTTACAGGAAAGTTTTTTGTTTTGTTTTGTTTTGATCCAGTCTATTTGGAGTTCTGTAGGATTCTTGTATGTTGACGGGCATCACTTTCTTTAGGTTGGGGAAGTTTTCTTCTATAGTTTTGTTGAAACATTTACTGACCCTTTAACTTGGCAATATTCACTCTCTTCTTATCTATTATCCTTAGGTTTTGTCTTCTCATTGTGTCATGGATTTCCTGAATGTTTTCGGTTAGGAGCTTTTTTTTTCATTTTGCATTTTATCTGACTGTTATTTCAATGTTTCCTATGGTATCTTCTGCCCCTGAGATTCTCACTTCTATCTATTGTATTCTGTTGGTGATGCTTGTGTCTATGCCTCCTGATCTATTTCCTAGGTTTTCTAACTTCAGGGTTCCCTCCCTTTTTGCATTCTTTATTTTTCTATTTCCATTTTTATATCTTTGATGGGTTTGCTCATTTCCTTCACCTATTTGATTTTGTTTTCCTGTATTTCTTTAAGGGGTTTTTGTGTTTCCTCTTTAAGGGATTCTCCTTGTTTACCTCTGTTCTCCTGTATTTGTTGAAGGGAGTTATTTATATCCATTTTAATGTCCTCCGTCATCCTCATGAGAAGTGATTTTAGGTACAAGGCTTGCTTTTCAGATTTGATGGTGTATCCAGGGCTTGTTATGGTGGGGGAAAGTGGGTTCTGATGTTGTCAAATAACCTTGGTTTCTATTTCTTACGTTATTTTCCTTGCTTCCTGCCATCTAAATACATCTAGTCCTACTTGCCCTAGCTATCTGACTGGAGCCTGTCCTTCCTTTAATCATGGCTGTTTCAGAACTCTCCATAGCACAGCTGTCTCTGTGATCCTGAGATCCTGGGTGTGTCAGAGATTCTAGGAGGCAAGCTGCCTTTGGGACCCTGGAATCTTTTTATTACCAAGGTCTTGGGATCCTGGGATTCTGAATTCTTTGATTCTGGCTTTGTCAGAACATACGGGATTTGAGCCTCCTCTGGGTGCTGTGGGACTGGCTGCAGAGTTTGTGCCCAAGTAAAATCAGCACAGACTGGAGGGAACCTGAGTCACAGGTCAGGCAGTGTTCTTGAGTCCGTGGAACCTGTTGGTTGCAGTTACTCCAGGTGGTGTTAGAACAGATGCTGTGTCCTACTCACCACTGATCCTAAGATCCTGGGCATGCTAGAGTGCATGGGAATGGAGTCTCCTTTGGGTGCTCTGAGACTGGCTGCAGAGTTCACACCCAGGATAAACCAGCGCTGACCTGAAGGAAGCCAAGCCACTGGTCTGGCAGGGTTCCTGAATCCCTGAATCCTGCTGATCAGAGTTACTCCAGGTGGCCTTAGAATAGTTGTTCTGTCCTACTCATTCCTGATCCTAATATACTCCAATATACATTCTTAAATGCAGGTTTCTTTGATTACTTTTCTCTACAACACATGTCTTATCCAAGCCTCATTGTAGGCAATTTGAGTTTGCATTTTACTGCATGGCAGAGTGGCTAACTGAAGATTTAGTAGAAGCTTTTATATATCCCTCAACAGGATTTCCTTTATGCCTGTTGACTACTACCTTGTGGATACTTCTTTCCCAATTTACTGGCAACTCAAATCATTTTCTGTTTTCATATACTGTATTTCCAGTTTCTACTGTGATAATGCATATAAATACTTTCTTAGTTTTTCCATAGAATGAACCCTTGATCATCACTCAAAGCTTGCTCTATCTCTCTCCAATAAAAGTTATGTTTTTACTTTTGCGAGTCATCTATGTTTTTGTTCCAGAAAGGAACATTTACTATTTATTGACCCTATATAGAAATTTTCTTATCATTTCTTTCATTTTATTTTCCCCTTTCTTCTTTTCTTTTATTCCTTCCTTCATTTCTTCCTTTCTCTCTTCCTTCCTTCTTCTATTTTTTCCACACTTTCTTCTTTACTCCTTTCTTTCTCTCTTTTTTTCTTCAAAAACTAATGCTTTTATTGGGAGTTTCTGAAGGAATATGTGTGAGGACTTACTTACAGAAGCATAGATATCAGCTGTCCACTGAAAAGCCAACCTCAGCAAGGTAAGACATCAGAAAAGTTATGTCATTCGACCTTATTTTATAAAAATCACAAAACCAATGCATCTCATAAGTCTCCTATTTCCCTGAAAGATCTTACTGTTTTTGAGACCACAAGATATATGGGGTTTGATTTTTTATTATCTTTAGGAACTTTAAGAGTCTTGTGATTTGTTTAACTCTGAGTATAAAGGAGTTACTATGTATAATGGAATGTTTCAAGGTAAAACATTCTATGTCATGAAGAACATCTCTCAGGATGAAAATGATTTAGTTTTTTCCTTAATCAGGGTTTCTATTCCTGCACAAAACATCATGACCAAGAAGAAAGTTGCGGGGAGGGAGGATTATTATTATTCAGCTTACACTTCCACACTGCTTTTTATCACCAAAGGAAGTAAAGACTTGAACTCAAACATGTTAGGAAGCAGGAGCTGATGCAGAGGCCATGGAGGAATATAACTTACTGACTTGCTTCCCCTGGCTTAGTCAGCTTGCTTTCTTATAAGACCCAAGACAACCAGCCCAAAGATGGCACCACACACAATGAGTCCTTCCCCATTGATCACTAATTGAGAAAATGCCTTACAGTTTGATGTTGTGGAGGTATTTCCTCACCTGAAGCTCCTTTTTCTATGATAACTCCAGTTTGTGGCAAGTTAACACAAAACAAGGCAGTAGAGTTTGGAAGATTATGTCTACCCTATATCCAATGTCCTCTTTGTTCTGTAAACCTTCTTTATACTTTTGAAAATGCAGTCTGTCATCCTGAGGAGTGGAATATTTTATATAATACTACACAGTGTATGCCTGGGCAAAATTATCAGTTGTAAGATGAATGTGCTTCGCTTAAAATATTGGATTTAAGATGCTGTAGAATTCTGATGTCAAAGTACTTACAGATATAGCAAATATTTTTTGATTTTTTTTTACCTGTTTCAATCATCATTTGAAACTTTTGAAACAGTTGCAGAGCCACCACCATACAGACTTGTGAGGAAGATAAGATACTTCATGTTTTCTCTGCTGTTGCATTCCCTTTTAAAAAAAAATGTTTTTTTTTGTTTTGTTTTGTTTTAGTTTCAGTTTCAGTTTCAGTTTCAGTTTTAGTAGTTTTAGTTTTTGTTTTTGTTTTTGTTTTTGTTTTGAGTCAGGGTTTCTCTGTATAGCCCTGGCTGTACTGGAACTCACTTTGTAGACCAGGCTGTCCTCGAACTCAGAAATCTGCCTACCTCTTCCTCCTGAGTGCTGGGATTAAAGGTGTGCCCCACAACACCCGGCTCTAAAAATTTCTTATTGGTTCATACTAAATTTAACATCAGGTAACCCAATTCCACTCATCTTCCTGCTTCCTGTCCTTTTGTATCACCCTTACATTTGCAACCTTCCCCCCCAAAATAAGGAAGAAGATGAAAGTGAAGAAGAAGGAGGAGGAGGAGGAAGAGGAAGAGGAGGAGGAGGAGGAGGAGGAGGAGGAGGAGGAGGAAGAAGAAGAAGAAGAAGAAGAAGAAGAAGAAGAAGAAGAAGAAGAAGAAGAAGAAGAAGAAGAAGAAGAAGAAAGAAGCAGAAGCAGCAGCAGTAACTCTTTGTGGAATAGTCGGTCAACATGCCCCTCTGTATAACATATTGCCTACATTTCTTTACTTACACATTTTTTTTATTTATTCATTTACCTAGAGTCCTATGGCTTGTAATACACTGTCCATACAAGATACTTACTAGGACTGCTCTGCAATATCATGCTATTGCCCTGTGGCATGGACATCCTGCAGCTTTGGATCTGCAGGTTTGTGCCTTTCATATGTTCCAGCAGATTATAAAGTAAATGTGTGAGAGGATGAACTCTAGGACCTGGATCTATCTGCATAGTAGCAGAGCCACACCTATACCACCAGGGAGAGCTCTGCAGCTGTGTCCTGGCTAACTCAGTGAAAGCTTAAATCAGTAAGAGACATTGCCAACACTCCTGCCCTAATGACCTTAAGGGCTATCTAATATACACACAATATACAAAGCCATGACAAACTCTACTGTACTTGTAAGAAGAGATGCTGGCCATATTATTCCAAATGTTGTAGCCAGGGAGAGATTAGAACAGGATAGCTTTCCTGCTCTCATTACCGCAGGACAGCCCTCTTGCATGCCATACTTGGTGGAAAGGAAGGAAATTATTGGCAGCCCTCCATGGCTCACACCAATACATAATGGACAAATTTCAGGGCCAGAGGACATACAAACACACCATCACAGGCAAATCGACTTTCTCTACACCAAAAGCATCATCCCTGACATGCTAATCCTGTGAGTTACAGGTTCTTCTTTCCATAGTGCTATAGTCAGTGAGTAAGTAGTAAGGAAATCTCTGCTGTCATCATGAGCACAAGAATAGCTTTCCAGCTTACTGAAAGTAGTGAATAAATCTTTCTTTTTTTAACTTTGTTTGTTTACAAATGCCTTTTCATATAAATCATTAAAAGACTGATTTGGAAATATATACTTGAAGACATGATACTGTTATATAGGGTTATTCTCTTTCTTTTTTGATATTATATTTTATTGGTTAAATTATAAAACTTTTACATCCTGATTACAGCTTTCCCTCCCTTCTCTACTCTCAGGACCTCCCTCACAGCTACTCTTCTCCAATGGCCATGCCTCTCCTTGTCCTAAGAATTGGAGTGAAATTCAATGCATATCAATGAGTCTTGGTAAATAAAGTTGCAATATGATTAGCCACATCTTCCTCTATTAAGGATAGAAACAGATTTGGTGGAAACCTATCCAAATGAAGCTGATGTAAATCAGTTTTCTTTGTAATGACATTAATTTCTGTCACACTTATAAATTATGTGGTAGAAACACTGTTTGCAACTCTCAAATTCTTTAGTCACTTTGCTCATTGATTTTCTGTGTTCATACAAAATATTGTTGAGGTAAATCTCCCTCCAAATATGCCCCTGCAATGGAAACATGACTCAATTCATATTAATACATGCTGTGCACCGAGATTGGGTAGATATATCGCTATACTCCCATCTTCTCCATCTATGAGACCCCTTAAAAATTGTGGCTTCTCTAGGCCATGTGCTTCTGCTCCACTTTACTACTTCTTCCCCTTCCTCTGTGTCCTATCCCTCTTCCATTTTCTCCTTATTCCTTCTCTCTCTACCTTTTGCTGCACCTTCCCTTTTATTTGACCAATCATTAGCTCTCCTTTATTTTACAAATTAAGATGGGAAGCAGGTTTACAGGAAATCACCTGAGTGATGACTCATTCCTTCTTTGCAGCTACTCACTAAAGAATGGAATTAACATCAAATATAATTAGCCCCAGGGCTATCCACAATATTTCCCTCTTTCTGTCCAAATAAAAGACTATTTTATCTTAGATATAATTGAACATAACTATTATTGTTTTGTAATTTATAAAGTGCAAAAGACCTAACACCCAGTCTATCATCTTTGTTATTAAATAGACCTTCTTTTATCTATTCTTACTTAAAAACTATAGTTCTGTACCTGGCTATGTCTTGGCTTTAGATTGAATGCCATCTGAAAACCATCCTCTCAAAACTGTTCGTTTCAAAGTAAAAAGCCTGGGTTGGCTAGGAGACTATGTAGTTTTTCAACCCCATCAGAAATCCAAGGATGACTGATATTAACTGAAAATATACAGGAAGCCTAACACAGCTTCCAAAACTTAGCCAATTTATAGAGACTGCTGATCACTTGGACAGCCTCTTACTACAAAATACTGGAGCATTGGTCTGCAGCCTACTGGCCAGGGTCATCTGACAGACTTAGAGAAAAAGGAATATTAAGGACTAGACTACTCTGTGCCTGCAGAATCAACTGTCCTAACCTGTAATTGTGTCCTTTCTTTGGACAGTATTATGTCTGTAGATGAAAAGAGGCAATCCTTGCCTAGTGGCTGTTTTGCCATATCTGGAGTAATTCAAAGATGCTCACTTTCTTCTTTGAACCCAAGACAGGGGAAGCTGTCAGGAGCAGACTAGTCTGGACAACAAGTTAATAAATAATCATTAAACGTCACATTCTGTGGACTTCTGATGTTTTTGAAAATCAACTATCTATGTGAAGTAATCTAGATGGTTGTCTGTTAACCACTCTCAGCCATTTCTAATTAAAATAATGGAAAGCACCCTAATAAACTCAGAGCCATGAATTTCTTATTTGGCCCTTAACTCACAGGCTAATCATCTCAGATCTGTCTATGATAACAGCAATAGAAGGACTGGGTCCAAGCCCTGTACTTCAAAATTTTTAATATCAAAATCAACCTATAAGAACCACCCCCTAGCCCCAAAGCTTAGGGAACTGGGCCAATGACTCTTCATAAATTCTTCAAGCTGAATATGGGTGTTGGAGATATTTTTGAAAGGAGAGGGAAGGGTAGTGAATTGGTGGAGTTAGTTGGTCTTAAGAAGGCTACATCAATGATTGTATTCGTCTCTGAAGTCTGTTCCTGACTGGATCTGGATGAAAAACCAAGACATCAGGAGTTCAGGCAGGTCAGTTCAGTATGTTTGATGATAAAATTCTCTAAGGCTATATATTCTGTAATATGTAAATCTTAAAACAAAATTTTAGTATTGTAGTGGCTTTTCCTGGTTGTCAACTTGACAATATTTGGAATGAACTACAATCTGGAATTGGAAGGCTCACCAGTGACCCTTATCTTGAGGCTTGGAGATCCTTATCTGGATCTTGGTTTGGAGATCTTGAGCCATAGTGGCTATGGATTCCAGAAGATTGAATCTCCGAGTTTAAGGAACATACCTTTCATCTGGGATTAAAGGTGTGGTGGAACACACCTTTAATCTGGGCTACACCTTCTGCTTGAGACAACATAAGGACATTGGAAGAAGGGAGTCTAGCTCTTGCTCCTTCGCCTGCTTGCTGCGTGAGACTGAGTAACTGCTAGATCCTTGGACTTCCATTCACAGCTTCGACTGAGCAATTGTTGGGAATTGGGCTGCCGACTGTAAGTCATCAATAAATTCCTTTACTATCTAGAGACTGTCCATAAGTTCTGTGACTCTAGAGAACCCTGACTAATACAAGTATCATCAAGATAAACTTTTTGTTTGATTCTCTGGAATCTAGTTCTCAGGGGGACTCACTTTATCAATTCTGATCCATAGAACTCTGGAAGGTGTAAATACCTTATTCACCTTTTCCAAAAAGACAAAGAAAATAAAAACCTTTTCCCCAAATCATCATATCCTTCAACCAGTAACCAGGAAAACCTGTAGCTTGCCCTCTGTCTCAGAGAAACAATAAAATAACAACAATACTCAAAATCACACACATTTAAGCCTATTTAGGCCTTTCTGATTTGTCATGTCAGGATATTAACCCAAATTTCCCATGGAGCCTATGTTATACAAAATATGAGTCTCCTGCAGACTTTATTAAACCATCTTTAAAACAATTGATTCACACTTCTATTTTTCTTTCCTTTTTTTTTTCTTGTCCCTTCCTCTTTCCTTTCCTTTTCTTTCTATACCTGCTTAAAAGAAAAGCTTGTCAGCCGGGCGTGGTGGTGCACGCCTTTAATCCCAGCACTTGGGAGGCAGAGGCAGGTGGATCTCTGAGTTCGAGGCCAGCCTGGTCTACAAAGTGAGTTCCAGAACAGCCAGGGCTATACGGAGAAACCCTGTCTTGAAAAACCAAAAAAAAAAAAAAAAAAAAAAAAAAAAAAAAAAAAAAAAAAAAAGCTTGTCAAACCAGGATTTAAACACAAAATTCCTGTGGAGCCCATGTTAGACAGAATATGTGAGTATCCTATAAGACTTACTAGAGCAATATATCTTTATATCATCTTTAAATATCAAATAGTTACATTTCTCTCTTTATATAAATGAATTACCTGGTACAGGGCCCTTTGTACCTTCATCTCCCAATTCTTTATTCACTGGGAGAAGCTGAGTGTAAAAGGACCCCCGTAGTCTGTGTCCCTGTTTGGAGGTTGGGGGAGGCAGGGTGGGGAACAAAGGATACAGGAAAGCGAATGCAGAATGGCTCTGTCAGGCATAGATGCCTCTTTGCCATTCTCTGTAGGCCCCTCAAACCCAGCCAGCTTAGAAACAATGATGCTACAGCCTAAAACACAGTCCAAGCTCCATTCAGGGGTTAGGACACAGTGAAATTTTATCTCAGGTTAGTTGAATTCAAATCAATACATTGATCATCATTTTGTTGCACTAAAACTCCTTCCAAATATGCCCAGGCAATGAAAATACCACTCAATTCATATTAATACATGCTGTGTGCTTAGATTGGGCAGATCCACCACTATACAGGTAATCACCTGAGTGCTGACTCATTCGTTGTTCACAGCCACTCACAGGAGAGTGGAATTACCATCAAATATAATTAGCCCCAGGGCTATCCTCAACAATATATGATGACTTGTTTGTTTTATTTGTAGATTTGAATCATAACACTGAGAAGTAAATATTATCTGACTAAGGTTCCTGTTCTGCAAATTTTTCTTTCAATTGCTTTTAGTTCAATGTCTTTCAGTTTTCTTGGAAAAGGACAGAAAGCAGTAGAACCTTTGGAAAGATGTAATTGGAAAGCCATAGCTGCTTCATTAGGTATGTGCCTGACTGTGAAAGCCAGGAAAATTGTGCTCCATTCAGAGAATCCACTTAAGCTTGTAAGGAGCAACTGGAGGCTTCATAGTTGTGAGACTTGACCTTGACCAAGCAGCATATCCCTACCCCATGCTGGATTTCCTGCAGCAGAGTTAGCCACTGCCTGTTCATTTGCAAATTCAATAAGGAAGGCGTTTCAATCTAAATACTGCCCAGGTGAAAGGCATGCCTTCACCAAGACTGCCCAATCAGACAGCCTCATGCAGTGTCTATTCAAGGACTCTACTTGAGCCACAGTATAGGAGGCAGTTAAGCTGTATGTCCACACTGACTCAGCCAAATTCCTGATTACTTTGAAATCTACAGGCTCATAATATCTCTGCCCTGCTTGGTCAGTGAAAATAGGACATCCCAGCAAGGAGAATCTAACCTCTCTTCAAACCTCCGGGCAGAAGGTCCGCCTATAGGTGACTGCCGAGGAGGCATAGGGAGAGGGCGCGGAAGCTAATTTGCCTTCCTCCTCCACCTCGGATCTTTTGTTTTGTCCTTTCTGTCCACCTGATAACACTGTGTCTCCTTTCTTTTTCCTTTTTCTTTTTAAGCCCTTTTCATCTTCCGACATACTTTCTTCTTGCTCTGTAAGGATTTTCTGACCTGTCTTGACTGCCTCTACACACAGTTTCTTTTTTTTTCCATTTTTATTAGGTATTTAGCTCTTTTACATTTCCAATGCTATGCCAAAAGTCCCCCATAGCCACCCACCCCCACTCCCCTACCCACCCACTCCCCCTTTTTGGCCCTGGCGTTCCCCTGTACTGGGGCATATAAAGTTTGCATGTCCAATGGGCCTCTCTTTCCAGTGATGGCCAACTAGGCCATCTTTTGATACATATGCAGCTAGAGTCAAGAGCTCCAGGGTACTGGTTAGTTCATATTGTTGTTCCAACTATAGGGTTGCAGATCCCTTTAGCTCCTTGGGTACTTTCTCTAGCTCCTCCTTTGGGAGCCCTGTGATCCATCCATTAGCTGACTGTGAGCATCCACTTCTGTGTTTGCTAGGCCCCGGCATAGTCTCACAAGAGACAGCTACATCTGGGTCCTTTTGATAAAATCTTGCTAGTGTATGCAATGGTGTCAACGTTTGGATGCTGATTATGGGGTGGATCCCTGGATAAGGCAGTCTCTACATGGTCCATCCTTTCATCTCAGCTCCAAACTTTGTCTCTGTAACTCCTTCCATGGGTGTTTTGTTCCCACTTCTAAGGAGGGGCATAGTGTCCACACTTCAGTCTTCATTTTTCTTGAGTTCCATGTGTTTAGAAAATTGTATCTTATATCTTGGGTATCCTAGGTTTTGGGCTAATATCCACTTATCAGTGAGTATATATTGTGTGAGTTCCTTTGTGAATGTGTTACCTCACTCAGGATGATGCCCTCCAGGTCCATCCATTTGGCTAGGAATTTCATAAATTCATTCTTTTTAATAGCTGAGTAGTACTCCATCTACACACAGTTTCAAACAGTAACAGAGTCCATATATCAGAACAAACAAGACCACAACTATCAGACCTACCCACAAAGGGTCAATGGGAGAAAAAAGCATAACTCATGAACCTTAACTTGTCCCAAAGCCGGGAACCTTATCATCTCAATCCTTTCTTTTCTTCTCGTCTCTCTTTCCCTTCTCTCCTTCCTTTCTTTCCTTTCCTTTCTTTCCCTTCCTTTCCTTTCCTTTCCCTTTTCCTTTCCTTCACTATTTCCTTTTCTTTATCACTGTTTCCTTTTATTTTTCCTCCTTTTTCTTTTCCTTTTTCTTAAAAAACATATCCCCCTTTAACCTGGGGATCAATTTGGGAGACTTACTGGTACCATTGTTCCTCAGCTAAAGAGTTCTTAATCCACACAGTTGAATCCTTCTCAGCAGTCTGTTTTGCAGGAACACTTCATTACCACCATTCCCCAGCTGAAGAGTTCTGAATCCACGCTGGATCCTTCTCAGCAGTCTGTTTTATGGGAACACTTTATTAACTGCTCCTTCCCCGTGATGCAGTTCTGAATCCTCCCTGTAGCAGGGGTTCTTTGCTTGTGCCTGAAGATGTTTCTTTTCCTGGGTTCCGGCACCACTTCTTGCACGCTCCCAACTCACCAGCAAGAACGATGCTGCAACAGGATCCTTCCACACACATTTATTGGGAGAGCTTGATTGCAGAGGCGAAGTGACCCCAAGCCCAGAACTGGTGCTGCTTATATAGGCCTAGGAGAGGCGTGTCTCACACCTGGATTGCTTATGCATGGGTTATGCTTACCACCTCATTTGCATGCCTACATCTGATTGGTTAACTTCTCTCTCATCTGATTGGTTAACTTCTCTCTCATCTCATTGGTTAACTTGTCTCTCATCTGATTGGTTAATTCTCAAAACCTCATCTTGGCAAAAAACTTTACTGTCTATGTATGTGTGGTGGCCAGCACCACCCTGCAACGGCACATATGCCTTCCCACAAATAACTCTGGCCAGACTTGGGCTATCCTCTCTCCTCCCTCCTTCCCCTGTACCCCCTATAGTTACCAACACAATCCCACCTCCCCCTGCAACGGTGAGTGTGCTCCCCTACCCACTCACACAATCCTGCCTCTCAGCCTTGTTATTTCCTGCACTGGGTCATAGACACCCCTCAGGCCCAAGAACTGCTCCTCCCACTGATCTTCAACAAGGACATCATCTGCCACCTATGTGGCAGGAACCATGGGTTCCTGCATCTGTTCTCTTTTGTTGGTGGTCCAGTTCTTGGAAGGTCCTGGGGTTCTGGCCAATTGACACTCTTGCTATGCCCATGAGGCTGCAACAACCATCAGCTTCTTTAGTCCATTCTCCAATTCCTCCATTGGGGACCATGTGCTCAGTCCAATCACTGGCTGTGAGCATCCAGTTCTGTATTTGTCAAGCTCTGCCAGAGCCTCTCAACTGCACCTTTTTTCTTATGTATTTCTTTTTGTATTTATTTTACCCTTTAATAGGATTTGATCCAATAATTTTTTAATTACTACCTTCCCTTCCCTCAGTTTTTACTCACAACTCGATGTGCTCACTAGCTCTAACTTCACATTTTAAAACCACTAATCCATTCAGTATAGCCCATGTATGTAAAACTGGGAATTGCTTCAGTGGGAACAACATTATGAACTAACCAGTACCCCTGAGCTCTTGACTCTAGCTGCATATGTATCAAAAGATGGCCTAGTCGGCCATCACTGGAAAGAGAGGCCCATTGGACTTGCAAACTTTATATGCCCCAGTACAGGGGAACGCCAGGGCCAAAAAGTGGGAGTGGGTGGGTAGGGGAGTGGGGGGGAGGGTATGGGGGACTTTTGGGATCGCATTGAAAATGTAAATGAGGAAAATACCTAATAAAAATTAAAAAACAAATGAAAATGAAAAAAATAAAGGGACACCAGGAAAGGAAGCTGAATCCTATGTTCAAGGAGAGAAAGAATTAAGAGAGTGATGATCTCTGGGTAAGATCCCTCCTAACCAAAATTATTGTTTGCATTTGTAGTTGAGAAAGTAATATGTTCTAGTTTTAATCTGAAATGAACTACAATCAAGAAATAGAAGGCAAAACTGTGATTCAGAATTTGATGCTGGAAGACACAAGCTATTGACCCTGATCATGGGGAGCAGGGGCCATGAAAAACTTAAGCCAAGGCAAAATGATACACACCTTTAATCCAGGGAGACAAAGACAAGCAAATCTCTGAGTTTAAAGCCAGCCTGTGACATAGCAAGTTGCAAGTAGAGAAAGGCTTAAAACAAGGTGTGATAGGACATGCATTACCATTTAGCATTCAAGAACAATGCAGATCTTTGAGTTCAAGGTAAATCTATAGAACACATCTCAGGTTACTGAGTTAAAGTGTTGGAAAGCAAAAGCTGATAGTAGAATAAGGAGAGTTATATTCCAGCCCCAGAAAACAGCTGAACTTGGCAACATTAGCCCCGTGGCTCTGGTTTATGAGTCAATAAAAGAAGGCGATTACTGGAACAACAGATGCTTGTTAGCTGGAGCTAAGAAATTAGCAAAAATTAAGAGTACATCAGCATCATTGAGTTGAAATTATCTGGGAAGTGTTTTCTGAGAGTACAAACAAGCAGTGTTCTAGAGCTAATCAAGGTAGTACCTACTTCTACACCTAGACAAAGTGTTAATGTCACATGGTGGTACTAATTTTGAAGTTTGTGTCATATAGATTTCTTTACTTTCTTGGTTAGAGATACATGAAGTTGATGCTATTTGTGTTTATTGTAAACAGTACTATTTCTCTAACTTCATTCTCAGACATTTGATTGCTTATGTATAGGAGATTACTGATTTACTTTAGATAATTTTGTAACCAGCCACATTCTTGAATGGTTACATCACCTGTAAGAATTCTCTTGTAGAATTTGGTGGTTACTGTGGTTGTTCAATTAAAAAAAAAATCCATTAATGTAATCCACTATGTAAACAAACTCAATGAAGAAAAACCACATGATCATTTTAGTAGTAGCTGAAAATCATTTAACAAAATACAATACACCTAGGTTAAAAGTATTGGAGATATCAGAAGTTCAAGGCATAGTAAAAGCAACATACAGCAAACCATTAGCCAACATCAAATTAAATGGACAGATACTTGAAGCAGCCCCACTAAATTAAGGGAAAGGACCAGTATGCCCAGTCGCTCCACATCTTTTAAGTACATTACTCAAAGTTCTAGATATAGCAATAAGACAACAATAGTAGATCAAGTGGACATAGATTTTAAAAGAAATATTTGAGATATCACTATTTGTAAATGATATGGTAATTTACATAAACAACAATAAAAAATCTATCAGACATTTTCTACAACTAATAAACAACTTAAGCAAAGTGGCTGGATAAAATGATAACTCAAACAAATTAGTAGCCTTCCTCTACTTAAGGAATAAACAGGATGAGAAAAATATTAGAAAAATAACAATCTTCACAATAAGGCAGGAAGAGTAAAAATATCTTGGTGTAACTCTTACCAAGTAAGTGAAAGATCTATATGGCAATAACTTCAAGTCTTTCATGAAAGAAATTTAAGAAGACCTCAGAAAATGGGGAGATCTCACATGGTCGTAGATTGGTAGGATTAACATAGTAAATATTGCCATCCTACCAAAAGCAATCAACAGATTCAGTGCAATCCCCATAAAGATACCAACACAGTTCACAAATATTGAAAGAGCAGTTCTCAATTTCATAAGGAAACACAAAAGCCCAGGATAGCAAAAACAATTATTTTTAACTCATTTTTATTAGATAATTTCTTATTTACATTTCAAATATTATCCTTTCCTGGATTCCACTTTGAAAACCCCCTATCACCTCTCCACTCCCCCTGCTTACCAAAACACCCACTCCTATTTCATGACACTGGCATTTCACTATACTAGGGCATAGAACATTCACAGGACCAAGGGACTCTCCTCTCATTGTTGATCGACTAGGCCATCCTCTACTACATATGCAGCTAGAACCATGAGTCCCACCTTGTATTTTCTTTAGTTGGTGGGTTAGTCCCAGGGAGCTCTGGGGTTACTGGTTTGTTCATATTTTTGTGCCTGCTATGAGGTTGCAAGTCCCTTCTGCTCCTTGGGTCCTTTCTCTAGGTTTTTCATTGGGGACCCTGTGCTGTGTCCAATGGATGGCTGTTAGCATCCACTTCTGTATTTGTCAGGCACTGGAAGAGCCTCTCAAGAGACAGCTATATCAGGCTCCTGACAGCAAGCTCTTGCTAGCATATGCAATAGTGTCTGGGTTTGGCGTTTCTATATGGTATGGATCCCTAGATGGGGCAGTCTCTGGATGGTCATTCCCTCAGTCTCTGCTTCACACTTTGTCTCTGTAACTCCTTCTATGGGCATTTTGTTCCCCCTTTAAGAAGAATCAAAGTATATATGAAAAACAAAAAACCAAAAACCCAACAACACCCCCCCAAAAAAAAAAACCAACAACAACAACAACAAAAAGAAAACAGAAAAAAAAAATACCTTCCAGAGGAATTACCATCCATGACCTTAAGCTATAGTACAGAGCAATAGTGATTAAAAATGCCAGGTCAATCAATGGAAGAGAAATTGAATTGAAGACACAGAAATAAGCTTACATACATATGGACATGCTATCTTTGACAAAGAAGCCAAGAATATACAATCACAAAAGGTGAAAGAAAGAAAGAAAGAAAGAAAGAAGAAAGAAAGAAAGAAAGAAAGAAAGAAAGAAAGAAAGAAAGAAAGAAAGAAAGAAAGGAGTAAGGGAGGGAGGGAGGGAGGAGAGAGAGAGAGTGAGAGAGAGAGAGAGAGAGAGAGAGAGAGAGAGAGAGAGAGAGAGATGGAGACAGAGAATATTCAATGAATATTGCTGCTCTATGTTTATCCAGAGAATATGCCTGTAACCCTGAACAGACTGGAGGCCCCAGTGAGTTTAGAGGTCTGGTTTGGTGAGGATTGGGGGTTGGGGGTAGGGGGTGGTGACATCCTCATGGAGACAGGGGTGTGGGGAGGAGGCATGAGATGTGATACAGTCAGAAGGTAGTCACGGAGGTAATAAAATCTGGAATGTAAAAAGATAAATAAGGAAAGAGGGGGGTGGGAGGGAGGAAGGGAGGGAGGGAGGGAGGAAGGAAGGAAGGAAGGAAGGAAGGAAGGAAGGAAGGAAGGAAGGAAGGAAGGAAGGAAGGAAGACAAAAAATGGACAAATTAAATATAGAAAAAATGAAAATTAGATGCTGGGATCCTCCCGCCAGGAGACAGTATAGATAGGGTGCAGAGTAGGACTCTACTCTTGTTTTAAAATCTGATGGTCTCTAGATATTCTAGCTATACTCTAACTATAGTACATCTCTATATTGAGAGGCTGGTGATAACTTCTAAAACGTCCTAAAATATTTCTTGCTCATTCTGAGTGTAAAAGCTGCTGATTTATTAGATTGACATCTGTAGCCTGGAAGCAAGTGATTAAGTAATGTGGCCGTTTATCTATCTCAGCAGGAACTGCTTGGTCTGATAGCTGGACGTCTCAGGAAGAAATGGGAACACTTTAAAAAGTAATTATAGAGTTTATTTCTAATTTGTAAAACATTTCTGATGAAAGCTATTTAAGAAAAGCAGGGAATGCAGAAAGATCCTAAGTGGGGAAAGGGAATTTTATTTCTCACTTCTCTTTGTCTAAGAAGTGTTCTATCAAAAAATGTCCTCAGTTCGGTTCTTCTGACACTTCTCTTTGTCCTCAACACTTATTCATCTTTCAGAATACATGATCACATGTTAAATAGCTCATGACAAGTTCACACATAAAACCAAATGATAAATTGAAATAGAAGCTTACAACAGAGAATGTTTTCATGCATTTCCATTAAGAGTAATTTATCTGGCCAAACATTAATCACATGTTACAAGTCCACAGGTTCATTGAAAGTTAAAAACCATAACTAAGTTATTAGTGAAGTTTTGTATAGATAAACTCAATCAATATTTTATCTTCTGTCCTAGCACCTATAATAAATCATAGTGTCCTTCTTATGACCTTTGTTTAATTGTTTTACAACCTCAGTATGTGCCCTGACTAGAAGAAAGTCTGGATACAAACTAGAAGCAATGACACCTGGGAGACTTCCAGAGTTCTCCTAGCAGCTTTGACTATCAAAAAGGAACATATAGGAGTCGCATTATAAAAAACAAATCCTACTAAACACCAATATAATTTTAAGAATTCTTATATGATCATCATTATGAATTGAGAAGTCACTCATTTGTGTATATACCATCACTCCAAGACAATACATCTTCCTGGATCTGCAGACAACTGCTGAAAGAGGTGGGAAAATACCTAGCTATTGTTATATATGTTTAAGAATAACAGGAAAAGTACAATAACAGCAAAAATCTTTCTAAAAATGATTTAATTTTATTCCTTGCCTATTGGAGCTTCTTCATAAATATTATCTAAAGAGAGGTCATTTTAAAAAGATCACCTGCTAGTTATTGGTTTGTCCTATGATCCTCCTGACAAAACAAAAAGTTGAGGATGAGAGATATAGTCAGAGAGGGTGGGTATGATACTAAGCGGGACTTTGGAAAAATATACTCAATGTGCTGAATTGCATATCAGTGTGAATATATTATTATTAATATCTTCAAGGAAAATTTTTATAGTGTGGAGGAAGATGTGCTCAGCAATTAAGGGTGTCCTATATCTAGAGAATTCAAATTTGTTTCCCAAAAATAATATTAGAAAGTTTACAAACATACAAATCTTGAGGATATGATACAAGTACTGGACTCAAAGGGTACAAACTTGAAAGGCTCATATACTTACATATAAACACAGACACAAACACACACAAAAAGGAAAAGAGAATGTAACCATAATAATGTCAATATGATGGCAAGCAATAATGGTGTTGCAACAGAAAAAGTAAGATAAACATCTGGGAGCCAGGGTATAGGAAAATTGTTTTTTCTATCTACTTGAGTACATTTTTTAATATTAATCATAATGCTATTTTGTTAATGGATGCATATGTTTTGAAAATAACTTCATTTTTATTTGAATGATCAATAAAGTTATTGAATATCACTAACAGAAATAACAATTAACAAATGTTAATTTTAAAGGAAAGCAGAAGATAAACATGTAAATGAAATAATGTAGTCCAGAGGGAAATATGATAATTAGGATGTTTATTTTGAGAAATAAGATCAGTGACATTTTGTCATGTATAGATATTATATATTCAAATAAATGCATAAAAATTTAAAGGCAAGTATGATTTTTGAGAATTCGATACATGCGGGGAATTAAATAGTAATCGCTTCTAGTTGAACAGAAGAACTCAAAATCTATCTACAGTCATAGAACAATGATCACAGGCAACTTCAATAAAACAGACTTGATCACTCTCGTTTGCATACCTAATTTTTAAAGCACATGCTTTATTATAATTGTATTTTCAAAATGAAAACTATTTTTATCATTTCTATTCTTGAGATTATAAAATGATTGCATCATTTTACCCTTTCATTCTCTCTAGGAAAATTCTTATGCACTTCCTTTCTTATTTTAATTTCATAGAGTCATCTTTCCTTAATTGCCCAGGACTACTTGAACTTACAAGTCATGTACACACACACACATGCAAACACACACTCACAGGTACATCCATGCACACTCACACACACACAAACAATGTACCCTTACACACACACATAAACACAAGCATGCCTCTGAGTGTTCACATACACACACACACACATACACACACACACACACACACACACACACACAATTAAGGAATGCTGTGGAATAGTTTACATGATATTTAATATTCTTCCACAGGGAAGAGTATAATTTTGTCCATGAAAGACTTTATGTAAAATCACTCTACATCTGTCTTATTAGATATGGAATGATTATGTTTTAGTTGGATGCATACACCCACTTCTAGAAGATGAGTTGTAAAATAAACCTTAGAGTGCTGACAAAAAGTGCCATTGATCCTTACCACAGTGAGAACTTGCCAAATAAACTTATGCCACAAAAACTGAAATATATGCTACGAGCTGCTTTTGTTTGTATTTTTAAATTCGATTGAATATAACTCTGCAAATTATGTCTTCCTTAGAATACTAACAGAGAAAACGGGAGCTCAAAAACAGGAGCTCACTGCCATTGAAAAGTGCAAATGGGATAAATAAAGGTAAATAATTACAACAGGGTAGACACCAAGTAATACCTTTTTTAGTTAATACAAAATATATTAATAAGGCCATGAAGGAGTTTTGAATGTATTCAAGAGCCAGTCAAGGTTTCTGTACTAAATATCTGCATTGCTGAAATTCAAAGAGAGATTGTGTTCAAGTTTAAAGCTAAGGATCCCTATATTGTTAGGAGTAGAGCCATATTCATTGCTAATATACAAGATGAAAAACATGGTAGAAAGAAATCACAATGACATTATCTATATGAGAAATGTTCTAGAAAATTGTTTTGCTTCTAATTTTTAAAATTGCTTTCACTGGTGCATAGTTCCAGTAATCAATAAAGTCTATTAAAAACAAAATTGCCTAGAATTGAATTCTTGAGACACATCAATTTTATAAAGCCATGAAGAGTAAAAATGAATATATTAGATGAAATTAATTTTGACATACATATTCAAACTCATATTTTACTTGATGTAAAGGAAAATATTTCACTATCATAAACCTCGAGAGAAAATTCTCAGTTTGACTTGGAAAGATTCAAGATAAATCAACCTAATTACTGAACATATTGGCCAATAGTATTACTTATGCATTTCAGGATCCTAGTGTTGGACCTAGGTCCCAGATCTTGATCTTAACATACACACTGAAGGATGAGAACATGTGTTAGAATAGTTTTACATTCACCAGCAAGTGTGATGAGCTACATCACGAATATGTACACACATGAAAATAATGGATGTAAACACAAGATTCCAAAGACAGTACCATGAATGTGACTACAAAACATGCCACTTTTATCATAAAATTATTCCATACTCATAAGTTACACTCTATACAACAAATACTCTTAATACAGTATAATAAAAGTTACTGAAATTGTCATTAATTTAGCTTATTTTTTTCTGATTTTATGCAAGTTCAATGTGTTTCACATCAATCAATCCTCTTATTTATAATTACTAAACCAAACTAGTTGCTCACATGTCATGAAGCACATTCTTTGCAGTGAAGGAATTGCTGCTGCACAAAATTAAGAGAAACACATAGCCATGCACACTGTTACCTGAATTGCTGAGAGGAAAAGGCACTAGAAAAGGTTGATGAGGAGAATTAATTATTATAAAACGGAAGAGGCCCAACCCAACAACCACAGGTTTCCCATCTACTATTGATATGAAAAGATATAATGATTTCCTTTGATTCAGAATATGATTCCCTAAAGAATTAGAAATACCATGAAATATTTTATCCAAATAACAAGTTTTATATAACCATGCTTGATATGTTTTTGTTTGTTTGTTCGGTTGTTTTTTTGAGACAGGGTTTCTCTGTATAGCCCTGGCTACTCTGCAACTCACTCTGTAGACTAAGCTGGCCTTGAACTCAGAGTTCACCTGCTTCTGCCTCCCAAGTGCTGGGATTAAAGGCATGCACCACCACACCTGACACAATATGTTTTAAAAATTAAAAATAAATGTGTCAAAGAAATTAACCACTATGTTTTTATTTATATCTAAGCATTTTTATTCTCTATTGTCTTTGATTTGATACCTTAATTTCTCAAAATATTTTATAAAGCATAGAGCATTGTCTCCTAGAGCATAATTCAACTTCACGTCTTCTTTGTTTTTTATTATTATTTTGAAAAATTCACTTTTAGACAATCTAAAATTTTTCATGTATTATTTTGATCATTTTCCACTTTTTGATTTCCAGTTCATTTCTTCATGTATTCACAGCAATTTACAAGTGTTATTGTTCTATTTCCATACCTTACTGTCTATATCCATACAGCTATAAGAAGGTATTCTTGGCAAAGGAATTTCTGTTTGGGATAAAAACCATCTTACTTTATTAAGAAACATACATGTACATTTCTGTTCAACTCAGCAACACCTGTGTGACACTATTCATTACCTGTATCATTTAACAAAAGAAACAGCTCCAAGATGAAAATATCATAGTCACTATGTCATGGAAGAAACATATATTAAAACAAGAAAAGTATTGCAAAGCAATGGAGCAAACAGGTAAACACAAGAAAACTGTATGAGGATAAAAATTGAATTATCAAACAAACACTTATAATAAAAAATTAGGTAGATGCAATATCTTTGGAGCACAGAAATATCCACAACTTCTAATTGAGACATTCTTTACTCTAGTATGTACTCTAGATAGAGGCATGTAACACACAAGGCCTCTTCACTCAAGCATCACAATAAACTCTCAGAATTTATTTCATTCAATAATATCATCTAACTTCACAGGCACAATCAGGACTTCCAAAATGCTATAAACAAAGTCAGACTTAGAATAAAACGTGCATCTTTGAAATTAAAACACTGAAAACTATTGAGACATTGTGGCATAACAAGAATGGAAAATATGAGGTTATGGTTGTCAATTATTCACTAAAATGAATACAGTCAAAGATACAATTTATTTCCACCATGTGAGGAAAATAATATAAAAGGGAAAACAAGATTGATAAAAATATTTTAGAAACTCAAAGATTGAGTTTCTCAAAATTTACAATAAGTAAATTGTAATGACTTCACCCACTAACTCATAAGAATACTGAACCCAAAAAATAAATAATTGTACTCACTTTCCGTAATTGTCCAAATATTGGTCTGGTATAGTTGAAAGTGACATTTTCTTCCCAGTGTAGAACATATGAAGTAGGAAAAATGCACTAATCACAACATCTCCTTCAGGGTGAAACTCTTCAGTGATTATGTTATAATATCTAATGATGTGAAAGATAAACGCAGAGAAAAGTTTGGGAATTTGCAAGAGCCAGAAAATAAAAATCCAGGAAAACATCCTACAAGTAAACGAATCTGCTTGATACAGACCACACAGTATCCACTTCATGTATGCTTGGTTCATGTTTTTGTAACCATATATGTTTTGAATATGTTGACCACTCAGTCTGTCACACTAATCATTCCAAGGGATTGGGAATGCCATTGGGAATTTTGAAGTGATACTTTCACTTGGAGTTTTCTGCTGTAGTCCTCTATCCAAGTGAAAAACAAGTTCACAAATATGTTTGTTCATATTCTTCACTAGCCAAACGCACTATGACTTCAGCAAAGACTACAAACAGCAAGAGCTCAGGGTTGATCTTCTCTTGGGATAAATTGGAGAACCATATGAAGCAAGAAACTTTTAATATGAAAAAAAAAGTAGGCTGATCCCCACCTACATTAAAGCAGGCCAACTAAGTCAAAAAAGGAAAAGACTAAAATGAAAGAATTGTAGGTATAACCACTCAAAATTAATATAGTACAGAGATTTTGGTGGCAAATAGCAACTTAAATTGTGGGAAACAACTTCCAAGATAGTTTATACAATATGCATTGGTGTAGCTTATCTCAACATTTCCTTCTTTAGGCCAAGAAAGGGGCCTTATTCCTAATATATGTAAACTTTGTACAATAAGAAAATTTATGAAAACTATCAGGGTAGTTATTATTGCTATTATGTCCAGTACATTTGTGTTTAACAGCTATCAACAAAGTAATTCTACCCTCAATCATATCTTGTCAAGTCTAAAATTCTGTAGAGTTTTATTTTGTGTAAGGAGTTCAACAAAAAGTGCATTTAATGTGTATACTTAGAAGACAAGCAAATGAAATTTTTGATGTAAGGCTTGTGACTTTGATTAAATTATCAAACCATTGTTGATTAATGTTTAGCCCTATAAAGTCTATCATTAGTCTAGTTTTCAAACCCATTAAAGACCTGAGATGGACAAATTTCACTTGAGTAAGAAAGATGTGCAGACCAAGTAGCTTCTGTGTTAAGTAGAATGACAAAGATTTACTGGCTAATTGGACAGTCAAATAAAGTTCATGTATAGCAGTGGAGATAACCATCTTTGGTAGGCAAGCCCAGACATTCTGAGTGAGATGACATTGAAGTAGAAAGTTAGGAGGAATATAGGAACATGTCTAGGAGAATTTGGGCAATTGACTGTCTAGTATCTTACCTGAAAAACTTTGGACTCTGTACTGTCATCAGTCAAAGTTAAGAGCATTTTATAGCCTAGTGGCCAGTTTTGACACATTTAGAGCAAACTCAAAGTGAAGATTGATTTTTCCCATCTTCTTCTTTGAGAAGATTCAGAGGGCTTCCTTAACTTGATTTACATCTCTATCACAAAAAGCTTTTTTTTTAATTAAAATATTTCAAATGTCCTTTTCTGAAGATCTCTGAAGTGTATGATAACAACCTATCTATCTAAAGTCTATCTATGTAGAAAAACTTTTCTTGTTTCTTATTAATTGTCCTAGAGGATTTTAAGAAGGGCATTAATAATTCACTTAAAGAAATACAGGAGACCACTGCTAAACTGGTAGATGTCCTTGAAGAGGAAGCAAAAAAACAAAACAAAACAAAACAAAAAAACCTTAAAGAATTACAGGGAAACACTACTAAACAGGTAGAAGTCCTTAAAGAGTAAAAACAAAAGTCCCTTAAAAAATTACAGGAAAACACAACCAAACCGGTGATGGAATTGAACAAAACCATCCAAGATCTAAAAAGGGAAGTGGAAACAACAAAGAAAACCCAAAGGGAGACAACACTGGAGATAGAAATCCTAGGAAACATATCAGGAACCATAGATCAAGCATCAGAAACATAATAAAAGAGATAGAAGAGAGAATCTTAGGTGCAACAGATTGCATAGAAAACATAAACACAAAAAAAAAAAAAAAAAACAAAGGAAAGGCAAAATGCAAACAGATCGTAAGTCAAAACATCCAGGAAATCCAGGAAACAATGAGAAGAACAAACCTAAGGATAACAGGTATAGATGAGATTTTCAACTTAAAGGGCCAGCAAATATCTTCAACAAAATTATAGAAGATAACTTTCCCAAACTAAAGACAGAGATGCCCATAAACATACAAGAAGGCCGAAGTTCTGTAGAACTCCAAAAGGACTTGACCAGAAAAGAAATTCCTCCCGACAAATAATAATCAGAACAAACAAACAAACAAACAAACAAACAAAAACAGTAAATAAAAATAGAATTTCAAAAGCAGTAAGGGGAAAAGGTCAAGTAACATATAAAGCAGACCTATTAGAATTACACCAGACTTCTCATCAGAGACTATGAAAGGCAGAAGATCCATGACAGATGTTATACAGAACCTAAAAGAACACAAACGCCAGCCCAGGCTACTAAAACCAGCAAAATTCCCAATTAACATAGATGGAGAAACCAAAGTATTCAATGACAAAACCAAATTCAGACAATATCTTCCCATGACTCCAGCACTTCAAAGGATAATAAAAGGAAAACTCCACACAAGGAGGGAAACGATGCCCTAGAAACATCAAGAATGTAATCCTTCAACAAACCTAAAAGAAGATAGCCATAAGAACAGAATCCCAACCCTACCAACAAAAATAACAGGAAGCAACAATTACTTTTCTTTAATATATCTTAATATCAATGGACTCAACTCCCCAATAAAAAGACATAGAATAACAGACTGGCTACACAAACAGGACCCAACATTCTGCTGCTTACAGGAAACCCATCTCAGGGAAAAAGACATACACTACCTCAGAGTAAAAAGCTAGAAAAAAATTTTCCAAGCAAATGGCCCAAAGAAACAATCTGGAGTAGACATTTTAATATGGAATAAAAACGACTTCCCACCCACTACTTACCAAAACAGACGAGGAGTGACAGTTCATACTCATCAAAGGTAAAACCTTCCAAGATGAACTCTCAATTCTGAATATCTGTGCTCCAAATGAAAGGACATCCACATTCATTGAGGAAACTATAGTAAAGCTTGAAGAAAACATTACACCACACACAATAATATTGGGAGATTTCAACACCCTAGTTTCATCAATGGACAGATCCTGGAAACAGAAACTAAAACTGTGACACATTGAAACTAACAGAAGTTATGAAACAAATGGATTTAACAGATATCTACAGAACAATTTTTAAAATATGTTTTATTACATATTTCCTCAATTACATTTCCAATGCTATCCCAAAAGTCCCCCATACCCTCCCCACAACTTCCCAACCGACCCATTCCCATTTTTTTAGCCCTGGCGTTCCCCTGTACGAGGACATATACAGTTTGCCTGTCCAATGGGCCTCTCTTTCCAGTGATGGCCGACTAGGCCATCTTTTGATATATATGCAGCAAGAGTCAAGAGCTCCGGGGTACTGGTTAGTTCATAATGTTGTTCCACCTATAGGGTTGAAGATCCCTTTAGCTCCTTGGGTACTTTCTCTAGCTCCTCCATTGGGAGCCCTGTGATCCATCCAATTGCTGACTGTGAGCATCCACTTCTGTTTTTGCTAGGCCCTGGCATAGTCTCACAAGAGACAGCTACATCTGGATCCTTATGATAAAATCGTGCTAGAGTATGCAATGATGTCAGCGTTTGGAAGCTGATTATGGGGTGGATCCCTGGATATGGCAGTCTCTACATGGTCCATCCTTTCGTCTCAGCTCCAAAATTGTCTTTGTAACTCCTTCCATGGGTGTTTTGTTCCCAATTCTAAGGAGGGGCATAGTGTCCACACTTCAGTCTTCATTCTTCTTGAGTTTCATGTGTTTAGCAAATTGTATCTTATATCTTGGGTATCCTAGATTTTGGGCTAATATCCACTTATCAGTGAGTACATATTGTGTGAGTTCCTTTGTGAATGTGTTACCTCACTCAGGATGATGCCCTCCAGGTCCATCCATTTGCCTAGGAATTTCATAAATTCATTCTTTTTAATAGCTGAGTAGTACTCCATTGTGTAAATGTACCACATTTTCTGTATCCATTCATCTGTTGAGGGGCATCTGGGTTCTTTCCAGCTTCTGGCTATTATAAATAAGGCTGCTATGAAAATAGTGGAGCATGTGTTCTTCTTTCCGGTTGGGACATCTTCTGGATATATGCCCAGGAGAGATATTGCGGGATCCTCCGGTAGTACTATGTCCAATTTTCTGAGGAACGGCCAGACTGATTTCCAGAGTGGTTGTACAAGCCTGCAATCCCACCAACAATGGAGGAGTGTTCCTCTTTCTCCACATCCTCGCCAGCATCTGCTGTCACCTGAATTTTTTATCTTAGCCATTCTGATTGGTGTGAGGTGGAATCTCAGGGTTGTTTTGATTTGCATTTCCCTGATGATTAAGGATGTTGAACATTTTTTTTTCTGGTGGTTCTCTGCCATTTGGTATTCCTCAGGTGAGAATTCTTTGTTCAGTTCTGAGCCCCATTTTTTAATGGGGTTATTTAATTTTCTGAAGTCCACCTTCTTGAGTTCTTTATATATGTTGGATATTAGTCCCCTATCTGATTTAGGATAGGTAAAGATTCTTTCCCAATCTGTTGGTGGTCTTTTTGTCTTATTGACGGTGTCTTTTGCGTTGCAGAAGCTGTGGAGTTTCATTAGGTCCCATTTGTCAATTCTCGATCTTACAGCACAAGCCATTGCTGTTCTATTCAGGAATTTTTCCCACGTGCCCATATCTTCAAGGCTTTTCCCCACTTTCTCCTCTATAAGTTTCAGTGTCTCTGGTTTTATGTGAAGTTCCTTGATCCACTTAGATTTGACCTTAGCACAAGGAGATAGGTATGGATCGATTCACATTCTTCTACATGATAACACCCAGTTGTGCCAGCACCATTTGTTGAAAATGCTGTCTTTCTTCCACTGTATGGTTTTAGCTCCCTTGTCAAAGATCAAGTGACCATAGGTGTGTGGGTTCATTACTGGGTCTTCAATTCTATTCCATTGGTCTACTTCTCTGTCAGTATACCAGTACCATGCAGTTTTTATCACAATTCCTCTGTAGTAAAGCTTTAGGTCAGGCATGGTGATTCCACCAGAGGTTCTTTTATCCTTGAGAAGAGTTTTTGCTATTCTAGGATTTTTATTATTCCAGATGAATTTGCAGATTGCTCTTCCTAATTCGTTGAAGAATTGAGTTGGAATTTTGATGGGGATTGCATTGAATCTGTAGATGGCTTTTGGCAAGATAGCCATTTTTACAATGTTGATCCTGCCAATCCATGAGCATGGGAGATCTTTCCATCTTCTGAGATCTTCTTTAATTTCTTTCTTCAGAGACTTGAAGTTTTTATCATACAGATCTTTCACTTCCTTAGTTAGAGTCACGCCAAGTTATTTATTTGTGACTATTGAGAAGGGTGTTGTTTCCCTAATTTCTTTCTCAGCCTGTTTATTCTTTGTGTAGAGAAAGGCCATTGACTTGTTTGAATTAATTTTCTATCCAGCTACTTCACCAAAGCTGTTTATCAGGTTTAGGAGTTCTCTGGTGGAATTTTTAGGGCCACTTATATATACTATCATATCATCTGCAAAAAGTGATATTTTGACTTCCTCTTTTCCAATTTGTATCACCTTGATCTCCTTTTGTTGTCGAATTGTTCTGGCTAATACTTCAAGTACTATGTTGAAGAGATAGGGAGAAAGTGGGCAGCCTTGTCTAGTCCCTGATTTTAATGGGATTGCTTCCAGCTTCTCTCTATTTACTTTGATGTTGGCTACTGGTTTGCTGTAGATTGCTTTTATCATGTTTAGGTATGAGCCTTGAATTCCTGATCTTTCCAAGACTTTTACCATGAATGGGTGTTGGATCATGTCAACTGCTTTTTCTGCATATAACGAGATGATCATGTGGTTTTTGTCTTTGAGTTTGTTTATATAATGGATTACATTGATGGATTTTCGTATATTAAACCATCCCTGCATCCCTGGAATAAAACCTACTTGGTCAGGATGAATGACTGCTTTAATGTGTTCTTGGATTCGGTTAGTGAGGATTTTATTGAGGATTTTTGCATCGATATTCATAAGAGAAATTGGTCTGAAGTTCTCTATCTTTGTTGGATATTTCTGTGGTTTAAGTATCAGAGTAATTGTGGCTTCATAAAATGAGTTGGGTAGAGTACCTTCTACTTCTATTTTGTGAAATAGTTTGTGCAGAACTGGAATTAGATATTCTTTGAAGGTCTGAGAGAACTCTGCACTAAACCTGTCTGGCACTGGGCTTTTTTTTTTTTTTTTTTTTTTTTTTTTGCTGGGAGACTATTAATAACTGCTTCTATTTCTCTAGGGGATATGGGACTGTTTAGATCGTTAACTTGATCCTGATTTAACTTTGGTACCTGGTATCTGTCCAGAAATTTGTCCATTTCGTCCAGGTTTTCCAGTTTTGTTGAGTATAGCCTTTTGTAGAAGGGTTTGATGGTGTTTTGGATTTCTTCAGGATCTGTTGTTATGTCTCCCTTTTCATTTCTGATTTTGTTAATTAGAATTTTGTCCCTGTGCCCTCTAGTGAGTCTAGCTAAGGGTTTATCTATCTTGATGATTTTCTCAAAGAACCAACTCCTCGTTTGGTTAATTCTTTGAATAGTTCTTCTTGTTTCCACTTGGTTGATTTCACCCCTGAGTTTGATTATTTCCTGCCATCTACTCCTCTTGGGTCAATTTTCTTCCTTTTTTTCTAGAGCTTTTAGATATGTTGTCAAGCTGCTAGTGTGTGCTTTCTCCAGTTTATTCTTGGAGGCACTCAGAGCTATGAGTTTCCCTCTTAGAAATGCTTTCATTGTGTCCCATAGGTTTGGGTATGTTGTGGCTTCATTTTCATTAAACTCTAAAAAGTCTTTAATTTCTTTCTTTATTCCTTCCTTGACCAAGGTATCATTGAGAAGAGTGTTATTCAGTTTCCACGTGAAAGATGGCTTTCCATTATTTATGTTGTTATTGAAGATCAGCCTTAGTCCATGGTGGTCTGATAGGATGCATGGGACAATTTCAATATTTTTGTATCTGTTGAGGCCTGTTTTATGACCAATTATATGGTCAATTTTGGAGAAGGTCCCGTGAGCTGCTGAGAACAAGGTATATGCTTTTGTTTTAGGATAAAATGTTTTGTAGATATCTGTTAAGTCCATTTGTTTCATAACTTCTGTTAGTTTCACTGTGACCCTGTTTATTTTTTATTTCCACGATCTGTCTATTGATGAAAGTGGTGTGTTGAAGTCTCCCACTATTATTGTGTGAGGTGCAATGTGTGCTTTAAGCTTTACTAAGGTGTCTTTAATGAATGTGGTTGCCCTTGCATTTGGGGCATAGATATTCAGAATTGAGAGTTCCTCTTGGAGGATTTTACCTTTGATGAGTATGAAGTGTCCCTCCTTGTCTTTTTTGATAACTTTGGGTTGGAAATCAGTTTTATTCGATATTAGAATGGCTATTCCTGATTGTTTCTTCAGACCATTGGGTTGGAAAATTGTTTTCCAGCCTTTCACTCTGAGGTAGTGTCTGTCTTTTTCCCTGAGATTGGTTTCCTGTAAACAGCAGAATGTTGGCTCCTGTTAGTGTAGCCATTCTGATAGTCTATGTCTTTTTATTGGGGAATTGAGTCCATTGATATTAAGAGATATTAAGGAAAAGTAATTGTTGCTTCCTTTTATTTTTGCTGTTAGAGTTGGCATTCTTTTCTTGTGGCAATCTTCTTTTTGGTTTGTTGAGGGATTACTTTCTTGCTTTTTTCTAGGGTGTGATTTCTGTCCTTGAATTGTTTTTTTTTTGTTGTTTTTTTTTTTTTTTTGTTTTCTGTTGTTATCCGTTGAAGGGCTTGATTCTTGGAAAGATAATGTGTGAATTTGTTTTTGTCGTGGAATACTTTGGTTTCTCCATCTATGGTAATTGAGAGTTTGGCCGGGTATAGTAGCCTGGCCTGGCATTTGTGATCTCTTAGTGTCCGTATAACATCTGTCCAGGCTTTTCTGGCTTTCATAGTCTCTGGTGAAAAGTCTGGTGTAATTCTGATAGGCCTGCCTTTTTATGTTACTTGACCTTTCTCCCTTCCTGCTTTTAGTATTCTATCTTTATTTAATGCATTTGTTGTTCTGATTATTATGTGTCTGGAGGAATTTCTTTTCTGGTCCAGTCTATTTGGAGTTCTGTAGGCTTCTTGTATGATCATGGGCATCTCTTTCTTTATGTTTGGGAAGTTTTCTTCTAATATTTTGTTGAAGATATTTGCTGGCCCTTTAAGTGGAAAATCTTCATTCTCATCAACTCCTATTATCCGTAGGTTTGGTCTTCTCATTGTCCTGGATTTCCTGGATGTTTTGAGTTAAGATCCTTTTGCATTTTGTATTTTCTTTGATTGTTGTGCTGATGTTCTCTACGGAATCTTCTGCACCTGTGATTCTGTCTTCCATTTCTTATATTCTGTTGCTGATGCTTGCATCTATGGTTCCAGATCTCTTTCCTAGGGTTTCTATCTCCAGTGTTGCCTCGTTTTGGGTTTTCTTTATTGTGTCTACTTCTTTTTTTAGTTCTAGTATGGTTTTGTTCATTTCCATCACCTGTTTGGATGTGTTTTCCTGTTTTTCTTTAAGGACTTCTAACTGTTTGGTTGTGTTTTCCTGTTTTTCTTTAAGGACCTGTAACTCTTTAGCAGTGCTCTCCTGTATTTCTTTAAGTGAGTTATGAAAGTCCTTCTTGATGTCCTCTACCATCATCATGAGAAATGTTTTTAAATCTGGGTCTAGATTTTCGGTTGTGTTGGGGTGCCCAGGACTAGGTGGGGTGGGAGTGCTGGGTTCTGATGATGGTGAGTGGTCTTGATTTCAGTTAGTAGGATTCTTACCTTTGCCTTTAGCCATCTGGTAATTTCTGAAGCTAGCTGTTATAGTTGTCTCTGGTTAGAGCTTGTTCTTCAGGTGACTCTGTTAACCTCTATAAGCAGACCTGGGAGGCTAGCTCTCTCCTTAGTTTCAGTGGTCAGAGTATTCTCTGCAGGCAAGCTCTCTTCTTGCAGGGAAGGTGTCCAGATATCTGGTGTTTGAACGTGCCTCCTGGCAGAAGTTGTGTTCCACTCACCAGAGGTCTTAGGATCCCGTGGGGAATCCTGTGCGGGCCCTTGCGGGTGTCGGGCGACTCCGCTGGTAAGGCACTCCGGTGCTCGAGTGGACCGCAAAGGACTTGTCCAGGTCAGGCCCAGATCATCTGCTTCCCTAGTTAATGCAGTCTCAGGTTCTGCGCGATTGAATTGGGTTAGACGCTGTGTTCCACTCACCAGAGGTCTTAGGATCCCATGGGGAATCCTGTGTGGGCCCTTGCGGGTGTCTGGAGACTCCGCTGGCAAGGCACCCTGGTGCTCGAGTGGACCGGAAGGGGCTCTACAGAACATTTTATCCTAAAACAAAAGGATATACCTTCTTCTCAGCACCTCATGGTACCTTCTCCAAAGTTGACCACATAATAGGTCACAAAACAGGCCTCAACAGATACAAAAATATTGAAACTATCCCATGCATCCTATCAGATCTCCACATACTAAGGCTGATCTTCAATAACAGCATAAATAATAGAAAGCCAACATTCACCAGGAAGCTGAACAACACTCTACTCAATGATAACTTTCTCAAGGAAGAAATAAAAGAAATTAAAGACTAAAGAAATTAAGGACTCTTTAGAGTTTAATGAAAATGAAGCCACAACAGACCTAAACTTATGGGACACAATGAAAGCAGTCCTAAGAGAAAATCTCATAGGTCTGAGTGCCACCATAAAGAAACTAGAGAGAGCATACACTAGAAGTCTGACAGCACACCTAGAAGCTCTAGAACAAAAGGGCACAGGGAAAAAATTCCTAAACAGAACAGCAATGGCTTGAGCTGTAAGATCCACAAATGGGACTTCATAAAATTGCAAATCTTCTGTAAGACAAAAGACACTGTCCATAAGACAAAAAGGCCACCAACAGATTGGAAAAGGATCTTTTCCTATCCAAAATCTGATAGAGGACTAATATACAAAATACAAAGAACTCAAGAAGGTGGACTCTAGAAAATCAAATAACCGTGTTAAAAAAATGGGGTACAGAGCTAAACAAATAATTCTCACCTGAGGAATACTGAATGGCTGAGAAGCACCTGAAAAAACGTTCAACATCCTTAATCATAAGGGAAATGCAAAGCAAAACTACCCTGTGATTTACACTTCACACCAGTCAAAAGGGCTAAGATAAAAAATTCAGGTGATAGCAGATGCTGGCTAGGATGTGGAGAAAGAGGAACAATCCTCCATTGCTGGTACGATGGCAGGCTGGTACAACCAGTCTGGAAATCAGTCTGGGAGGGGGGTTCCTCAGAAAATTGGGCATAGTATTACCAGAAGATACAACAATACCTCTCCTGGGCATATGGGCATATACCCAGAAGATGTTCCAACTTGTAATAAGGACACATGCTCCACTATGTTCATAGCTGTCTTATTTATAATAGCCAGAAGCTTGAAATAACCCAGATGTCTCTCAACAGATGAATGGATGCAGAAAATGTGGTACATTTACACAATGGAGTATTACACAACAATTAAAAACAATGAATTTATGAAATTCTTATGCAAATGGATGGATCTGGAGGATATCATCCTGAGTGAAGTAAACCAATCACAAAAGAACACACGTAATATGCAATCACTGATAAGTGGATATATGTCCCAGAAATTTAGAATTACCAAGATACAATTTGCAAAACACATGAAACTCAAGAAGAAGGAAGACCAAAGTGTGGATGCTTCTTTCCTTCTTAGAATGGGGAACAAAATATCCATGGAAAGAGTTACAAAGTTCAGAGCAGAGCCTGAAGGAGAGTTCCCTACTTATGAATACACCCTATTAACAACCACCAAACCCAGACACTAGGCAGATGACAACAAGAGCCTGGTGACAGGAGACTGATATAGCTGTCTCCTGTGCGACTCTGCCAGTGCCTGTCAAATACAGACATAGATTCTCATAGTCAGGAGCACAATGTCCCCAAGGAAGGACTCAGAGAAATACCCAGGGAGCTGAAGGGGACTGAAGCCCCATAGAAGGAACATCAATATGAACTAACCAGTACCCTTAGAGCTCCTTGAAACTATACCACCTGTCAAAGAAAACACATGGTGGAACCTGTGGCTCTAGCTATATTTGTAGCAGAGGATGGTCTAGTTGGTCATTAACGGGAGGAGAAGCCCTTGGTCTTGTGAAGACTCTATGCCCCAATATACTGTAATGTCAAGACCAGGAATGGAAGTGGGTGGGTTGGAGAGGAGGAGGAGGTGGGAGGTGATAGGAGACTTTTGGTGGGGAAACTAGGAAAGCTGATAACATTTGAAATGCAAATATAGAGAATATCTTATAAAAGTAAAATAAATAAATAAAACCATCAGAGGGAGCTTAACACTGCAGTATGAACATATGGGCCAAAAGCTCGACTGGATCCGAGGAGGCGGGCATCTGCTTCCTGGTAAATGGATTAAGGAAGTTCAATCTGTTTTGACCCTCGGGCAATTCCTGTCGTGGAAAGCTGATTTCCTTGATCATTGTCAGTCTATTGCAGTAACTAAACAAAGGTCCCCTTGCATGCCCTGTGACCTTTGAGAAACTTAGTGGTCAAGGTAAATACGCAGCAGAGGTGTGTCAACGACACCTCCCTGTTGGCCTCCTGGCTCAAACTGTCAATGCAGTGCTTGGCCAGCAATTCCAGCAAAAGGTTGAGTTATCACACCCCTAACTAAAGTTATTCAAGGGGCCCAAGAATACTATAGTGAATTTGTGAGTCGTCTATTTGAGGCTGAAGATCGAACTCTAGGGCATAAGGATGTGGACAATAAGTTTATTAAACAATTGGCTTTGAGAATGCTAATTGGGCCTGTAAGGCTGTCTTGTGAGGTAATATTAGGGACAGAGACATTAATGAAATGATTCATCTCTGCCTTGATGTGGATACCTTTACTCATAAGCTGTCTCAAACAGTCTACCTTGTGATGGGCGCAGCACTTCAGCCTGTCATGGCTATTGGTGTGGCTCTTCAGCAGACTGGCCCACAGAAAAGCTGTTTTAAATGTGGCCAGCCTGGGCATTTTGACTGCCAGTGTCCCTTGTCATCTCCTCTTGCTAATGTCCCCCAGCCTTCAGGGGGTCTGCCACCGCCCACTTTGCACAGCCCAACACCCCCTGCCCACGGTGCCAGAAGGACAAACATTGGGCTAGTGCCCGTGAATCTAAAACAGACATCTCTGGAAATCCTCTGCCTCCCCTTCAGGGAAACAGATGGTGGGGCCAATCCCAGGGCCCCCAACCCATCTCATTTCTTCTAGCCACGGGGAATAGCCAGAAGACAAACCAGCCCCTAGACTCTATGGAGCCACACCAGGTAGCTTGTGCCCGCGCTGACTCAACACTAGCACCTGAGGATGGCTTCCAAATCCTTTCCACTGGGGTCTTGGGGCCTCCTCCACCTAATACTTATTTTTTAATTCTGGGCCGAGCCTCCACCACCTTAAAGGGACTTACAGTTCACCCCTCTCTAGTAGATAATGATTATACCAGAGAAATTAAGATTTTAGTTAGTGCCCCTCTAGGCCCGGTATCGATATTCAAAGGGCAACACCTAGCGCAAGCCCTGCCTCTGCCTCTAGATACCTCCCATAGGTGCACAGGATGGCTCCTCGCAGCCAGGTTCATTAGGTCTTTACTGGGTCCAGGCAATTATCAGGGACCACTCTACACTCTGACTTAAGATAAACAGCAAGAGCTTTGAGGGCCTCTTAGACTCAGGCGCTGAATCCACTGTAATCTCACAGAGTGCCTGGCCCACTGCCTGGCCTTTGCAAGCCTCTTTAACCCACTTGCAGGGAATTGGACAATCAAAAAAATACTCTCCAGAGCTCACAGCCTCTGACTTGGGAAGATAATGAGGGAAATTCTGGCTCCATTCAGCCCTTCGTTGTTCCTGGCCTACCTGTTAACCTTTGGGGAAGAGATATACTTTCTCAAATGAAAGTCTTTATGTGCAGTCTCAATGCAGTTATTGCTCAACAAATGCTTTCCCAAGGCTATCTCCCTGGACAGGGACTAGGTAAAAACAGCTTAGGGAGGCCTACACCAATAGAGGCCACCCCCAAGGTGGATCATGCAGTCTTGGGCTATAATACCTGTACTGGCTAGTTTTGTGTCAACTTGACACAGCTGGAGTTATCACAGAAAAAGGACCTTCAGTTGAGGAAATGCCTCCATGAGATACAACTGTCAGGCATTTTCTCAATTAGTGATCAAGGGAGAAAGGCCCCTTGTGGGTGGGACCATCTCTGGGCTGGTAGTCTTGGTTCTATAAGAGAGCAGGCTGAGCAAGCCAGGGGAGGCAAGCCAGTAAAGAACATCCCTCCATGGCCTCTGCATCAGCTCCTGCTTCCTGACCTGCTTGAGTTCCAGTCCTGACTTCCTTGGTGATGAACAGCAGTATGGAAGTGTAAGCCGAATAAACCCTTTCCTCCCCAACTTGCTTCTTGGTCATGATGTTTGTGCAGGAATAGAAACCCTGACTAAGACAATACCCATCTTTCATAAGGACCATTGCTCCCCCTGCACGCTAGACAGACAAGATTATGTGGAAAGATGACTCCCCTGTCTGGATTGACCAATGGTCCCTCCCCACCGAAAAGCTGACAGCAGCCATACAGTTAGTGCAGGAACAGTTGGCGGCTGGGCATATATAGCCTTCCACATTACCTTGGAATACCCCAGTATTGGTCATATGAAAGCAAAGTGGCAAATGGCAATTGTTACAAGATCTTAGAGCGGTCAATAAGACCATGGTCCCCATGGGGGCTTTTCAGCCTGGGCTTCCCTCTCCAATGGCTATTCCCAGGGAACATGCCAAAGTAGTCATTGACTTAAAAGATTGCTTCTTTTCCATTCCTCTTCACCCTGAAGATTGCAAACGCTTTGCGTTTAGCCTCCCCATAGTCAATTGTGTTGGGCCTTCCCCGCCCCCCTCCCCTTTCAGTGGAGGGTTCTCCCTCAAGACATGGCCAATAGTCCCACCCTTTGCCAAAAGTATGTGGCTCAGACAATTGACCCTTTCAGGATGTCTTACCCTGACTTATATATTATACATTATACAGATCACATTCTTCTTGCGGGGCCCTATGAGGGCCGACTTTATTGTGCTGGCCAAAAACTTATTAATGCCCTCCAGAGTCAGGGACTCCAGATCTCCCCTGAGAAAGTTCAGATTCACCCCCTCCTCATTTATTCTTGGGCTTTAAATTGTTCCCTAGTAAGGTTCTCTCCCAGAAGGTTTAGTTAACACAAGATTTCTTAGACTCTCAATGATTTTCAACGTCTGTTAGGCAATATTAACTGGCTCCACCCTTATTTGAAACTTACAACAGGGGAGTTAAAACCTTTGTTCGACATTTTGCAAGGGGACTCGCATCCGGCCTCCACACATACGCTGACCCATGAGGCACAAATATCATTGGCCAAGGTAGAACAGGCCATCAATGAACAAAACATTGGATATTTCTCCCCAGAACCCCCCCTCCAGTTCCTTGTTTTCCCTAATCCCTTTTCTCCCACTGGCGTTTTCTGTGGCAACTTAAACCTCTGTTTTGGGTCCATCTGCAGGCCTCTCCCTCTAGGATGTTACCCACATATCCTCAGCTGGTTGCCCATATTCTGCGTCTTGGCAGAGAAGCTGCCCTTAGGATTTTGGCAAAGATCCTGATATTATTGTTCTCCCCTAAGATGCCTCCCAGGTTCAGTGGCTAATTCGAAATAATGATGACTGGGCAGTTAATTGCACCTCCTTCCAAGGTGTGATTCATAACCATTATCCTGCTGATAAACTAGTTCAATTCCTATATAGGACACCTGTGGTTTTCCCAAAGAGAACAAAGCCAGGCCCGATTGCTGGGGCTGTGGGGCCTTTACTGATGGGTCCTCCTCAGGTGTGGCTGCCTTCAGCATTGATGGAGAAGTCTCATGTTTTATGACAGACTTTTCCTCGGTGCAGCTTGTTGAACTGGCAGCTATTGTTAGGGTGTTTGAACTCTTGCCTGAAACCCCTTTTAATTTGTATACAGATAGAGCTTATGTGGCCACCTCTGTTCCTCTTCTAGAAACTGTTCCATATATTCGCCCCTCTACCAATGCTTCCCCGTTGTTTGCTAAACTTCAAAAACTTATCCTTGCCCGCAATTTTCTTTTTTTTGTTGGCCATATTCGTGCTCATTCTGGCCTCCCTGGGCCGCTGTCTGAAGGCAATGATATAGTTGATCAGGCTACCCAGGTAGTGGCTTCTGCCTTATCTACCACTCCTCTCGCCGCCGCTCAACAGGCCCATGATTTACATCTTTTTTCCTTTGTTCTTCTTTATTAGGTATTTTCCTCATTTATATTTCCCATGCTATCCCAAAAGTCCCCCATACCCTCCCTCCACTCCCCTACCCACCCATTCCCACTTTTTGGCCCTGGCATTCCCCTATACTCCGGCATATAAAGTTTGCAAGTCCAATGGGCCTCTCTTTCCAGTGATGGCCAACTAGGCCATCTTTTGATACATATGCAGCTAGAGTCAAGAGCTCCAGGGTACTGGTTAGTTCATAATGTTGTTACACCTATAAGGTTGCAGTTCCCTTTAGCTCCTTGGGTATTTTCTCTAGCTCCTCCATTGGGGGCCCTGTGATCCATCCATTAACTGACTGTGATCATCCACTTATGTTTTTGCTAGGCCCCGGCCTAGTCTCACAAGAGACAGCTATATCAGGGTCCTATGAGCAAAGTCTTGCTAATGTATGCAATGGTGTCAGCGTTTGGAGGCTGATTATGGGATGGATCTCCAGATATGGCAGTCACTAGACTCAGCTCCGAACTTTGCCTCTGTAACTCCTTCCATGAGTGTTTGGTTCCCAATTCTAAGTAGGGGCAAAGAGTCTACACTTGGGTCTTCCTTATTGAGTTTCATGGATTTACACCATCTTAATGCCCATACCTTGAGACTTAAATTTTCCATCACCCATGAACAGGCATGACAAATTGTTCAGTAGTATAAGGGCTGCCTGACCCTTTTACCTGAGCCACATGTGGGAGTCAACCCCTCGCTGACTAATTCCTGTTGAGTTGTGGCAGATGGAAGTTACCTACTATGCTCCCTTCGTAAAGTTAAAATATATCCATGTCTCTTTTGATACTTTGAGTGGTTTTATTTGTGCATCTTTACAGAAGGGGGAGGCCACTAAACATGTCAGTCATGTTCTCTCCTGCTTGGAGGTTACACCACACCCCAAGATCCTCAAGACATATAATGGCTCAGGATATGCTAGTTCCAGCTTTAAACAGTTTTGTGCTCAAATGGGCATCAAACATATTACTGGCATTCCCTATAGCCCCCAAGGCCAAGGCATTGTAGAAAGGACTCATCAAACCCTTAAAAATATGCTTTTTAAATTACAGTCTGGGGGAGGAATTGTAGATCCCCAATCTGGCAACTTTAAGACTCTCTTGAGTCATTCACTTGTATTAAATATTCTTACATATGACACTGTAGTCAAGTTTGCTGCAGATTGCCTTTGGCATCCTTCAACTGCCAACAATTATGCACAAGACATGTGGAGGGATCCCTTGTCCAACAAATGACAAGGTCCAGATCCGGTCCTTTTATGGGGCAAAGGACATTTCAGGAGCTCAAAATATTAGATGACTCCCAGAGTGCCTAATAAAACCATGTAACTCATCCCGGGAAGAAAAGCCCTGAGAAAGCCTCTCCTTTTCTATCTTTCACATGGCTACTTGGATTATTACATTCACCTTGGCTTCCCTGGCTGTGGTCAGAGCTGGATTCAACCAGCCCACAGATAGACAGACTTTTCGGAATGGCATTTATGGCAAGCCCTGCCAGTCATGTAGGGGCAATCATAATAGGTCCTTGATATTCTCTGGTGGATCCTCATTTACGGTGGACTGTGGCAACTAGATTGCTACTCTACAGTGGAGTGCTTCACATATGGGTGGCACACAAGGATGGTGGGGCTGCAGTGATAAACCAGAGCCCATCCCTGTGGGACCCAATGGCACATGCCCTGCCAAATGTAATTTTGTTTCCCAAATGCATTCTGGTTGTTACAAGCAGGTCACAACCTGGTTTCAAAAATGGCCTCAAGTATTTTACTGCTATTCCCTATAAACGGTCGGGGTGGTGGGGGGCAGGGGGAGGGGGTGGAATTGAACCTCCGATGTCTGGGTCACTGGCTCTAAGTCCAATAAATATGCTGGTGCCTCCTGCCTAGCCCTGGTGGGTGAACAAGCCTGCTGGCCCTGTGGTGCTCCTATTCATGTCTCGGATGGGACTTTGCGGCCCTGCCCTGCTCATCGCCGATATTGATATTCTCCCTGGTGATGAACACATTCCCCTTCCTAGCTTTGATACTTTTGTCCCTCAACATAAAAGGGCACTCCAATTCATTCCCCCTACTGGTGGGGTGGGGCTCAGAATAACTAGCGCTCTTGTGTCCGGAACTGTAGGGTTAGGGATAGCCATAGACTCATACAAGAAGCTTCTCACCTGAGGAATATGGAATGGCTGAGAAACACCTGAAAAAAATGTTCAGCAGCCTTAATCATCAGGGAAATGCAAATCAAAACAACCCTGAGATTCCATCTCACATCAGTCAGATTGGCTAAGATCAAAAATTCAGTTGACAGCAGATGCTGTCAGAGGATGTTGAGAAAGAGGAACACTCCTCCACTGTTGGTGGGATTGCAAGCTTGTACAACCACTCTGAAAATCAGTCTGGTGGTTCCTCAGAAAACTGAACATACTGGAGGATCCTGCAATACCTCTCCTGGGCATATATCTAGAAGATGTTCCAACTAGTAAGAAAGAAACATGCTCCACTATGTTCATAGCAGCCTTATTTATAATAGCCAGAAGCTGGAAAGAACCCAGATGCCCCTCAGCAGAGGAATGGATACAAAAACTGTGGTACATTTACACAATGGAGTACTACAAAGCTATTAAAAAGAATAAATTTATTATATTCCTAGGCAAATGGTTGGACCTGGAGGGCATTATCCTGAGTGAGGTAACCCAATCACAAAGGAACTCAAATGATATGTACTCACTGATAAGTGGATATTAGCCCAGACACTTAGAATACCCAAGATATAAGTTACAATTTGCAAAACACATGAAACTCAAGAAGAACGAAGACCAAAGTGTGGACACTTTGCCCCTTCTTAGAATTGGGAACAAAACACCCATGGAAGGAGTTACAGAGGCAAAGTTTGTAGTTCAGACAAAAGGATGGATCATCTAGTGACTGCCTTATCCAGGGATCCATCCCATAATCAGCCTGCAAACGCTGACACCATTGCATACACTAGCAAGACTTTGCTGATAGGACCCTGATATAGCTGTCTCTTGTGAGACTAGGCCGGGGCCTAGCAAACACATAAGTGGATGCTCACAGTCACATTGGATGGATCACAGGGCCCCCAATGGAGGAGCTAGAGAAAATACCCAAGGAGCTAAAGGGAACTGCAACCCTATAGGTGGAACAACATTATGAACTAACCAGTACCCCGGAGATCTTGACTCTAGCTGCATATGTATCAAAAGATGGCCTAGTTGGCCATCACTGGAAAGAGAGGCCCATTGGACTTGCAAACTTTATATGCCGCAGTACAGGGGAACGCCAGAGCCAAAAAGTGGGAGTGGGTGGGTAGGGGAGGGGGGTATGGGCGACTTTTGGGATAGCATTGGAAATGTAAATGAGGAAAATACCTAATAAAAAAAAGAAGCTTTCCTTATAGTTGATCTCTGATGTTAATATGATATATGAGTCTATAAAAGATATTCAGGATCAGGTGGACTCCCTTGCCGAAGTTGTTTTCCAAAACAGAAGAGGGCTTGATCTTTTGACTACAGATAAGGGAGGTATTTGCCTGGCCCTGCAAGAAAAATGCTGTTTTTATACAAATAAATCAGGCATAGTTAGTGTGATAGTTTGTATATCCTTGGACCAGGGAGTGGCACCATCTGAAGGTGTGGCCTTGTTGGAATAGGTGTGACCTGGTTGGAATGGGTGTGTCACTGTGGGTATGGGTATAAGATCCTCACCCTAGTTGCCTGGAAGTCAGTCTTCCACTAGCAGCTTTTGGATGAAGACATAGAACTCTCAGCAACTCCTGCACCATGCCTGCCTGGATACTGCCATGCTCTCACCTTGATGATAATGGACTGAACCTCTGAACCTGTAAGCCAGCCCCAATTAAATGTTGTTTTTTTATAAGACTTGCCTTGGTCATGGTGTCTGTTCACAGCAGTAAAACCCTAACTAAGACAGTTAGAGATAGAATTAGAAAACATCAAGAGGAGTTAGAGAAGAGATGTAAAGAGCTTTTTGATAACCCCATGTGGAGTCTTTGGAATCTGGCTTTGCCTTTTCTCCTCCCCTTCTTGGGATCTGTGTTGGGACTACTCCTCCTTGTCTCCTTTGGTCCTCAGGCCTTCAATCGAATAACCAGCTTTATTAAGTCACAGACTGATTCTGCCTTAAACAAAACAGTTGCAGTCTACTAACATCTACTACCATCTGAAACTCAGCTGAAGACCTCTCTTTCGACAATGCAGAGAGGGCAGCCGTTGGCCTTCAGTTCTCCACCCTCGCTGCAGAAACAGAGCCTTCTTGGTTCCATAAGCTATGGAAACGACAATGATAGAAGGGATGACCTCCGGATATTATAGTGGCTGAGAGCCATAAGCTGTGGAGTTACCAATGACGGGATTTTGTGGTGCCACGAGCCAGATGCATACTGCCAGATGCAAGGTGACCCAATGACGGGATTATTGTGAGTCCACTGCCTGGGTGCCCATCATGACTACCAGTGGCCTGATTAAGTCATTGTAATAAGATGTGATGCCAGAAGTGGGTGCCACCCACATGGCCTAAGGCAGGGCCCTTCCCACCTAGGACCTGAAAAGGCCTAGTTATTGTGGTGCTGGATGTGGGTACACGCACAATAAAGGCCCAAGACAGATGCTTCACCGACCCTCTTCTCATGGCCACCCCTCAACTTTAATAAAGAAAAAAGGGGGAGATGTGAGAGACCAAACTGTGGGAAACTAGACCAGCATCAACTCTCACCCTGAAGATCCGGCTGACCCTTTGTTGGGAATTATGTCACCTCCTCCTTTATTGTCTCCACCTGGCGCCTGGGACTGCCAGCTTCACCTCCTCCTCCATGTCTCCATTTGGTGCCTGGGACTGTTTTTGGCACTCCAAGATAGCTACAAGATGTTTGATGGCTGCCTGGGACTGTTTAGTTAGGGCTGACATGCCAAGATAAACTGCAGAATGTTTGAAGGCCCCCGGGACTGTTTTAGGGCCAACATTCCAAGATAAGCTGCAAGATGTTTGAAACCTGCAATCAGCATCTGCCCCAGATGTCCATCCCTTTCTCTTTATTTTATTATACCTCCTTGACCCGTCCCTATTTTTCTCATTGTGTGCTTATAACCAGGCTCTTAGCCTCCATTAAACTGACCTTGACAACTCTTTGCTTGGTCTCACTTCCCTTTCTCCGACGGTTTCTCTTGCAGGCCTTGGTCCTCCTCAACCCATGGAATAACTAAGTCCTGCCGGATGGGACAGGATAGGGCATGTGTTGTAGAGAAAATTAATCCAAAGAAAGCTGCACTTAAGAATAGATATTGACCAAGCTAGAGGTAATAAGAATTATAGTACTGGGAGGTGTGGAGCTGTCTAACTTGAACAAATATATCTTGTAGGATAGTTGGTTATTTGCCTTGATATATGCTATATATTTTGTACTTCAGTCTTTTTGCCTAACAAAACGCTGGTTTGAATAATGGAGACATTTTGAGATCTGTAAATATTAAGAGTACAGCAACTATTAGTCACGAAGCTTTGACAATTTTGTATATTTTGCTTATAGCCAACTTTATCTGTTCTCTCATTCTCTATGATGTGAGGAGCTGACAATATGTTCTTTAGCCTGACCCTTCCTTTACTATTTCTCTTCCTTGATAGACTGAAATCTATCTAAATCAATTAAACAAAATAATACTGCCACCATAAGTGCTTCAAATCATTTCCTTTCTCATGACCAAGAGAGGATAAATAACAAAATTATAATATGGTTATTTAAGTACTGGACAACTCATATAACTGTTAACTGATATATTGATGAGATTTTTCTTTTTAAAAAATAAATACTGACCATAGTGTGTGTGTTTCAATATTTATTGTTGTTTACTAAGTTTGAGTCTGGGTTTCCACAGTATTTTGGCAGCAAAATTAGTTCATGTGTCCCCAGAATCTGTGATTTATACATAAATATTTGGATAAAAGAAAAGTCAGAGGAAGAGACTGATGATAGATTGATGATAGACAGACAAACATAGACACATGAGACAGAGATAAGTTGAGAGAGAGGAAGAGAAATGACTGGATATAGGTTAGTATACTCTGTTTTCCTGTTGATTTCCTTTTCCATTAGATGCTGCAATCCTTCCTCCTGTTCTTCCGTAGCTCCATATATGGTTTGGCTGTAGATGTCTGAATCTGTCTGTGTCAGCTGTTGTCTTGAGCCTCTCGGAGGACAGCTATGCTAGACTGTAAGAATAATAGAATCTAATTAATTGTGTAAGGGGTTGGTAATTTTCCATGTGATTGGTCTTAAGTAGGGCTGGTTGTTGTTGGGTCATTCCCTCAAGATCTGTTCCATTCACTGTCCCTGCATTTCTTGTGGACAGGATAAACCTTGGGTTGAAAGTTAGGTGAGTGTGTTTGTGTCCCTATCGTGCTTCTTGTCTGTCTACAAGAAGTGGAAACTCCAGGATCCATAGCCGTAATGCTGTGAATCACATTTAAGGACAACCCCATTGATTCTTAGGTGCCTCTTATATTCCAAAACTCTGTCTCTTCCTGGAGAGTCCACCAACCTTTACATCTCCATCACTTGTAGATTCCCATTCATTCTGTCAACTTCTTTTTAAAATAACAACCAACAACAAAACTAACAACAACTGATAACCAATACAATCTTGAAACATAAAAGAACTTTTTAAGTAATGAACATCCCTGATGTCAAGGAGCACTACAGAGTAATAATGATAAAATGTACATAATACTAGCACAGAAGCAGACACATTGATACATGAATTTGTATCTGCGGCCCAGAAATAAATCTGTATACCTGTGCACATTGGATTTTGATAAATAAACCAAAAGCATACACAGAAAAAGGACAGTATCATCAACAAATGATACTGGTCTAACTGCATGTATACATGAACAAGAATGAAAATAGATCCACATTTATTACCCTTTACAAGTGTAAGTTCCTGTGGATCAATGACCTCAACAAAAAACAGATACACTAAATCTCATAGAAGAGAAAGGAGGGGAAATCTTTCATTCATTAGTACAGGAGACAATTTCCTGAATGGAACATCAATGGCTCAGGCTCTAAAATAAAATGTGATAAGTGTGATATCATAAAATTGCAAAGCTACTGTAAGAGAAAAACACTGTCAATAAGACAAAACATAGGACTAGAGATTGTGAAAGGACCTTCACCAATCCTATATCTGCCAGTGGGCTAATAACCCCAAATTATAAAAAACTTAAAAAGTTAAACACTGTTAACCCAAATAACCCCAATTAAAAATGGTCACACAGAGTGCTAAACAGAATTCTCCACAGAGGAATTTCAAGGGCCAAGAAGCACTTAAAAGAAATGTTTAAAGTACTTAGTCATCAAGCAAAGGAAAATCAAAATAAAATCTCTCTCTCTCTCTCTCTCTCTCTCTCTCTCTTTCTCTCTCTCTCTCTCTCTCTCTCTCTCTCTCTCTCTGGTTTCTTGGGTGTTTTGGGTTTTTTGGGTTTTTTGGGTTTTTTTGGTTTTTTTGGTTTTTTGGGTTTTTGGTTTTTTTTGGGTTTTGGGGTTTGGGGTTTTTTTTTGGTTTTTTGGTTTTTTTTTTTTTGGTTTTTTGGTTTTTTAGTTTTTTGTTTTTTTGTTTTTTTGGTTTTTGGTTTTTTTTTTTTTTTTTTTTTTTTTTTTTGGTTTTCTGAGACACAGGGTTTCTCTGTGTAGCCCTGGCTGTCCTGAAACTCACTCTGTAGACTAGGCTGGCCTCCAAATCAAAAATCACCCTGCCTCTGCCTCCCAAGTGCTGGGATTAAAGGCTTGTCCCACCACTGCCCGGCTCAAAATAAAATCTTAAAACAAGGAAAGAGAAGCCACTAGATTCATGTCCAAAGACCAAAGTCTTTAAGTGCTCAGTTTCCTTTTTGTTTTTTTTATTTTTATTAGATATTTTCTTTATTTACATTTCAAATATTATTCCCTTTCCTAGTTTCCCCCCAAAACCCCCTTATCCCTTCCCCCCTCCCCCTACTCAACAACCCACCCACGCCTGCTTCCTGGCCCTGACATTTTTCTATACTGGAGCATAGAACTTTCTCAGTTTCTTAATGGTCTTCTATAGTAACCAAGCCAAAATGAAAGTGCATATAGTACTCTAAGCACGCACATAAGAAAAGAAGTAATATAGACTCAAATGTCAAGCCCTTATGTGGTTTAATGAACAATAATCTTTGCCACTGCCTATTTTCCTTCAATTTTTTAACAGAATGATTTTCCTTCGTTAAAGTAGATTAAATACAGTAACATGTATGTTTATTGCTTTCTGAGCATTACTTAGTTGGTTATAGTTCTTCATGCATTTTCTCATAAGTTGTCCACATTGAAATCAGCATGTATATATTGCTGCTCTGGTTCAGGTCATATTTAGAGAGTCATGTTGACAATATTTTATATAATTCTAGAGGTAGATGCTTCCTATACAGAAATACAAACTCTTAACGACCCAGTTTCTTGGCTCTAAAAATTTTCTTCCTGCTCTTTACCAATTAATTGTGAGCCTTTGTTTCTTAGTGTGTTACAAATATACCATTCTTTACTGATCTTCATAATTCTGCATTTTGACTGGCTATGATTTTCTTTAATGGTCTGTATCTGTTGTATAGAGATATTTCTTTGATGAGTACAGGAAACAAGATTTATGTGTGAATATGAACTTCACTCTTTAGAAGGTTTGGAGACTGTACTGGCTGGTTTTATGTGTCACTGAGAAAGGAGCTTTAGCTGGGGAAGTGCCTCCATGAGATCCAGCTGTGGGACATTTTCTTAATTAGTGATCAAGGGGGGAGGGCCCATTGTGGGTGGTACCATCTCTGGGATTCTATACGAAAGCAAGCTGAGCAAGCCAGTGAAAGCAAGCCAGTAAAGAACATCCCTCCATGGCCTCTGCATCAGCTCCTGCTTCCTGACCTGATTGAGTTCCAGTCCTGACTTCCTTTAGTGATGAACAGCAATGTGGAAATGTAAGCTGAATAAATCCTTTCCTCCCCAACTTGATTCTTGGTCATGATGTTTTGTCCAGGAATATAAACCCTGACTAAGACAGAGACTATGTTGTAATTGGGGCAAGACCGAGTAGCTGACAGTAGTTAGGAGAGAATAAGTTAATAAGGATGAAAAAAGAAGTGATTTAGCCATAGTATTATGGAAAATCTTACAACATTGACAGCCTGGCAATCAGAGTTCCTTTTTAATTGAATTATATAAAACTATGTAGGTACAGATTGATTTCTTTTTTTTTTTTGCTTTGTTTTATCATTCTTTATAATTTATCTTGTTTTAATTTTTAATTATCCACTTTAGATACTGCTCACTGACCCCTCACATTCACCCCCTCCCACAATTCTTCTCACATACAACATCATATTCGCCTCTGCATAAGTATGGGCACACTGGTTATCCTCCCATTCTAGTACTTCAAGTGTCTATGAATCAGGACCAGGCAGGCCACCTAGAAGAACATATCCCACATATAGGCAAAAGCTTTTTGTTCCAGTTGTTTGAGACACACATGGACACAAAGCTGACCATCTGCTACACATGTGCAATGAAGCCTAGGTTAAATGTAAGGTTTAAATGTAGGTTAAATGTAGGTTAAATTGTTTTGTTTTGTTTTGTTTTGTTTTGTTTTCGTTTTGGTTTTGGTTTTGGTTGGTGGTTCGTTCTCTGAGAGCCCATAGGTACAGAGTAGTTGATTCCATTGGTCTTCCGGTAGAGTTCCTATCCCATTGGGGCCAGCAGTAATTTGGGGCCAGCAATAATTTATCCTATTCCTCAATCAGTATCCCCATTCTCCTTCTACTGTATGGTAGTAGGTGACTGTATCTTTGCGAGTCATTTTCTGTGGGTAAACCTTCAGAGCCACCACAGAGGGATGGGGAGTGGAAAGAGGAGTTCAGTATCAGGTGTGGGAAAGGACAGATGAGATTGCTAGGTGGCAACGAAAATGAACGTAAATATGCAACTAATGGGGTTGAGGAATTAGGGGGGCATCATCAGGAAGCAACAGAGACTTGAGATAAGGGAAATACCAAAGAATCAATGGGGGTAACCTTATATGTAACTCATCTATTATGGATATGGAACATAATGAGGCCAACTCCTTTTCTCAGGCAGGGACCCATGTATTTTCAGCCCAAACTCTATCCTTTCTACAAGAAATGTAGGCATGGGGGATGGAGCAGAGGTTAACAGAATGATCAATCAATAACCAGGCAAGATTCAGACACATCTAATGGGTAAGCACCTAGCCCTGACATAACTAATGAAACTCTGTTATACTTACAAATAAGAACTTACTGTGCTCTGAGAGGCTCTACTCAGCAACTGACATATTTTCCCCCAAAACATGGATTGTATCATTTTTGTACTAATACATGTGTTCTGACTTTATCTTGGTCATGAGTATATAAGTATAGTCATCATATATAAACCGTAATTGAACACAGTTATCATGTACAATGATTTCTGGATCTTAAGTTGAGTCATCATTGATAAGTCAGGATAGAACAAAATTATCTTTTACAATTGTTTCTCATCAACAGACGTATATCTCAACATTTATGAATATAGAGTCATACTTTACCAATGCATGACAGCCCATTTGTGCACATAGTGAAGAAAGGTTGACCAGGGATGAGCACAACTTGGATTGCATTCCATGGTCAGGCAGAATACCCTGACATTATTACTGATACAACTTTGTGCTTGAAGGGAGCCCACACTTCTTGGTCTGAACCCCAAACACATACATAGCAGAGGGCTTCCTTGCCGGGCCTCAAAGCGAGAGGAGGACCCTAACTTTGTAGTCACTTTATGCCCCAGGAAAGGAGGATGCATAAAGTAGAGGGGGAACAGGGTGAAAAAGTCTGGGACAGAAGAACAACAGGGCTACATCTTTTGGGATATAAATTAATAAATAATTTAAAAATAATTTAGAGCCATATTTTCCCAAGGCATGATAGCCCACTGTTAGTCTGGCAGCTTTTGATGTTTCAAAGGGAGTAGATAAAATCTTCAAGCTAGGATGGAAGCTTGCATGTCCCAACTGATGGATTATCAACTTTCAGTGGCCAAAGGACCTATCCACCCCCCCCCCCCTCAAAAAAAAAAAAAACCTTCAGGCCAATGCTGCTGTAATTATATTTTTCAATTTCTGGCATAATACAATGTTTATTTTTCGTATCTTGCTGAAATTTCTTTATTTGTCTGATATTGAACTTATGCTGTTCCTTGGCCATGGGACACCATAGAGGCCTTTTGCAAGCTAACTTCTCCAAGAAGGAGAAATCCTGATAGTTTGGTGGTTTTGATTGTTTTTTTCTTTTTTTTTAATCATGCTTCCAGACCATTCTTTTTCCATCAGTAAAAGTGCTTTGTAAAGGAGAAAAAATACCAGACATTTATACTTTGTTGCTATATGTTTTGCTGGAGAGGCATAAATATGTGATACCCCAAATCTCATATGACATGTAATTGCCTGGGTGCATTGTAATAAGAGGCTTATCTAATCTTGGTCTACCTTCTCTAGCCCTCTCAATCTTGTTGACTATTTCAAAGTTTACTTTCTTTTAATTATTTATTTCTTTTGTAAGTCTAAAAGCAGATCTTCAAAGCATATCTTGAAAACATTTCATTATAGGGAGATTGATGTTATATCTATGCATTTCTTAAAATCTACAATGCAAGGGATTCTTCAAGTAGGCCCAGATAAGGATATCATTCTAGAAGCAGAAAAGGCAGTATATATAGTAAATTCCTGGGGAAGTTTAGGAAAGTGCACATGGAAGATGGCATAAATGATTCTTAATAAATTTCCCATCAATCTAATGTTTCTAAGTTTTACAGATAGTAAAAGCCTTCTGCAAACCTGCAACATATGAAAATCCAGAACAAAACTGAAAAACAGTTGATCATGATCTTAACATGAAGGTCTGCTTTACTGGATTTTTGTCAAACAACTCTACTGGCTATTTAACTTTCAGTGTTCCCAATAGATATGGGAGTGTTTGTAACATTGGATACACTTTAAATAGATTTCAAATTAAGATTCCTCTAGTCATCAAATACATAGGAAAATTATCAAGATATCTTTAAAAGAGAGTATAGCCAAGAAATCAGTGATAAGAGGAAAGATAGACCATGACTAAGAGAAAAGTAATACGCTATTGTTCTAACAATTTTTATATTTGTTTTTTTTTCATATAACAATGGGATTGAAAAAAGATTATTTTAAGTACAATGTCTATTATTTTTACAAAATAATAATGAATTTTGGAGGAATGAGCCTATAAATGATTTTTTATTTTGATTGAGGATGGTATACCAGTTTATACAAAAATTAGGTGAGAGCAAGTTAAATGAATAAAAATAAGAATTTGTATTAAAGCATTATACAAAAATTCTATATGAACAAGTTGTGACACCAGAAATTCTCAGATGAGTTGATGCACCAGAAAGCTAAATACTAAATATAATATGTGTAAATTTCTAACTTTAAATGTATGCAATGGTAATCAGCTAACTTTTAAACAGCTGGACATGTCACAAACTTAGTCAATCTATGAATATTGACTCTACATTTATTGATCTGATTGACTCATATTTAACTTTGGGTTATAACATACATTTTTAAATGAGCCTTCACACTGAGTTAGTATTAAAAACACAAAGTCATGAATCAGATACTATTACACTATAAAAGATTAAATTTAAAATATGACACCTCCTGGTTTTCAATATATACATATAAATACAAACATAACATTATAAATTAATTAGATGCCTTGAGAGCTTAACATATACAATGCTGTTCATTTTCAAACATGGTATACTGATAATTAAACATGTTAAAAATTTACACACTACTTATATGACAATTAAGTTTTAAGTGTGACTAATTAATGGACATTAAAAATTATATTCCAATGGAATTTCCAAACTAAATATTTTCCTATTTCAGGTGGAAGAAAGACTATTCATGAAGTTAAAAAAATAAATGAAATGGAAAAGTTTATATCAATAAAGGATACAAACCACTGATATGAACCAGGAGTGGAGTCATCAGGTCTTAGACTCAGAGAAGCTGAATCACCAGAGCAAATGTAGTGATCAAACATGGAACATAAGTGGATTTCATAGTATACACTTTAATATAGTTGAGTAAAGGAACAAAACCTGATAAAATTACATTCATACTATCATTGTATAACATATTTTAGAATGATATATGAATGACACCTTACATGATGTTGTTAAAATAAAAGTTAATATATTTTTTCAACTATATTTTAGGAGAATTCTTCCTTCTTGTATGTTGTTTTCTCCTGATATGATTAAATGAATTCTTGTCTGGTCTCAACAAGATAATGTAACACTTTGGACCAAATATGAAGGCAAGGAGTGCTGAGCTGGAAGCCAAGATAGAGAATACTTCCATAGCCACCAGGACCTTTCCGTTAGTGCTGTGGTAGACAGGAAGAAAGGTGACCCAGACACAGAAGAACACTAGCATACTGAATGACAGAAATTTGGATTCGTTGAATGTATCAGGCAAATTTCTAGACAAGAAGGCCATGGTATAACTCCCGAGGGCCAAGAAACAGAGGTATCCCAGGACCGAATGGAAGGCAACAGCTGAGCCCTTGTTGCACAAAAGGATGATGTGTCCATGTTCAGTATGAGCATCTTGGTCAATGAATGGTGGATAAGTTGCCATCCATATTCCACAAAGAAGAAGTTGGATCAGGGTGCAGATAGGAATGATGTAGTTTGGACCCCTTGATATCATTAGCCATCTTACCATTCTCCCTGGAAAACTGACCTTAAAGGCAAGAACCACAGTAATAGCTTTGGCCAACACAGTGGCAAGAGCCATAGTGAAAGCAACTGCAAAGGTGGTCTGCTGAAGGATGCAGGCTGATGTATTTGGCTGACCAATGAAGTTCAAAGAACATAGAAAACAGAAGGTGAGTGTGATGAGCAAAATGAAACTCAGACCTTGATTATTGGCCTTGACAATAGGAGTGTCTCTGTGTCTTAAGAAGATGCCAATAACAAAGACAGTGATTGTAGATAAGCACAAAGCTATGCTGGCAAGAGCCATCCCCAGGGGTTCATCATAGGCCAGAAAGCTCACAGATTTTTGGAGGCAGTTGTTCCTCTCTGTATTTGCATAATGACTCTCTGGACACTTCACACACTGGTCTACATCTGGTCAGAAATAGAGGTGATCAAGAGATTAGGAGTTCAGGCTAAGGTGATTCCTTTTATTTTGAAACATTTCTAACTACAGGAACTGTCATAGAAGTCACCATATTTTTTTTCTGCAGGGACAAAATAATTAGTACACTGGTATGCATAATTTTAGATTTATAAACTGCACCTTGTTCCTTACATATTTTATTCTGTATTTATTTTCATTTTCACATATAATAGGATTTGATCCTATCCTTCTTTAATTGCTATTATTACACTCCTTTCCTTCCCTAAGTTTTTACTCACAACTCAATGTGATCTCTATCTATACCTTTACATTTTAATAACCACTCAGTCCATTCAGTAAAGCCTGTGTATGTACAACTGGGTATGGCTTCAGTGAGAAAATGTGTAGACTTTCAAGCGCTAGCTTTGTTAAGAAAAGTATTGTATCTGCAGGTACTCATCAACTTCAAGCTAAAAATTCTAATCGTGATTTAAAATGTACTAGGTAAATGTCTCTGTTCTCTTTTCATATAATATTTCTCTGCCTTTAATGACAATGGTGTACCTCTTTTGAAAGTAAATAGAATACTAAATTACACTGCAAAAATCTACTATAGCCCTGATAATACTCATAATTCACATATCATTTGTAGCTTAAAACTGTGAAATCTAGATTAGAGGAAGTATTTTTGGCAAAACTTTTCAGAAAATAGTTTCTTATATATGAATCCTAAATTAACTGTTGTCCTTAAAATTCCTTGTATTTTGAAATTCTGTTCTTTCTGTTTATGGAATAGATTCTATTTCATTAGATAGTGGCAAAAATCACTCAATAGTAGGTTTTTGTAACATTAGAAGCAAGCATATATTTTCACATAGAACATTCTTAGAAAATATGGCAGATTTTTGAAAAAATATGATACTCTGCTCTGGAACTTTTTAAGTTTTTTTTTTTTTCAAATACTATGATTAACATAAAGTAGTTGCTCCAGTACTTATAAATTACATATTCTGTGTATGGTATTTTGAATATGCTTTGCTCTGAGAGTGAAGCTATTTGGATGTGTGGCCTTTTTGAAGGAAGTATGTCACTGTGGGGGTGGGCTTTAAGACTCTCATCCTAGATGCCTGGAAGTCACTCTTTTCCTGGAAGCTTTCACCAGAAAATGTAGGACTCTCATGTTGTCCTGTGCCATGCCTGTCTAGATGTTCTCATTTTTTCAGGTTGAGGATAATTTACTGAAACTCAAAATCTGTAAACCAGTCCCAAATAAATGTCTTTATAAAAGTTGACTTTATCAAAGTGTTTGTTCACAGGAGTAAAACCCTAAATAAGACAAAAGTTAGTAGTTGAGTGGGGCATTGGTATGATAGGATTGACCATGTGTTTTGTTGAAATATTGTGGATTTTAAGATTTTGGACTTGGAAAGCACTAGAATGCTTTAAATGATGCTTAATTGGTCATCTTTGTAGGGATATGAAGGCATTTCTTACTGAGGGTTATTTGAACTGGGAAAGTCTGGTTCCAGAGGTTTCAGACAACAAGAATTTTTATATGGGTCTGCTCTTGTGATATGTTAGCAAAGTATGTGATTGCCTTTTGACCTTTTCTAAAGAACTTTACTAAGATAAAGAGAAATATATTAACTGAATTGACAAAGGAAGTACCAAAGAGGTTAACAGAGACTTTGATATCTGGTTAAGTCTCATTAAGAACCTTTTTATACAAGCATAGAAAGCTCAGAAAAGAAAAAAATTTAAAGCACCTGATTCAAGTAAAAATAAAGGAATATCAGGAAGTGAAATGAAGCTGAATCCTACGTACAAGGAGAGAAAAAATTAAGAGAGTCATGATGTCTGGGCAAGATCCCACCCAACCAAACTTATTTTTTGTATATGTCATTGAAAAAGGAATACTTTGGAGTTTTAGTCTGGAATCAACTACAATCCAGAAATACAGGGCATACTTGTGATTCATATCTTGAGGCTGGAAGACACAGGGCTTTGACCCAGATCATGAGGAAAGGGTTCATGAAAAACCTAGGCCAAGGCATGGTGATACTCTCCTTTAATCTCAGGTGAACAGACAAGCAGATTTCTGAGTTTAAGGCCATCGCGTGACAGTGCAAGTTGCAAATTGAGAAAATCTTATATCCAGGTATAATAGTAAATACATTACATTTACTCATTCAGGAGACAGAACAATGCAGATCTTGGAGTTCAAGAACAATCTACAGAACAAGATCCAGGACATCCAAGTTTACTCAGTCAAAGTGTTGTGAAACTAAAGCTGGCAATAGAATAAGGCTAGTCATATTCCTGCTCCAGTAACCATGTGAACTTGGTAGCACTGGACATGTGCTCTGGCTTATAAGTCAATGAGAGAAGGAGACTGCTGAAACATAGATGCTGGTTAGCTGGAACTAAAATATTAGAAATAATTAAGAATGGACCAGCATCACTGAGGTGAAATCATGTGGAAAGTGTTTTCTGAGAGTACAAAGAAACTGTGTTCCAGAGATAGCCAGGGTTGGACCTAGAGCTCCAGGTGTACTTGGTGTTAGAGTCACCCATGTGGTACTGGTTTTAAAAGTATGAATGGATCATGGAGAGCAGCTGAGGCTTGGCACTATGAGAAGCCATGGAATACCATTGTTGGGTGAAAAGCCTCAGTTCCAGTTAAAGGCCCAGGAGAGGAGGGACCATGCAAAGAAGATGAGGCTTAGTACAATGAAGAGAGCCTATGAGAGGCTACTGGTAAAGCCTAGCTACAGTGCAAGACCCCAGTGTTCTGGAGATGCCAGTAGCATGAAATGATCACCAAGAACACCAGCAACAGTAGAATGGAACCAAACAGAGCCTAGAGTACTACAGAAGACAGAGCTGGATAGGTAATGCCAGCCCTTTGGAGGCACCTAGAAGATTATGTGTGGATCCCAGACATTGGAACAAGAAACTAGAACATTGAAGTTGCCTTGGAAACTCCAAAATGTTCAAGATTCTAGAGGCATGTGTTATCTGCTGAGGAAACCTGATAATAAGGATTGAAACCAGCTGAGTAGAAAGAAGTTACAGTCAACAAAGATGAATTTAGGAATAGCGATCGAATACCTCTTTGATATCAGACATAGAGATCCGAATTTGTAATTTGCCCAGCTAGTTTGTGTCTTGCTTTGGGGATTAAAATTAAGAGTTTGAATGAATCTCAGAAAAGACATTGAACTTACATTTTTAACATTGTTGAAAATATTATAGATTATGTAGATGTTGTAGGTTGGACAAAATGTACTTTTTATAATGCTATGCTTAGGCATTGCCACCATAGAGTCAAGTGTTTAAACAAGCCTATTGGGCCCAGAGAGTTGAAAGTACTAATTTGAATATGTTTGGCCAAGGGAGTTGTACCACTTGAAGGTGTGGCATTGTGAAGAAAATGTGTCAGTATGGACATAGGCTTTAAACCCTTGTCCTACCTGCCTAGAAGACAGTCTTTCCTTGAAGCCTTCACAAGATGTAGAATTTTCAGCTCCTGCTGCATCAAGTCTGATTGGATGATACCATGCTCTCATATTTATGATAATGGACTAGACCTCTGAACTGGTAAGCCAGCCCCAATTAAATGTTGTCCATATAGGAGTGGCCTTTGTAATGGTGTTTGTTCACAGCAGTAAATCATTAACTAAGACATTGGGTTACACAATATTTCTTTATTTTTTGTAATATTGATAACTGGTGTCAATTTTATTTCATCAATAGTACTGAACTGATATTTTGACCTATAAAACATTGCATTGCCTTACTGTTCAACATTCTGTAAAAAATATCTTCAAATTGAAAACAGTGTTTAGTATTTCTTTCAGCTTCATACTGTACTTTGTAATTAATTAACAGAGACTGGCCAGATTTGTTCTTAGTATGAACCACTGTTATTATGCATACTCAGGAAGGACACTTTCAAAATTTCACTTTATATATTCCTCTGTCTGTGTGTGTGTGTGTGTGTGTGTGTGTGTGTGTGTGTGTGTGTGTGTGTGTAATTATTTCTTGTGGGTAAAATTGTGACAGTAATATTTGTTATTATATAAAATTGATATTACTGGGCAGTCCTGGTACATGCCTTTAATCCCATCACTTGGTAGGCAGAGGCAGGCAGATTTCTGAGTCTAAGGCCAGGCTGGACTACAGAGTGAGTTCCAGGACAGCCAGGGCTACACAGAGAAACCCTGTTTTGAAAAAATAAAAAATAAAAAGTAAATAAAAATAAAGTTGATATTAAAAGAAGATAGTATGTACACTTCATAAGAACCAGCAGCCTCTCATATAAAGTTGACAATTGTTTCAAAATTTGTGAAGAATGTGTTGGAATTTTGATGGTGATTGTATTGAATTTGGACATTGCTTTTGGTTAGATGACCATTTTCACTTTGTTAATTCTAATGATCCACAAGCAAGGGAGATCTTTCCATCTTCTGATATCTTCCTCAATTTCTCTCTTCAGGGAACTGAAGATTGTGTCATACAGACCTTTCACTTACTTGGTTAGAGCTACATGAAGTTGATATTATTTGTGTTTATTGTGGATGGTATTGTTCACCTAACTTCCTTCTCAGTCATTCTATTCATTATGTATAGGTGGTGTAGAATCCAGAATCAGTTCAAGACCACCTACCCCCTTCAACACTGAAGGGACTTTCAGAAACATAGCTGTCAAAATGACTAAGTCTGCAGCTGCCAAAACAAAATGAAACTGTTCTCACAAAAATATCCATAACAAAATAGCAGTTCCCAGAGAAATTTCCCTACCCCACTCCACACTGAATTCCGAGAAAGACGACAAACCACTATGACATTGCTGAAATTTCCCCTGATGTTAATGGTCATGACTTAATAGTTGTGACTGACCATATTAAGTTCAAGTGCTGACTTAATAGTTGTGACTGACAATATAAGTTCAAGTGCTGACCAATAAGTTCAAAACATACTGTTGCTTTGCTGAAAAATCACAGGGGCAGGCAAAGTGAGTCACTAGGCCAAAGGGTTACTTAGACACTATGCAAACCAACCAATGCCTTAAAGGGTTACTTGCTACACCAATGAGAATAAGTCAGCTGCCCTGTTCCCTAAATCTGCCCCTTATAAGGTATAGAAAGTGTGTTCTTTCTTTGCTCTGGTTCTCTCCTCTGACCTGCATGCTTAGAGGAGGGTCCCCAACATGTTGGATCAAAAAAATCCTATTGCAATTTGCAGTGATGGCAGTCTCTGTGGTCTTTGGGAATGAGAGTCTTTTGACGAACTCTAACAGAGGTTACTGAATTCTTTTAGTTAATTCTGTATCCACCCACATTCTTGAATGATTATTATATCAGCTGTAAGAATTCCTTTGTGGAATTTTAGAGATGCAGAGTTGGTTCAATATACAAAACCCATTAATATAATCCACAATCCAAACAAACTGAACAATTAATGGAATAGAATTGAATTCCTAGAAAGAAGCCCACATACATATGGCCACTTAATCTTTGACAAAGAAACCAAAACTTTAAATAGAAAAAAAAAAAAAAAAAGCAAATTCAATGAATGGTAGTGGCCTAATTAACGCTCTGTATTTAGAAATAAGAAAATAGGTCCATATTTATAACTGTGCAGAAAACTCAAGTCCAAGATGATCAAGGCACTAAACGTAAACCAGCAAAATCACAACAGAGGAATCCCTAATAGCTAAATAACATTTAAGAACTAAAGTCCTTAGTCAACAGTGAAGTGAAAATCAAAATAATCCTGAGATTCCACCTTCCACCAATTAGAATATCTAAGATTAAAAATTCAAGTGAAAGCACATGCTGTAAGAACATGGATAAAGTGAAACACTCCTCTATTCCTTTTAGGATTGCAAACTGGTACAAATGCTCTTGAAATCACTCTGGCAGTTCCTCAGAAAAGTGAAAATAGACCACCTTGAACACCCAGCTATATTTCTCTTGATTATACCCGAAAGATGCCCCACCATATCACAGGGACATGTGCTCAACTATGTCCATAGTGGCCTTATTTGTAAGAGCCATAAGTTGGAAGCCACACAGATGTTCCAAAATGAAAGAATATAGACAGAAAATGTAGTACATTTACACAACATAATGTTACTCAGCTCTTAAGAAAAAGGGCATCATGAGTTTTGAGGGAAAATTGATGAAAATACAAAATGTCATCCTGAGTGAGATAAACCAGACTCAAAAGGAAGTGCATCATATGTACTAACTAATAAGTTGATATTACCCAAAAAGTACAGAATACCTAGGATACAACGCACCATGTTTAAGAACTTTAAGAAGCAGAAAGGCCAAGGGAGGATGCTTCAATACCACTTAATAGGGGAAGAAAACAATCATGGGAGGCAGAGGAAAAGAGGGATTTGGGCACAAGATGAGAGAAAAGAGGGGAACATGATCAGGTGTGGGGGTTGGGGGCATAGAGGCCCAGAGGGCCTAGATAATGAATGGAAATATGAAGCCTCAGAAGGTAGGAGGTGCTGAGATGCTCAAGAAAGTATCAGAGACCTGAGAGGTAAGAGACTCTCAGGACTCATTGGAAGTGAACTTAGATGAAATGACCAAGAATGAGGAAAGGGAACTTGAAAATCTACCTTAAGTAGATATACAGGGCCTCAAGAGAAGAGATGGTGTTAACTGCCCACCGTCAAAATTTCTGCTCCAGAAGTGTTCCTGTCAAGAAGAATTTCAGGGACAAAAATGCAGAAGAGACTGAGGAAAAGTGGCCCAATGACCAGGCCAACTGTTGATCCAGCTCATGGGAGACATCAAGGGCTGACATTATTAATGATACTATGATCTACTTACAGACAGGACCCTAGCATGAATGTCCTGAGAGAGGCTAAAGCAATAGCTGACTGAGACAGATGCAGATACTTAAACCCACCCACTGGAATTTAGTTGAGAATCCCTATGATTAAATTAGGGGAAAGAAGGAAGAAGCAGAAGATAAGGATGACCCCTTAGGAAAATCAGCAGTCTCAACTAACCCAGACCCATGGGAGCTTCAAGTCACTGAGCAACCCACCTTAGAGCATACTGGAGCTCATCTGAGGCCCCTTGATACATATATAGCAGAGGACAACTTGGTTTGACTTATGTGGGAGATGTACATAGTTCTTGTTCATAAGATACTTGAGGCCCCATGGAAGGGGAATGCCTGGTTGGAGGGGAGAATCAGCTCAGTGAAATGGGTGAAGGAAGTTGGTAAGGAACTGTGAGTGGGCTACTACAGAGTGGAAACCATGACTGGATTGTAAGTAAATAAATTCATTAATTTTGGTGGGTGCTTATAGATTTAGAGTATATGTCCATTTCCATAATAGCAGGAAGTATAGAAGCAGCCAGGGAGATATTACACTGGAGCACAGTTGAATTCTTAAATCCTGATTTGAAGGCAACAGCAGAAAAAGAATAGTGACCAGATGTTACATGGACTTTTAAAACCTAAAGCCCATCCCTAGCAGTATACCTCCCCCTAAAAGACTACAGCCCCTAATATTTTCTAATGGGCCCAGTAAGAGAATTAAAAGTTCTGTAAAACTCTAATACAAGAGAAGTCAGAAAGTTAGCAAGGTATTCAGTGTTTAGAAGACTACAAAATAACACTGTTTTTAGAACACATATGCCGGGGCCTAGCAAACACAGAAGTGGATGCTCACAGTCAGCTAATGGATGGATCACAGGGCTCCCAATGGAGGAGCTAGAGAAAGTAGCCAATGAGCTAAAGGGATCTGCAACCCTATAGGTGGAACAACATTATGAACTAACCAGTACCCCGGAGCTCTTGACTCTAGCTGCATATGTATCAAAAGATGGCCTAGTCGGCCATCACTGGAAAGAGAGGCCCATTGGACTTGCAAACTTTATATGCCCCAGTACAGGGGAATGCCAGGGCCAAAAAGGGGGAGTGGGTGGGTAGGGGTGTGGGGGTGGGTGGGTATGGGGGACTTTTGGTATAGCATTGGAAATGTAAATGAGCTAAATACCTAATAAAAAAATGGAAAAAAAAGAAATTGTTCCCATAAATTCATAATATATGAGAAAATGTGTTAGATGCATGCCAGCTTAACCCAGACTGAATTTCAGCATAGATATTGGAGGTAGACATGCAAGACACCCTCCATCCCAAGAAAATCAGGTATTAGCAATTCATAGCTATTGGGAGAAGAATGAGTTTTCTTTTTCAGTTTGTGCAGCACTTGGTTGGTTAACAACCTTTAAGTGACATGCACACAAGCAAGTATAGATGAGTATCATGAACTGTATTGGATAGTGTAATTACAAAATTTGGTAGTTAGGGAAGGGGAAATAAATCTGCAAAGAGTGTGAGTGGTACATATGATGAGAACACATTATATGAAATTATCAAACAAATAAAAATGAAAAATGAGCTGTTCATAAACCCTATGAAGATGCAACAGATCTGAGCCTTACACGGTTCTTAATAAACATTGAAATACATTTTGAAAAACTATCTTTGGTACTTTATTAATGCATGTTAGATGTCACTGGGAAATAAAAAATATTGAGAAGTACAGGGGAAATATTTTATTTTCCGACAGCATTTTTGACACTGGATTGAAGATATAAATCAAGTATGATTTTTTAATAATTGTGGTGAGCTGTTTCAAGAGGATGGTGCTGAATTGTGACATTAACTATCTAAGAAAAAATATTTAGACCTGATTTCTATTTATATATTTTTCATTTGCTAGTGTATTTTATAATTCAGTTGAGAAATAGGTAGTTTTCTATAAAATCTGAATTTACCTGTCTCATTTGAAATCTCATTCTCTGCACAAGGAGTGCAATTGTAGCAGCAGATGGCCTTGCCCTCCTGGCTTACTTTCCTGAATCCAGACTGACAACTCTCACTACACACAGATTGAGGGATCTGAAAAAAATGAAAAGAATTTTATCTAATATTCGGGGTTTTATCAAAACTCATAAAAACAGAGTTTTTGAATTGTGGAGAGCCTTTTGGGGTGCCACTTGGCAGGAATCTGACATTGGCCAAGGACAAGGAAATGGTCTTCTGGCAGAAATTTGACATTGGCCATGACAAAGACGCAAGCTCAGGCAGGAATCTGGCATCAGGGCATGACAAGGAAGTAAGTTTCAGGAAGACTCTCACTTTAGGCTGTAATAGAGAAGTTGGGTAAGGTAGGAATTTTAGTCTTAGGGTAGAACAAAAGAAGTAGTCTTCAGGCAAGTGTTAGGGCTTGGACAAGGAAGTGGCCTCAAGTATTTTGGTCATTATGACAAAGCCTTTCAAACAACTGTCAAGGGAGTAATCACAGGACTTTGCTTGCTGCTACCTAGTTTCTTATTGTACTGCTCTCCCTGAATACTTGCATGTAAATAAGATGGTATAAAAAGATGATAGGGAACCGTCTCAGAATTTACTAGGTTCATGTACAGTATTGTCCAGCTGTCTTTTTTTTTTTTTTCTTTTTAATCCTTACTCCCACACTGGAGAACCTGTAACTGACTGAGCAGGCTTGGTCATTGAATTTTATGCACTGTAGTGTTATGGATTGTTATTAAAACTTAGACTTATTTAAAAGATTATTTGTAGTAATCAGGGATGGGGAAATGGGAGTAGCCACCAGAAAGCCCAAAATGCCAAGAAATCAAGAGACTCCCAGAATGCAATGGGGATGTTAGTTGAAATACCCAACAAAAGGGAGAGAGAACCTATAGAGACCATATCCATAGGTTAGGCATGGTCCCTAGTTGAGGAGTGGGGCCACCCACTCATCTCAAATATATGAAACCAGATGCCATGAACGCAAGAGACTCCCAGGATCCAACAGGAACACCACCAGCTGAAACACCCCAAAAAGGGGAGAGAGAACCTGTAGAGATCATACCCATAGGTTATGCACAATCCTTGGTTGAGGGATGGGGCCGGCCACCCACCCATCTCAAAAATACAAACCCAGAATTGCTCCTATCTAAAAAAAAAAAAAAAGAAAGAAAGAAAGAAAAAGAAAAAGAAAAGAAAAAAAATACAAGAACAACAAATGGAGCAGAGGTAAGGTCATACAGAGACTGCCCAACTTGGGAATTCATCCCATATGCAGCCTCCTAAGCCAGACACTTTTACTGATGTCAAGAAGTGCTTGCTGATAGAAGCCTGATATAGCTGTTGCCTCAAATGCTCTGCCAGAGCCTTGTCAACACAGATGTGACTGCTTGTAGCCACTGATCTGACTGAACACAGAGATCCCAGTAGAGGAGTTAGGGGAAGAACTGAAACAGAAGGGATTTTTAATCATATAGGAAGAACAATGTCAACCAACCAGATGCCCCAGAGATCACAGGAACTAAAAAACAACCAAGAATACACATTGAGAGATCATTGGCTCCAGCTGCATAGGTATCAGAGGATGGGCTCATCTGGCATCAGCAAAAGGGAGGCCCTTATTCCTCTGAAGACTTAGAATACTAGGGCAGAGAGGCAGGAGTTGGGGGCAGACCAACCATAATAGAAGCATGGAGAAGTGGGATGTAATAGGGGTTTGCAGACTGGAAACCGGAAAGGGGATAACACTTGGCATGGAAATAAATAAAATAAACAATTTTTTTTTAAAAAAATAAATTTACAATAAGAAAAACTATATAAAAGATTATGCATTTTCATATGAGAATTGTCATAGTGTTAAAAATTTGGAATCTTAATGTGTTAATAACAAGTTTGTGAAACATTGGTGATTAGGAACATGATATAGAAGGCTATGGGGTCCATGTACTCTAACATGATCTTTATACTTTCTGACACCTAAGTCGAGCATCTTAACTTGCACCATTGCTTTGAATCTTGACTATCAATTTGAAAGGATTTTTTTTTATATATTATAGATTAGAGTTTATTTAGGGCAATGGGAGGGGAGTCAAGAGGGTAGTAGTGGCAGAAAAAGGCAGAGAGAGGGAGAGAGTGGAGAAGTAGAGGCCGGCCACGAACATGTAGAGAGGGGGAATAGGGAAGGGAGGGGAAAGGCAATAACCCAAGAGGGCAAGAGAGAAACAAGAACTTGAAAGGATTAATAATTATAATTATCATGGAAGCAAATAAATGTATATTTGTAGGAAGAAATATATTGACAAACTTATCTAAGCTGAAAAGGATCAGTTAAAATTTAAATGTCACTATTTATTGTGCAAATGTTACAATCATAGAAGAGAGCTGCAGTATTCATTCTTGCTGCATTCAGAGGATATTACTCCATCATCACCCTCTTACATTTGAAAATTATGCATTTTCAAGTATAATGCCCTGCACTCTCAAATTTTCTGCAAGGTTTTGAAGGTATTATTAAACACTAAATGCCATATGACATATAGAGAATGAAAGGGCAATTAAGGGATGCTAATGGAATTATTATATGGTATTTTGAAAGTAAAATATTCCATATAGGCTAAAACATTTGCGTGTTTTATTTACTTTTTGGTGACATAACATGGGAAGTCATTGAAACTTTCAGCAATTCAGACTGCTGATGAATTTATAGCAAAATTGTTGGCAACTAAAACATTATATTTCCTCAATTCCAGGTTTCTAAATTTATTTATTGTTAATATGTGTGGATATAAACATTTTCTTTCCATTCCCTATTCCTTTCACTGATATGGCTACTTGTCATACTTCTATACTTGGTAGACTATGATAATTCTAGAACCATAAAGAAAATATAATCTTTCTTCTGAAAGTCATTTTTGGTCATAGTTTTTGACCATACAATAAAAAATAAATTTCAATATTGTTTCATGTTCTTAATCCCAAATGAGAATTTTTTTTCTCCAGCAAATTAACACATGTGTCATTTTGAGGTGAAAATTTCCTCTTACAATGTATCCCATTCCTAATTGAAGACAAATGGAGGACACCTAATCTTCATATGAGTTAGCAGGGGAGGGGGGACTTATTGAACACTATATACTTCCATTTGTCTGAATCAAGGAAAATGAAAAGCCAGTATAATAGAGTTACTTTATGGTATTTTATAATGATACTGGAATTAAAATGGAACTTGACTCAAGCATCAATATCTCGGGAAAACATAACTGTGTTATCAGTATAAGAGCAAATCACTTAGAAAAAAAATAACTCACCTCTGAAAATATTGCTGGCCATTGTATCATCTGCTCAGATAAGGACAACTGTTGGCCTTGGGGAGCATTTGCAGAAAAGGATCCTACTTTCACTTTTAGTCCAAGCCCCTTTGGTAAATTCCAAAGGTTGAGAATGTCATATTCCACATCTATTGTCTGTCTCCAATATAAACTCCTGTTTTTTCTCATCTCAATATCCTTCAGGAAAGTGTTAAGCTGAAAGAGAAACATAATTTTGTATTACATTGTGCTCAAGGGGCAGAACAGAATGTAGATTTTGCAATGTGCCTTACAATTCTTTTTTTATATATATTTCGTTTTTATTAGATACTTTACTCATTTAGATTTCAAATGCTATCCCGAAAGTCCCCTATACACTCCCCTTGCCCTGCTCCCTAACCCACCCACTCCTGCTTCCTGGCCCTGGCATTCCCCTATACTGGGACATATGATCTTTGCAAGGCCAAGGGCCTCTCCTCCCATTGATGGCTGACTAAGCCATCCTCTGCTACATATGCAACTAGAGACACAGTTCTGGGGGGTACTGGTTAGTTCATATTGTTGATCCTCCTATAGGGGTGCCAACCCCTTTAGCTCCTTGGGTATTTTTTCTAGCTTCTTTAGGAGCCCTGTGTTCTATCCAATAGATGACTGTGAGCATCCACTTCTGTATTTGCCAGGCACTGGCATAGCCTCACAGGAGACAGCTATATCAGGGTTCTGTCAGCAAAATCTTGTTGGTATGTGCCATAGTGTCTGAGTTTGGTGGTTGTATATGGGATGGATCCCTGGGTGGGGCAGTCTCTGGATTGTCCTTTCTTCTACCTCAGCTCCAAACTTTGTCTCTGTAACTCCTTCCATGGGTATTTTGTTCCCCATTCTAAGAAGGAATGTATCCATACTTTGGTCTTCCTTCTTCTTGAGTTTCATGTGCTTTGCAAATTGTATCTTGGGTAGTCTAAGTTTCTGGGTTAATATCCACTTATCAGTGATTGCATCTCATGTGTGTTTATTTGTTATTGGGTTACCTCACTTAGGATGATACCCTCCAGATCCATCCATTTGCCTAAGAATTTCATAAATTCTATTCTTAATTTCTGCTGTGAACATCAACATTAATGAAGATTCCATTAATGATGAGTAAGTTAAAACATAAAAATTCAGAGTACCATGGTGTTCTGAGTATTTTTTTATCTTCAAGTCAAAACTTTGAACCCAGTTCAAGTAAGCAATCAATGACTACTAATCTACATAAAGATCATCTTTTTGAAACCTAGGCAGACAATTTACTTTCAGAATGTGTTCAGAGATCCAGAGTCTAAAATAAGGGTGCTGATGTCTAGAAATTAATTAAAAGGCACACACACACACACACACACACACACACACACACAAGCCATCATTGTTTCACTTAAATGTTCCTGTTTTAATTTCTCTTGTAACTATTACCACAAGAAGATTGTACAGCTGGATACAGATAACGTGAACATTGTTCCACTCAGGAGCACACAGGCTGCACAAGCAGCAAAGCACCTAGGACAGTGTCCTATGGGAATACATCTGCACCCAGAGGTGAGGCTAATCCTCAGCCACCTGTATGCCTTCACTGAAGGAGGGGAGCTTTGCTCCAGGTAGTGCTCTGACCCTGTGACCCAGGGGAAATCACCATTTTCTTTCTGGTGAATCTGTAAGGCAGGTAAACTCAAGTGCTCACAGGCTGCACAAGCCACAAGTGGCAGAGCAGCCAGGACAGGGTCCTATAGGCTTACATCTGCACCCAAGAGGTGGGGCTGTTCCACAGTACTCTGGGCACTGGTCTGGCCATAAGAGAGCTGGTCTTCCAGGAGTGCTGAAACAGACTTACTGATTTACAGGAGGAACAATCTCAATCCAGAGACAGCAAGAACATCCAACATCAGAGATTACCAGATGGTGAGATGCAATGCAATAATCTTACCAACAGAAACCAAGACTACTTGACATCATCAGAACCTAGTACTTCCACCACAGAAAGTACTGTATAACCCAATACACCAGACAAGCCAGATTCAGATTTAAAATCATATCTCATCATATCTCATGATGCTGGTACAGGATTTTTAGAAGGACATTAATATTTCCCTACCAAAAAAAAAACCAAAACAAAACAAACAAACAAACAAAAAAAAAAACAGGAGAAGACAGCTGAACAGGTAGAAGTTCTTAAAGAGGAAACATAAAAATCCCTTAAAGAATTACAGGAGAACACGGGTAAACAGGTAGAATAACTTAAGGAGGAAACAAACAAACAAACAAATGCCTTAAAGAATTACAACAAAGCACAATCAAACTTATGAAGGAAATGAACAAAACCATCCAGGAAGTAAAAATGAAAATAGAAACAATAAAGAAATCACAAAGGGAGACAACTCTGGAGATAGAAAACATAGCAAATAATCAGGAGCCATAAATGCAAGCTTCACCAACAGAATACAAGAGATAAAAGAGAGAAACTCAGGTGCAGAAGATACCATAAAATACCATTGACACAACAGTCAAATAAAATGCAAAATGTAAAAAGATCCTTAGCCAAAACATCCAGGAAATTCAGGACACAATGAGAAGACCAAACATAAAGATAATAGGTATAGATGAGAAGGAAGATTTCCAACTTAAAGAGCCAGTAAATATCTTCATCAAAATTATAGAAGAAAACTTTCCTAACCAGGAGAAAGAGGTACCCATGAACATACAAGAAGCCTACAGAACTCCAAATAGTTTGGACCAGAAAAGAAATTCCTCCCATTACATAATAATCAAAACACCAAATGTACCAAATAAAGAAAGAATATTTAAAATATTGAAGGGAAAAAGGTCAAGTGACATATAAAGGCAGACCTATTAGATTTACACTGGATTTCCCACAAAAGACTATGAAAGCCAGAAGATACTCTATAAATATACAGAACCCAAGAAAACACAAATGCCAGCCTAGATTACTATACCCAGCAAAACTCGATTACCATTGATGGAGAAACCAAAGTATTCCATGACAAAAACAAATTTACACAATATCTTTCTGAATATAGAGCTTGAGAAGTTAATAAAGGGAAAACTCCAACACAAGGAGGTTTCCAAACTATGCTCTAGAAAAAGCAAGAAAGAAAGATTTCAACAAACCTAAAGTAGATAGCCACATGAACAGAATCCCAACCCTAACCAAAAAAAAAAAAAAAAAAAAAAAAAAAAAGGAAGCAACAATTACATTTCCTTAATATCTCTTAATATCAATGGATTCAATTTCCCATAAAAAGACATAGACTAACAGACTGGCTACATAAACAGGAACCAAAATTTTGTTGCATACAGGAAACCCATCTTGGTGAAAAATATAGACACAACCTCAGAGTAAAAGGCAGGAAAATAATTTTCCAAGCAAATGGTCCCAAGAAGAATGTGAGAGTAGCCATTCTAATATCGAATAAAGTCGACTTTCAAACTAAAGTTATCAAAAAAGACATGGAGGGATACTTTATACTCATCAAAGGTAAAATCTATGAAGATAAACTTTAAATTCTGAACATCTATACTCCAAATGGAAGGGCATCCACATTCATTAAAGAAACTTTACTAAAGCCCAAAGCTCACATGGCACTACACACAGTAATAGTAGGAGACTTCAACACCTCATTCTCATCAATGGACAGATAATGGAAACAGGAACTAAACAGAGACACAGTGAAACTAACAGAAGTTATGTTGCAAATGGATTTTTACAGACATCTATAGAACATTTTATCCTTAAACAAAACAATTTGCCTTCTTCTCAGCACCTCATGGTACCTTTTCCAAAAGTGACCATATAATGTGTAATAAAACAGTCCTCAACAGATACAAAAATATTGAAATTACCCCATACATCCTATCAGATCAACATGGATTAAGACTGATCTTCAATAACAACATAAATAATACAAAGCCAACTTTCACATGAAAGCTGAACAACACTCTACTCAATGTTACCTTGGTCATTAAAGAATTAAAAAAAATTTAAAGACTTTTTATAGTTTAATGAAAATGAAGCCACAACATACCCAAACTTATAGAACACAACAAAAGCTGTCCTAAGAAGATTACACATAGCTCTGAATGCCTCCAAAAAGAAACTGGAGAGAGGATATACCAACAGCTAGACTGCACACAAAAAAGCTCTAGAACAAAAGGAAACAAATTACCCCAAGAGGAGTAGAAGGCAAGAAATAATCAAAATCAGTACTGAAATCAACCAAATGGGAAAAAAAGAACCAATCAAACCAGGAGCTGGTTATTTGAGAGAGAAAAAAGATAAATCCTTAACCAGAATAACTAGAGGGCACAGGAACAGTATCCTAATTAACAATATCAGAAATGAAATTGGAGACATAACAACAGATTCTGAGGAAATCCAAAACATCATCAGATCCTACTACAAAAGCTTATACTAAACAAAACAGGAAAATCTGGATGAAGCTAACAATTTACTTGACAGGTACCAGGTACTAAACTTAAATCAGGAACAGATTAACAATCTGGCAATTCCCATATCCCCTAAAGAAATAGAACCTTTAATTAATATTCTCCAAAACATAAAAAAGCCCAGGACCAGGTAGATTTATTGTAGAGTTACATCAGACCTTCAAAGAAGAACTAATAATTCCAATACTCCTCAAATTTTTTTCGAAAAGATAAACAAACAAACAAAGAAACAAACAAAAAACTTTAGGTACCCTACCCAGTTCATTCTATGAAGCCACAATTACTCTCATACCTAAACCACAGGAAGACCCAACAAAGGAGAACTTCAGACCAATTTCCTTTATGAATATTGATGCAAAAATACTCAATAAAATTCTCCCAAATCAAATCCAATAACACATTAGAAGGATCATACATCATGATCAAGTAGGCTTCATCCTAGGAGTGCAGGGATAGTTCAATATAGAGTAATCCATAACAAAATCCACTATGTAAACAATCTCAACAAAAAAAACAACTCATGATCATCTCATTATATGCTGAAAAAGCATTTGACAAAATCCAACACCCCTTCATGATAAAAGGCTTTGAAAGATGAGGAATTCAAGGCGCATACCTAAACATAATAAAAGCAATATACAGTAAAGCAATAGCCAACATCAAAGTAAATGTAAAAAAAATTGAAGCAATCCCACTATAATCAGGAACTAGACAAGATGCCCACTCTCTCCAAACCTGTTCAATGTACTACTCAAAGTCCTAGCAAGAGTAATTAAAGAAGAAAAAGTCAGAGGGATACAAATTGGAAAGGAAGAAGTCAAAATGTCAGTATTTGAAGATGATATGATTCTATGCATAAGTGACTCCCAAAAGTCCCCCAAAGAATTCTTAAACCTGAGGAAAACAAACTTCAGTGAAGTAGCTGGATAAGAAATTAACTCAAACAAGTCAGTGTCCTTTCTCTACACAAAGGATAAAAGTCTGAGAAAGAAATTAGGGAAAAAACACCCTCTACAATAGTCACAAAAAATGTAAAATAACTTGGTGTGACTCTAAATAAGCAAGTGAAAGATCTGTATGATAAGAACTTAAAGTCTCTGAAGAAAGAATTCAAAGAATATCTCAGAAGATGGAAAGATCTCCCATGCTCCTGGATTGCCAGGATTAATTTAGTAAAAACGTTCATCTTGCCAAAAGCAATCTACAGATTCAATGCAATCCCCATCGAACTTCCAACTCACTTTGTCACAAAGGTAGAAAGGCCAATTTGCAAATTCATCTGAAATGACAAAAATCCTAGGATTGCAAAAACTATTCTCAACAATAAAAGGATCTATGGTGGAATCACCATCCCTGATCTCAGGTATACTACAGAGCAATTGTGATTAAAAACTGCATGGTATTGGTATCGGGACAGGTAGGCAGATCAATGGAATAGAATTGAAGACCCAGAACTGAACCCAAACACCTATGGTCACTTGATCTTTGACAAAGGAGCTAAAACCATCCACAAAGATGTGGAGAAGTGTAAAAGTGTAAAGGAGACAGTGTTTTCAACAAATGGTACTGGCTCAAATGGCAGTTATTATGTAGAAGAATGCAAATTGATCCACTCTAATCTTCTTGTAGTAAACTCAAGGCTAAGTGGATCAAGGACCTCCACATAAAAGCAGAGGCACTGAAATTTATAGTGGAGAAAGTGCCTCCAACATATAGGCACAGGGGATAAATTCACGAACAGAACCCCAATAACTTGTACTATAAGATCAAGAAAGAACAAATGGGACCTCAAAAAAGTATAATGCTTCTGTAAAGCAAAGGACACTGTAAATAAGACAAAAAAGCCACCATCAGATTGGAAAAAGATCTTTACCAATCCTAAATCTGATAGGGGACTAATATTCAATATATACAAACAACTAACAAAGCTGAAGTCCAGAATATCAAATAACCCTATTAAAAATGTGGTACAGAGCTAAACAAAGAATTCACAACTGAGGAATCCCGCATGGCTGAGAAGCACCTAAAAAATGTTCAACATCTTTAGTCATCAGAGAAATGCAAATCAAAACAACCCTGATGTTCCACCTCACACCAGTCAGAATGGCTAAGATCAAAAACTCAGGTGGCTGCAGATGCTGGCAAAGATGTGGAGAAAGAGGAACACTCCTCCATTGCTTTTGGGATTGCAAGCTGGTACATCCACTCTAGAAATCAGTTCAGTAGTTCCTTAGAAAACTAGGCAGAGTACTACCCGAGGATCCAGCAATACCACACCTGGGCATATATCAAGAAGATGCCCTAACAGGTAATAAGGACACATGTTCCTTATTACCTGTTAGACTCATAACAGAACTTATTTATAATAGCTAGAAGCTGGAAAGAACACAGAAGTCCCTCAACAGAGGAAAGAATATAGAAAATAAGGTACATTTACCCAATGGAGTGCTACACAGCTTTAAAAACAATGAATATATGAAATTCTTAAGCAAATGGATGGATCTGGAGATATCATCCTGAGTTAGGTTACATAATTACAAACAAACTCACATGATATGTACTCACTGATAGGTATTAGCCCAGAACTTCGAAATCCCAAGATACAATTCGCAAAACACATGAAACTCAAGAAGAAGGAAGACCAAAGTATGGATACTTCATTCCTTCTTAGAAGGGAGAACAAATACCCATAAAATGGTGTACATAGACAATGGAGTGGAGCAGAGACTGAAGGAATGACAATCGAGAGACTGCCCCACCTGGTGATCTGTACCCTAAACAACCCCTAAAACCAGACACTATTGTGGATGCCAAGAAGAGTTTGTTGACAGGAGCATGGTATTGCTGTGTCCTGTGAGGCTCTGTCAGTGCCTGACAAATACAGAAGTGGATGCCCACAGCTATCCACTGTATGGAGCAGAGGATCCCCAAAGAAGGAGCTAGAGAAAGTACCCAAGGAAATGAACAGGTTTCCAGCCCCATAGGAAGAATCACAATGTGAACTAACCAGTCTCACCAGAGTTCCTTGGCTCTAGCAGTATATGTAGAGGATGGCCATTCGGTCATCAATTTGAGTAGAGGCCCTTGGTCCTGTGAATGTTATATGTACTAGTATGCCAGGCCAAGGAATTGGGAATGGGTGTGTTGATGAGTGGGGGAAGGGAGAGAGGGGATATGTGGTTTTAGAAGGGAAAAATAAGAAAGGGGATAACATGTGGAATAAAATATAGAAAATATATAATAAAAAATAGTTAACATAAATATGATTGTGACTAAGCATTTTTGCTCCTGGTATCTTGCACACCAATTTACAACATCATGTGCTTGAAACTATCTTGACATATAGATAAAATTAGAAACAAAAAAGAATTTGCGATTGTGGCCAAAATAAACTGAATTTTAAAATACCTGTTAGTGTTATAACAAATTTCATATGCCAGAGTGCTGTCAATAAAATACAGAAGAAAGGTTTGTACCTGCCATGGAAAGAACACCATCCCTTCACCATTTTCAAATGGTTGTACTTGAAGTTGCTGAAGTCTCATCTCATGGAGGCTGTGAGCCAGAGCATATACACCATTATAAATACTTGTGCTCTCTTCAGTCATAGCCACATCAAATATGTGACTAGGTAATACATCCAAAGAAGCATTAGTTTGACAATTGTCTAAAACATGACAATTAATATCAGAAAATGAGCATTTGAAGAAGTAATACCACAACTTAGGAAGATAAATGTCTTCTGGGTAGTTTTTAGGATTAACTGTTTGAATAAATTTAGTAAAATCAGAATTCTCCCTGTAATGGTGCTTAAAAATTAAGCTTCCATGGAATGAGTCTAACATGAAATAATCAGAAATTTCAAGAACATGGTGTTCAGTGTTCATGACCCAGACAATCCATGTCAATAACCTTTGCCCAATATTTCTCATTAGACCTTCTAGAGAATCAATGTCACCATAAATAATTATTACATTTGTCTCATCCATATTTTTCCAGAATTTGGCAAAGTATGAAGTCCATGTGGCTGGGATCATTTTTACAAAAGCCATGCAGATTCTTTTCCTCTCCATCTCCTCCCTAAAATCTGATAGAATTTTATTTCCCTTGTGGTCATCTGGGAGGATGAGACCAACCCACAACCATCTAAAATGAACAATCAAGGAAACAATGGCAAGTGTAAGAGATGTGTCCTGCGGAGCCATCTGGTAGAGAGAAGAATACTGACTATGGTCACTCAAGAGAGGATCATAAGGTCCAAAAGTAATCTGAAGCAAATTGGAAAGAAGAGGAAGACTATTAACATCTAAATCAATTTTATTGCTGAAGTAATAGATGATAAGAGGAGAATATTTTAAAGGAATATTCCATTCACTATATTTTATAGAACTTTCTGTTAAACCTGTTATTTTTAAAGACTTACCTGTTTTCATTTACTACAACAACCTTTCTCTTACAAGCAGGAGAAATCTGTATTGAAATCCATGTGTCTGAGTATTGCTTTAATGTCTGGATAAATGATCTGTCACAGTTTCAGTTTAAAGACATCTATAATGTGAACAAAGAAAACTGACTCTCAGTTCCAACAATCAAAATTTTCTCACCTGTGGAAATTTAAAGAGATGAAGTAATGTCCCAATTTGGGCAGATGCCATCCATGATGATCCTGTGAGTGCAGCAGTGAATTTTTTTTTCCCACAAGTGTAATTAGGAAAAACCATTTTGTGCACATGAGAGGTGAGCCAAATACCAGCATTCATAAGAGTGTCCTTCTCAGTGAATCTGACATTGTAGAAGTCAAACCCAAGAGATATGTTGGGTAAAAGATTGGGGTTCCCATTGATCTCCTCAATGGCAAATTGCAGAGCCAGAATATACTGGTAGTTCTTAAAGTTATATCTGTCAGTGGGATAAAAACACACAAGAGAATGATCATATATACCACACACATCCACATACTTAGTATAGTAAATTTTATAGTTCAACTTTGATTATAAAAAAACATGTAATATAAGTTCTTCACAATGGACAGACGAAATAGATTAGGTAAATGTATTTGAATTAGGCAAGATCTTTTACTATCACTACTCATTAATTATAGATCTACAAAGCATATATTAATTATATATTAGAGGTTGATTCTTTATACATTCTGTTTATAAATCAAGAATCATTTTTCCGCAAATAGCAGATCTGTTGGAATTGAGATCTCTGGACTTCTGGGGTCTTCAGTTATGAAAACCTACTATTTCATTTTCAACCCAACCACTATTTAAAAACCATAACTTAATTAAATAATATTCCAAAGTTAATTTCATTGCATATGTGCTCATTGTAGCTATTTCTCTGATATAATTTTTTGGGTCTTGCAGCATGGAATTATTATTGTCATAGAACAACCATAGAAAAGCCTGCTTCTGTGTCTGAATAGATGAGATTAAATGAATGTAGCTCCATGCCCTTTATATTTGTATCAATATGTGTATTTATGGTGTTTGTATGTATGAGTGTAAGCACGTGTGTTTCTTAACATGTACAAAGGTATGGAATTCAGAAAGTAATAATTAATTTTAAGACAATGCCAAGTTAATTCCTAGCTATTTAGGTTATTTAAAAATAGTTTATTTATTTATTTGTTCATTTATTTATGCACTTCATTATTTTAGAGCTCAATTGATTCCTTGGTTTACTTAATAACACAGAGTCTATGACTTGACTGTAAGTTGTTGTGTGTATCATACTGGTCTTGAACTCGGTAATACCCACCATTCTCTTTTTCTAGACTACTAGGAATAAAGTCTTGTACCAGCATATCTGCCTGCTGGATTTCTTTATTTTCTTATCACATATTCCTAGATCTCTACAGAGTAAACTTGTAGAGATCATCTTGTTTCTCTCTCCTACCTTCCAAAGGATCACTGTATTACAGGCATGTACTCCTATTCTTTGGGGAGGTATTAACTCAGTTTCTCATACTTGGAGAGCTCTACTCCCTGAAACATCTCTTCATCTGTTTAATAATAACTTTTGTGGAAACATATATTTTACTCTGAAAGGCTTCAAATATACACTGACATGAGTATCACACATAGTTTTTCTGTCAAAGTGAGTTGATCACAGAAAAATCTTCATTAAGGTTTCATTGTGTGTACTTTTCGTCTCCTCCAATGCTTAAATGTTATCTAAAAAGCAGTGGAAAGAAACTAAGAATGAAAGGTTATCAATAACCTCAGGGAAACTTGAATTCTCAAGACAAAAGGAAAGTTATATGTTTGATCTCACATGCAATGACCTGTGAATGTTCAAGTGAATCAAAACAACAACGAAAATGGAGGTCAGCACAAAGTCCAACTCCTAACTAAGCAGAAATTCTTCTTAGAGTTTTATTGCTCTGAGGAGACAAAATGAGCAGGGCTACTCTCAAAAAGGTAAGCATTTAACTGGGGCGAGCTTACAATATCAGAGTATATGTCTATTATCATCATGGTCCATCCTAATAGTGCCAAGTAATATTAATTAAAATGCTATTTTGTGAATGCATGCATGTATTTTGAAATTAACTTCACTTTTTATTTGAACTATTAGTAAAGTTTTTTTGATAACACAAACTGAAATGTTAAAATTAATAAATATTAATTTTAAAGGAAGTCAGAAAGATAAAATTAATAATATAATAATATAGTAATACAAATAATATAGTCCAAAGGAAAAACATTAATAAGTAGAATGTTTAATTTGAGAAATAAGAATGCCAGGCAGGCATTGGTGGTGCAATCCTTTAATCCAAGCACTTGGGAGGCAGAGGCAGGCAGATCTCTGAGTTCAAATCCAGCCTGGTCTACAGAGTGAGTTTCAGGATAGCCAGGGCTACACAGAGAAGCCCTGTCTCAAACAAACCAAAAAAAAAAAATCCATGACATTTCCTCATATGTAGATATTATATATTCAAATAAATACATATAAAAACTTAAAGACACATGTGATTTTTGAGAATTCCATACATGTGGGGAATGAAGTAATAATCATTACTAATCGAGCACAGGAACTCAAAATCTATAGTCACAGAACAATGATCAGAGGCAACATCAATAAAACAGATTTGATCACTCTCTTTTGCAAACCCAATTTTGTAAAGCGCATGCTTTATAATAAATATATTTTTTAAAAGAAAAGTATTTTCATTCTTGAGATTATAAAATGATTGCATTATTTCCCTCTTCCATTCTCTCTACGCAAATACTTATGCACTTCCTTTTTCATTTCAATTTCATAGACTCAACTTTCATTAATTAAGCAGGAGAACTTAACCTTACAAGACACACACACACACACACACACACACACACACACACACACACACACACTTGAAGAAAACTAAGAAATGTTGTGAAAGAGTTTACCCGAGGTGTAATGTTCTTCCACGGGAAAGATTATATTTTTCCCTAATAAAGATGTTATATAAAATCAGTCTACACCTGTCTTATTACATATATAATGGGAATGCTTTAGTTGGATGCACACATCTACCTCTATAAGGTGGATGGTATAATAAGCTTTACAGTGCTGACAAAAAGGTTCATTAGTCCTTACCACAGTGAGAATTTGACAAACAACCTTACGCCACAAAACCTACAGTATATGCTACGAACTGCTTTTGTTTGTACTTTTAAATTTGATTGAATATAACTCTACAGATTATATCTTCCTAAGGATATACACATAGAAAAAGAGAGGTCAAAAACAAGGTCTCACTGACAAACAAAAGTGCAAATGCCATAAATAAAGGCCAGTGGTTGCAACCATGTAGACATTAAGGAAGACATTTTTTAGTAAATACAAATAATAATAATAAGGCCATGATGGAATTTTGTTTGTAAGATCCAGTCAATGATGTTGGACTGAAAATCTGCATTGCAGAAATTCAAAGAGAGACTGAGATCAATTATAAAGCTAATAAGGAATAGCAGTGGAGCCATATTCATTGCTAATAGAAATAAAGGAAAACATGGGGCAAATAATCCAGAATGACATTATCTACATGAGAAATGTTCTAGAAAATTGGGTTGTCTTTTAATATGTAAAATCGCTCACAATGGTGCATAGATCAAGTAAATAATAAACTCTATTAAAATAAAATTGCCTAGAATTCATTTCTCTTGATACATCAATTTTATGAAGGCATGAATAATAAAAATGTATATATTTGATGAAATTAATTTTGACATACACATTTAAACACATATTTTACTTGATGTGCAGGAAAGTACTTCACTCTCATAAACCTTGAGAGAAAATTCCCAGTTTGACATGGAAAGATTCAAGATAAGTCAACCAAAGGATTGAACTTATTGGCTAATGATATAACTTATGCATTTAAGGATTCTAGTTCTGGACCTGGAGACCTAATCTTGATCTTAGCACACATATTTCAGGATGAAAACATTGTATTTGAAAAGTTTTACCTTCACCAGCAAAATTGCAATACATCAAAATTATGTACATATATGCAAATAATGGATGTGATAACAAGTTTGTAAAGACTGTACCATGGATATAACAATAAACAAGTGACATTTCTCTTAAAAGTATTTCATACTCTTAAGGACCACTCTATAAAACAAATGTTCTTAATACATTATAATAAAAGTGATTGAATTTTGGCATTAATTTAGCTTAAGGTGTTCTGACTTTTTGCAAGTTCAATGTTTTAACATCAACCCTCTTGCTTAGCATGACTAACCCAGACTAATTGCTCACATATCAGAAAGTACAATCTGCAATAAAGGGCTTGCCACTGCAAAAATAAAGAGAAACACACACCAATACATATAGGTACTTGAATTGCTGAGAGAAAAAGGCACCAGAAAAGTGCATTTATGTGGAGCATTTATTACAATGAAATAGAAGAGACCCCATCCAACAAACGAAGTTGTCCCATCTACTATTCATATGAGAAAATATTATGATTTCCTTGGAGATAAAATATGATTTCCAGCCCGGTGTGGTGGTGCACTCCTTTAATCCCAGCACTCGAGAGGCAGAGGCAGGCAGATTTCTGAGTTCGAGGACAGCCTGGTCTACAAAGTGAGTTCCAGGACAGCCAGGGCTATGCAGAGAAACCATGTCTCGAAAAACCAAAACCAAAACCAAAAAAAAAAAAAAAGAACAAAATATGATTTCCTATAAAATTAAAAAGAACATGACATATTTTATCCAAATAACAAATTTTATACACTCATGCTGGATATATTTTAAAAATTCAAAATAAGTCTTTCAAAGAAATAAACCCTTAAGTTTAAAATTATATCTAAACAGATTTCTCCTCCACTGTCTTTGATTTAATGCCTTAATACCTCAAAATATTTTTATCAAGAACAGAGTATTATCTGATAAAGCATAATCCACCTTCATACTTTCTTTGTTTTTTTTTTAACTATGATTTTGACAAATTCACTTTTAGAGATACTAAAAATTTCATCTAATTCTTTTCGTGATTTTCAGCTTGTTGAGTTCCAACACATATCTTCATGTATTCACAGGGATTTCTAAGTGTTATTGTTCTATTTCAATGCCTTACTGCTTATATCCACACAGATATAAGATTTTCTTGGCAAAGGAAGGTCTGGTTGAGATAAAAAACATCTTATTTACTTTATTAAGAAACAAACATGAATATTTTTGTCCAATGCAGCAACACCTGTCTGACACTATTCATTAACCTGGATTATGTAACTCAAGCTAAGAAACAACACCAAGATGAAACTCACATAGTCATTATGTCATGGAAGACACATATATAAAACAAGAATAAATTCTAGAAATCGATGGAGTAAACAGGTGACAACAGGAAAGCTGTATGAGAAAAAATACAAAACAAGCACTTATAAAAAAATTTCTACGGAGCACAGAAATATTCACTATTTCTAACTGTGAAGTTCTTAACTCTGGAGTCAGTTGTATGTAATACACATGGCCTCATCACTCAAGCATCACAGCAAACTCTCAGAACTTATTGCACTCAGTAACTTCATCTAATACCACAGACATAATCAGGACTTAACAAAATTCTATGAATGAGTTCAGGCTTAGAATAAATCATCCTTCTCTGAAATCGTAACACTGAAAATGATTCAGACATTGTAGCATAATAAAAATGACAAATAAGAGGTTATGGTTATTAATCATTCCCTAAATTGAATACAGTCACCCGAAAATAATCCAAAAGAAAAACAAGTTGATGAAAATATTTTAGAAACTCTAAGAGTGAATTTGTCAAAAAAAAAAAAAAACACCAAGGAGTAGATTTTAATGACAATATCCATTAAGATATAAGAATTCTGAACTTGAAAAATAATAGTACTCACTGTACGTAGCCATCCAAATATGTGTATGGTATAGTTGAATGTGGCATTTTCTTTTCAGTGTAGAAAGTATGAAGAGGGAAAAAGGCACCAATCATAAAATCTCCTTCATGGTGAAACTCTTCAGTGATTATGTAATAACATCTACTGATTTTAAAAGTAAAAGCAGAGACAAGTTTGGGAATTTGCAATAGCCAGAAAATAAAAATCCAGGAGAACATCCTATTAGTACAAGGATCTGCTTGATGCAGAACACAGTGTCCACTACATATATGCTTGATTCATGTTTTAATGACAATGTATATTTTAAATTGGTTGATCACTCATTCTCTCAGACTAATCATTCCAGCGGATTGGGAATGCAATTGGGAATTTTGAAGCTATCCTTTCCCTTAGATTCTTGTGCTGAGGCCCTATATTCAAGTGAAAAACAAGTTCAGAATTAGGTTTGTTTGTATTCTTCACTAGCCATAGGCACTATGACTTCAGCAAAGACTACAAACAGAAAGAGTTCAGTGTTGCTCTTCTCTTGGGAAAAATTGGCTAACCATATGAAGCAAGAAACTTTTAATATGAAAAACAATTTAGGCTGATCCCCACAGGTTCCATCATAAGAGGCAAACTAAGTGAAAAAGGAAAAGGCTAAAAGGAAAGCATTACACATATAACCACTCAAAATTAATATATTGCAAAGCTTTTGGTGGCAACTGACAAATGTGAATTATGGGAACCAAACTCCAAGTCAGTCTATACAATATGCATTTGTGTACATTATCCCAACATTCCCTGTTTTTAGCCCAAGAATGTGACATCATCTCAAGTATCTGTAAATGTTATACAAAATGAAACTGATGAGAACTGCCCGGGTAAAAATTACTATTACAATGTCTAGTTAATCTGTATTAAACAACTTCCACTAAAGTACTTCTACATTCTGTCCTATCTGGTTGAGTCCAAAGTTCTGTAGAGGGTTTGTGTCAAATGAGCACAATGAAAAGTGCATCTACAGTTTATGCTTAGGAGGCAAGCAAATGAAATTTTAGATTTGGTGCTGGTGACTATGCACTTTCCTGATTAATGTTAAGCTCTGGACTTACACAGTCTATCATTAGTCTAGTTTTCAAACCCATCAAAACCCTGAGGGATAAATTTCACCTGAGTAAGCAAGATGTAAGATCTAGCATCTTCTGTGTTAAATAGAATGACAAAGATTTACTGGATAATTTTTTGGTCAACCAAAGTTTACCTATAGAAGTGGGGACAACCATCTTTGACAGCCAGGTTCAGAACTTTTGAGAGGCTTGACATTGAAGCACAAAGTTGGAGGAATGTCCTAACTTGTCTAGGAAACATAGGGTAACTGACTATCCAGTATCTTGATTATCAACATTTCAAATCTCTATTATCATTAGTCAAGGTAAAGTACACTTTATAGACTAGTGTCCAGTTTTGACACATTTGTATCAAACTAAAAATGACAACTGATTTTTGCTCATTATCTTCTTTTGAGGAGATGCAGAGTGCTGCATTAGTATGATGTATCACTCTATCACAAAACCTTTTTTTATTAAAATATCTTAAAAGTCCCATTCTGAAGATCTCTGAAGTGTGTGAGAATTACCTATCTATCTAAAGTTTATCTAAATAGAAAAACTTTGCTTGTTTCTTAATAATTGCCCTGAGCTTAAGCTGGAAAACATATTCCACACAATGAAAGGTATATTCATGAAATTAAATGCACAAATTCTCAGCATAACTTCAATGGTAGTTCTGAATGCATTAAAGGATGTGATAATAAGGTTATTAATTTCCAACCTGAATTTCTTAATTATTACTAACAGTTTATAATCATACCTTTTATATATCTAGAAATGTAATATAAGAATTTTAAAATAATGCACTTATTATCATAATAAACAATTAATCAGGGAGAGTCCATAAGGAGACAGGTCACTTAACTTACCATGAGGATAGGCACAATGAAGAAACCTAAATAATCATTCCATCAGTTAAGGGGAAAGGGTAATTCTACTTTGACAGAACTGTCTTCCAAGAAATCATGGAGAAATCCTAGTAGCCATCATTAAGCTTCACATGGAAATTGGTACCAGTCCTACATTAATGGAAGGGACTTGAGTTACTTTTCCCAGAAATGAGGAAAAATATGCTCTTTTTAGCAAGCAGGCACCTTCTTCAAACTTCTGATGGATTTGTCTAAATAAACCACTGACCTTGAGAAAGACATTTCTTGGGGCGGGGGCAGCAAAGATATGTAGTTACTAATCTAGATCATTTAACAGTTTGTTGATGAGCAATTAGCAAAGACATGGTAGTTAGACATATCTTAAATTAATTATTATTAATATAATTAGGTCTTTAAAACTTTAAATTTTCAATTGTCTTCTAAAAATCCTTACCAATCTAAGACATTCCATGCTTTTGTGACTTTCTTATCCTAAAAGTAGATACAATATTCTACCCTTTCTACCTCCAATTTTAGGCATTAACACTAGATAGAAAAGAAAGGAGAGAGGGATGAGAGAGAAAAAAATACCTGAATATATTTTTTTCTTCCATCCCTAACCATGGACAACCTGAAATTAACCTCCCTATATGACCAGAAACCGAAAAAAGGAACCATCCACCACACCTCTCAAAGGAAAGAGGAAATTGTTATTCATGGAAACCTTCCTGTTGTCTGGCAGCAACACCATGTTTGGAGAACTAATGAAAATGCACAAACTTTTTTTTTATTGCGTATTTTCCTCAATTACATTTCCAATGCTATCCCAAAAGTCTCCCACACCCTCCCCTACCCACCCATTCCCACTTTTTGGCCCTGGCGTTCCCCTGTACTGGGGCATATAAAGTTTGCCTGACCAATGGGCCTCTCTTTCCAGTGATGACCTACTAGGCCATCTTTTGATACATATGCAGCTAGAGTCAAGAGCTCCCTGTGCCCATATCTTTGAGGCTTTTCCCCACTTTCTCTTCTATAAGTTTCAGTGTCTCTGGTTTTATGTGAAGTTCCTTGATCCACTTAGATTTGACCTAAGTACAAGGAGAGAGTAATGGGTCGATTCGCATTCTTCTACATGATAACAACCAGTTGTGCCAGCACCATTTGTTGAAAATGCTGTCTTTCTTCCACTGGATGGTTTTAGCTCCCTTGTCGAAGATCAAGTGACCATAGGTGTGTGGGTTCATTTCTGGGTCTTCAATTCTATTCCATTGGTCTACTTGTCTGTCACTATACCAGTACCATGCAGTTTTTATAACAATTGCTCTGTAGTAAAGCTTTAGGTCAGGCATGGTGATTCCACCAGAGGTATTTTTATCCTTGAGAAGAGCTTTTGATATCCTAGGTTTTTGTTATTCCAGATGAATTTCCAGATTGCTCTTTCTAATTCGTTGAAGAATTGAGTTGGAATTTTGATGGGGATTGCATTGAATCTGTAGATTGCTTTTGGCAAGATAGCCATTTTTACAATGTTGATCCTGCCAATCCATGAGCATGGGAGATCTTTCCATCCTAAGAGATCTTCTTTAATTTCTTTCTTCAGGGACTTGAACTTTTTATCATACAGATCTTTCACTTCCTTAGTTAGAGTCACGCCAAGGTATTTTATATTATTTGTGACAATTGAGAAGGGTGTTGTTTCCCTAATTTCTTTCTCAGCCTGTTTATTCTTTGTGTAGAGAAAGGCCATTAACTTGTTTGAGTTAATTTTATATCCAGCTATTTCCCCGAAGCTGTTTATCAGGTTAAGGAGTTCTCTGGTGGAATTTTTAGGGTCACTTATATATACTATCATATCATCTGCAAAATGTGATATTTTGACTTCATCTTTTCCAATTTGTATCCCCTTGATCTCCTTTTGTTGTGGAATCGCTCTGTCCAGGACTTCAAGTACTGTGTTGAAGAGGAAGGGAGAAAGTGGGCAGCCTTGTCTAGTCCCTGATTTTAGTGGGATTGCTTCAAGCTTCTCACCATTTACTTTGATGTTGGCTACTGGTTTGCTGTAGATTGCTTTTATCATGTTTAGGTATGGGCCTTGAATTCCTGATCTTTCCAAGACTTTTATCATGAATGGGTGTTGGATCTTGTCAAATGCTTTTTCCGCATCTAACGAGATGATCATGTGGTTTTTGTCTTTGAGTTTGTTTATATAATGGATTGCATTGATGGATTTTCATATATTAAACCATCCCTGCATCCCTGGAATAAAACCTACTTGATCAGGATGGATGATTGCTTTAATGTGTTCTTGGATTCGGGTAGTGAAGATTTTATTGAGGATTTTTGTATCGATATTCATAAGGGAAATTGGTCTGAAGTTCTCTATCTTTGTTGGATCTTTCTGTGGTTTAGGTATCAGAGTAATTGTGGCTTCATAGAATGAGTTGGGTAGAGTTCCCTCTACTTATATTTTGTAGAATAGTTTGTGCAGAACTGGGATTAGATCTTTTCTGAAGGTCTGGTAGAACTCTGCACTAAACCCATCTGGTCCTGGGCTTTTTTTGGCTGGGAGACTATTAATGACTGCTTCTATTTCTTTTGGGGATATGGGACTGTTTAGATCATTAACTTGATCCTGATTTAACTTTGGTACCTGGTATCTGTCTAGAAATTTGTCCATTTTTCCAGGTTTTCCAGTTTTGTTGAGTATAGCCTTTTGTAGAAGGATCTGATGGTGTTTTGTATTTCTTCAGGATCTGTTGTTATGTCTCCCTTTTCATTTCTGATTTTGTTAATTAGGATGTTGTCCCTGTGCCCTCTAGTGAGTCTATCTAAGGGTTTATCTATCTTGTTGATTTTCTCAAAGAACCAACTCCTCGTTTGGTTAATTCTTTGAATAGTTCTTGTTTCCACTTCGTTGATTTCACCCCTGAGTTTGATTATTTCCTGCCTTCTACTCCTCTTGGGTGAATTTTCTTCCTTTTTTCTAGAGCTTTTAGATGTGTTGTCAAGCTGCTAGTGTGTGCTCTTTCCAGTTTCTTTTTGGAGGCACTCAGAGCTATGGGTTTCCCTCTTAGAAATGCTTTCATTGTGTCCCATAGGTTTGGGTATGTTGTGGCTTCATTTTCATTAATCTCTAAAAAGTCTTTAATTTCTTTCTTTATTCCATCCTTGACCAAGGTATCATTGAGAAGAGTGTTGTTCAGTTTCCATGTGAATGTTGGCTTTCCATTATTTATGTTGTTATTGAAGATCAGCCTTAGTCCATGGTGGTCTGATAGGATACATGGGACAATTTCAATATTTGAAAATGCACAAAATTTTAAAAATAACATTGTAGGGACATTTTTTGTATTGTTATGATATGAAAATTGTGTTGTGCACCAAGCAGGTAAGGTTCTCTCTGCTCCACGTTGGAGCATATGAATGGCATCTATCCATGTGTGTAAAGCGTTTTTGACTCCATTAAAAAACTATAACAGTGGGTCATATACCCAATTATGACTTATGAATTTATGTAACAACAAATCAAGAAACCCAGGGTTGCGAAAAAAATCTTCATTAACTACTGTAGAGACATTTATGTCTCCTCCACTTATCCCACTAATATTTGCAGGTGTTCGGTAAAAAAATTTTGATGATTGTTACATGTATAGTTACCACAAATATTATAAGCAAGTTGAGGTTTTAAGTATTCAAAGGTTTTTCACCATTCTTTCTTTTGCACTGTTTCCTTATTTGAAGATCAACTTTCACTAATTTCTGAATTCTTTTACTAATAAATAGAGGAGACTTCTAACCACAGGTAGACTCTTCTATATGTTCAGTCATCTTCTTCTCTTTACCCAGCTCTTCTAAGGCCTGTAACTTTTTCTTAGTTAAGGGTCATTGTTCTAAATGACCATGTTTATTAGTTAAACATTTTAATGGCATAGGGTAATGACCCACCTCACACATTTGGAATGTTGAAACGTTCCATATCATGCTGATGGACAGTCTTGAATAATTTTTTATAACATTTTACAATCTTTATCAGGAACACACCCTATTTTTGGCCTTCTCATAGAATTGAAGAAACATTAGTCTCTGTTTCACACTGTTATATTTTTTCCATATAATTCCAAGACTATATCTGTCACCTGTACTTTTCAACTCAATACCTGACTGTGTGCAATCCTCCACAAAGAATGCTGTTTTTACATTGAACATTCAAGAATAGTAAAAGATTCTATGGTTAATGTTCGAGAAGGACTGGCAAAAAGCACAAACAGAAAGAGAAGAATATCAGGGATAGTTTGAAAACTGGTTTTCCACTTCTCCTTGACTTATAACTGTAATTTCTACATTGCCTGGACCATTTGTTATAATTTTCTTCATTTTAATTTTGGGGCCTGGTATATTTTTTCTTTTTTTATTGGATATTTTCTTTATTTACATTTCAAATGTTATCCCCTTTCCTGCCCCCCCTCTGAAAAACACCATTCCCCTATCATCTCCCCCTTCCCACTACTCATTAGGCCACCCACTCCTGCTTCCTGGCCAAGGCATTCCCCCACACTGGGGCATAGAGCCTTCATAGGACAAAGGGCCTCTCCCCCCCGTTGATGTCTGACTAGGCCATGTATGCTGCATATAGAGCTGGAGCCATGAGTCACCCCAAGTGTGCTCTTTGGTTGGTGGTTTGGTCCATGGGATCTCTGGGAGTACTGGCTAGTTCATTTTGTTGTTCCTCCTATGGGGCTGCAAACCCCTTCAGCTTCTTACGTTCTTTCTCTAGCTCCACCATTGGGAACCCTATGCTCATTCTAATAGATGGCTGTGAGCATCAACTTCTGTATCTGTCAGGCACTAGTACAGCCTCACAGGAGAGAGCTGTATCAGGCTCCTGTCAGCAAGCACTTGTTGGCATCCACAATAGTGTCTGGGTTTGGTGATTGTAAATGGAATGGATTCCCAGATGAGTCAGTCTTTAGATGGTCATTTCTACAGTCTCTACTCTACCCTTTGTCTCTGTAACTACTTCCATGGGTGTTTTGTTCCCACTTCCAAGATGGATAGAAGTGTCCACACTATGGTTTTCCTTCTTGAGTTTCATGTGGTTTGTGAATTGTATCTTGGTTATTCCAAGCTTTTGGGCTTCTAGGCTAATATACACTTATCAGTGAGTGTATATCATGTGGGTCTTTTGGTGATTGGGTTACCTCAATCAGGATTATATATTCATTTGCCTATGAATTTTATAAATTCATTGTTTTTAATAGCTGAGTAGTACTCAACTGTATAAATGTTCCACATATTCTTTATCCACACAATTCCTGTGAGGCTGTACTAGTGCCAGACAAATACAGAAGTTGATGCTCACAGCCATCCATTAGACTGAGTATAGGGTTCCCAACCAGAAAATATATTTGGGGTTATGTAAAATTTATATTGAGAAAAATGTATGTATTTTTAGTATTGCTGTAGACAAGCATCTACATAAGACTGTTCAATTGACTGTTTTATATCAAACAACTTTTATAATACTCATTTTATTGCTACAATATTTGATAAATTTTAAAGAAATGATAAAAAACAAAAGGCATGGCAGGTATTGAAGGGGGGTCTCTGGAAGGAGTTGGGGTACAAAAGGGAAAGAAGAATGTGATGTAAGTCTGTTTACTCAAAATATGTTTTAAAATGTTAACAAACTCAAATAAATTAAATTATGTATCTTTTCTCGTAAAAAAGTCAATTGTATTTGATATTAGAATGGATATTCCAGCTTGTTTCTTAGGATTATTTGCTTGAAAAATGGTTTTCCAGCCTTTTACTCTGAAGTAGTGTCTGTATTTGTCACTGAAGTGCATTTCATGTATGCAGAAAAATGTTGGGTCCTGCTTATGTATCTAGTCTTTTAGTCTATGTCTATCTATTGGGGAATTGAGTCCATTGGTATTAAAAATATTAAGGAAAAGTTACTTTTGATTCCTGTTAATTTTGTTGTCAGAGGTTGAATTATGTTTATGTTGCTATCTTCTTTTTGGATTGTTAAAAAGAAGATCAGTTCCTTGCTTTTTCTAGGGAGTAGTTTCCCTCCTTGTGGTGGAGTTTTCCATTTATTATCCATTGAGGAGCTGGATTTGTGGAAAGATATTAAATAAATGTGTTTTTGTCATGGAATACTTGGTTTCTCCATCTACATTAATTGAGAATTTTGAAGGGTATAGCCTTGGCTGGCATTTTTTTTCTCTTAGGGCCTGTGTGGCATCTGCACGGAATCTTTGGTTTCAAATTCTCTGGTGAGAAATCTGGTCTAATCCTGATAGGTCTGCCTTTATATTATACTTGACCTTTTTCTGTTACTGCTTTTAATATTCTTTCTTTGTTTTGTGCATTTGTTGTTTTGATTATTTTGTGATGGGAGGAATTTCTTTCTGGTTTAATGTATTTGGAGTTCTGTAAGCGTGTTGTATGTTCATGGGCATCTCCTTCTTTAGGTTAGGAAAGTTTTCTTCTACAAATTTGTTGAAGATATTTACTGGCTCTTTAAGTTAAGAGAATCTTTGCTCTCTTCCATGCCTATTATCCTTAGGTTTGGTATTCTTATTTTATCATGGAATTACTGGATGTTTTGGGTTAGGATATTTTGCATTTTGTATTTTCCTTGACTATTGTGCCAATGTTTTCTATGGTATCTTCTGCACCTGAGATTCTCTCTTCTATCTCTTGTATTCTGTTAGTGAGGATTGCATCTATGACTCTTGATCTCTTTCATAGATTTTCTCTCTCCAGAGTTTTCTCCCTTTGTGATTTCTTTATTCTTTCTTTCTTTCTTTCTTTCTCTCTCTCTCTCTCTCTCTCTCTCTCTCTCTCTCTCTCTCTCCCCCTTTCTTTCTTTCTTTCTTTCTTTCTTTCTTTCTTTCTTTCTTTCTTTCTTTCTAAGATCCTGTATCATATTGATCAATTCCTTCTCCTGTTTGGTTGTGTTTTCCTGTAATTCTTTAAGGGATTTTTGTGTTTACTCTTTAAGGGTTTCTTCTTGTTTACCTGTGTATTCCTGTATTTATTTAAGGAAGTTATTTATGTCTTTCTTAATGTCCTCTAACAGCACGATGAGACGTGATTTTAAGTCTGAATCTTGCTTTTCAAGTGTGTTAGGAAATCCAGGATGTGCTGTAGTGAGTGAAATGGGCTTTGATTATGCCAAGTAGCCTGGGTTTCTGATGCTAAGGTACTTGTGCTTGCCTCTTGCCATGTGGTTATCTCTGGTATTAGTTTGCCTTGCTGTCTCTGACTGGAGCTTCTCCATCCAGGGGTCCTGTACCATTGTGCCAATACTCCTGGCAAGACAATCTCTCTCCTGGGCAGGGTTTTTGGATGTCTGTGGAACAGCCTTATCTCCCAAGTGCAGATGAAGACTGGAAAGATACAGTCCCAGCTGCTTCACGGTTCCTGTGCCCTATGTGTACCTGGATCGTCCTGCTTTGGACAGATATTGGGAAGAAAATGGCAATCTCAACTCTGAGCCTATGAGTGAGAGCACTCCTGGGACACCAGCTCTCTGCTGGTAGCATTTGTGTGCAGACTCCTGTGGAACAACCTCAGCTCCAGAATACAGATGGAGACCAGAAGGCTTGAAAATTTAATAATATTATATTCACACTTATAAACAATTCAGTACGTTGGTCATATTCTCCAAAGTCCCCTGCCATTCCAATACCCACCCTCTCTGCACATATCTCTCAACCTCAAGTTTAAGTTTTTCCAGGAGCCATCATAGGACAAGCTAAGCCTAGGAATAAATCATTTTGGTAAAGATCATTGCCATTAACATGTTTTTCATATATATATATATATATATATATACATATATATATATATATATGAAAAAAATATATAAACAATTACTAGGTATTAGTCCACCACTTTTTCACAGATCAAGGAGGATGTACTGTCTTGTAGTGATGCTATTTATACAAATAGATGACTTCTTAATTCTTAAGAATGATCCTATATGAATTGTTTTAATTATATCTGTGTTTATTAAGCTTTTTAAAATAATGGTATTTCTATTAAATCCTTTTGTGACAGTCATAACTGCAATGAGAATTCTGAGAGTCTCCCATGTGTCACCAATTAATTGCTTCCAGGTAGTAACCAGACTTTCTACTACTCAGAGCACATCACCAGGGGTTTTTAAACAGTTATTCAAAGTTAATAAAAAGGAAACTATTATTTAGTATAGGTGCTGTGACAGAAGATAAAATATTAACTGGGTTTATGTATACAATACTTTACTATTAATTTAATTATGTTTTTTAAATATCAGTGAGTCTGTGGAGCTGTGACAGGTGATAAATGTTTAGCCAAATAATTACTCCTAATAGATATACATGTAAACATTCCCTGTTGTAAACTTCTATTTTAATCTATTATTTGATATTATGTTTGAACTTGTGATGAACTTTTTAACATATGCCCATGTATTCTGAAAGAAGTATATATGCTAAGGACCAAAAGAAGGATCAGAGGAAGTGAGCTAAGGAGAACATTTTTGGATAGAACACTTATTAGACAAAAGAGGAAAAGAAAGAAAAAAATTTCCCCTTGCTCCACTTAGGATCTTTCCACTTTCCCCCTTCTCTTAGATAGCTTTCATAGTAAACTTTTTAAACTTAGAAATCAAATCTATAATCACTTTTGAAGGTGACCCTTTTTCTTTCTATGAATTCTGAATAACAGACTTAGAGCTGAAAGTTTCTAGGGATATAGAACAAAAGTCCACTTTGCTTATTCCCCTGCTGCCAGGCTACAGTTGTCAATCCCTAACAGAAAGAGCCAAAAAGGTTTTAGGACAATTTAGAAGTTATTATCAACATTTCATTGTAGTTAGAGAGCTAGAACTTTCATGGACCCACAGACTTTATAGCCATACCAGAGTCCTAATCTGGCCTCATCTCTACTTCTCCAGGCTGGGAGGTTACTGGCATCTAAATCGGTGACTTGGAACAAGTACTTTGAATAAGGTAAGTCGACACATATAGGACTCACAACTGTGTCTTGGAAACCCCTTGGCCAGTGAGTGTGTTTTTATGCAGAGTGAGAAATAGGAGTTTATACTGCCTAATGCCATCAGCAGAGGCTAATATTGGATGTTATCAGTACCCAGGTTACGCCAGGAGCCATCAGCTCTGGCCTTAATTTCCTACTGCCATTAGGCAGTTCTCCCATCATAGCTGTTGAGAACTATCAGCACCAATCTTATGTCAGAAGCTATCAGTTGTGGGTTATGTACATTTTGTTTATATCTCTCAGGATGGACAAAGTGAATGTACAGTGAGTGCTTTATAAATGCTATTAAGCATACTCTTTTTAAAAGTCATTAAGATTAGCACTTTCCAGCTGAATGAATTTCTTCAGTTTGCACAAATGGTTGGGCCTTGATTTCTAGGAAGGAGTACTTTAGTTGTGGATACATGGGAGAATGTAGGGTTAGATATTAAAAACTGATATAAAGAGCATAGAAGAATAGGCATGCCCCTTACTGAGTATGCTATTTGGAATGTGCTTAGGTAGGCACTAATGGATGGCAAAAAAGCAATAATGTTCTCAGGAGACACAATTTCACCTCATTGTGAGGGGACTCTGTTAATACTATCTTGCTCAGGTTCGAAAAACAATGTTTATTCCTCAACAGAATAGTCTAGGAAAGTTTCTCAGGAGAGGTGAATGATGATTCAAAAGAAAAAATGTCAACCTTAGAGGAGGAATCTGACTCAGAAAATAAATTAACAAAATATCATAAACATAAGTAGAATAGCCTGCGGCATTTAAATATAAGTCATTTCTCAAGACCCCCTAAAAGAGGTACAAGAAACCAAAGGGATCTATTTGATCTGCTGCCTGAGTACTCCAAACTCAGCAACAAGGTAAATTGTTAGGCTGTTTCCCAGTGACTGTGCAGAATAACATATCTAAAATGCTTATGACACCTCATGATTGGTTTAAAACATCCAGATCCTAAGGATGAATTTTTACTGAGGATAGATGATATAAATATATAGATAGATAGAGATAGAGATAGAGATAGAGATAGAGATAGAGATAGAGATAGAGATAGAGATGATAGAGATAGAGATAGAGATAGATAGAGATAGAGATAGAGATAGAGATAGAGATAGAGATATAGTGGTATCAAAGATATTTGGAAAAAAAGTGAAATGGTTAACATATGAAATGTTTATGGGAATGGGGGGATGGTTTGAAGAAACAACTCACCAAAAAATGACAAAGGAAGCTCTAGCAAAGTTGCAGCTGCAGCTGTAGAAGCATGGAGATTCTTGTCCAATAGAGATATAAATGACAAATGACTTCCTAAGATAATACAGAAACAAGAAAAACATTTTGAGGGACCTGTTGCTAATGTGACAGAGGCTATAGAAAACATGGTCCTTAGTTCTGAAGCAAAAGATATTGTTTTAAAACAAGACTTTTAACATAAAGGGATAGTAAATTTTGTCAAATGCTTTTTCAGCATCTAATGCAGTGATCATGTGTTTTTTTTTTTCTTTGAGTTTTTTTATAAAGAGAATTACATTGATGGATTTCCAAGTGTTGAACCATCCCTGCATCCCTGGGATCAAGCCTACTTGATCTTGGTGAATGATCATTTTGATGTATTCTTAGATTTGGTTGGCAAGGATTTTATTGAGCATTTTTGCATCAATGTTCATAAGGGATATTGGCCTTAATTAGTCTTTCTTGTTTTGATCATTGCATGGTTTAGGTATAAGCATAATTGTGGCTTCATAGAATGAATTGGGTAGTGTTCCTTCTGTTTCTATTTTGTGGAATAGGTTGAAGAGTATTGGTATTATATTTTCTTCAATGTTCTGATAGAATTATCCACTAAATCTATCTGGTCCTGAGATTTTTCGTTTGTTTGTTTGTTTTTGTTTTGGTTTTGGTTTTGGTTTTGGTTTGGAAACTATTAATGACTGCTTCTATTTCTTTACGGGTTGTTTAGATGGTTTATCTGATCCTGTTTTATATTTGGCACCTGGTATATGTCTAGAAATTTGACCATTTCTTCCAGATTTCCCAGTCCCATAAATTTTGGTATGATGTGTCTACATTTTCATTAAATTCTAAAAAAAAATCATTTCTTTCTTTCTTTCTCTCTCTCTCTCTCTCTCTCTCTCTCTCTCTCTCTCTCTCTCTCTCTCTCTCTGTGTGTGTCTCTCTCTCTCTTTCTCTTTCTCTCTCTTTCTTTCTTCCTTTCTTTCTTGACCAAGCTATTAGTAAGTAGAGCTTTGTTCAGCTTCCATGTGTTTATGTGTTTTCTGTTGTTTTTGTTGAATTTTTGTTGACTATCCTTAGTTCATGGTGGTCTTATAGGGTGCAAGGGATTATGTCAATCTTCTTGATCTGCTGCCTGAGTACTCCAAACTCTTGAGGCCTGATTTGTGACTGATTATATGGTCAATTTTGGAGAAAGTACCATGAGGTGCTGAGAAGAACGTATATTCTTTTGCCTTATGATGAAATTTTCTATAAATATCTGTTATATCCATTTGGGCCATAACTTCTATTAGTTTCACTGTGTCTCTCTTTAGTTTTTGTTTCCATGATCTGCCCATTTATGAGAGTGGGATGTTGTAATCTCCCTCTCTTATTTTGTGGGGTGCTATCATAATTTAATGTACTCCTGTATGATGTAATAACATTGTAGTTCATGGCATAATGTTTTGCATAACCTTAATGTGAAGAATCATTTAGAAATTTATTTTATTACCCAAAGCAAAATATGAGTCAATCAGAAAAATCAAATTAGTGCCCAATTCAAAGTTTGAATGAATTTGTGTCATGTCTAGCTATTTGAATATTAGCTGACTATCCTCAAATGCATTTAAATTTAAACATATACAGATATTTTATTTAGTAATTATCTTTCTGGTGCCTCAACACATTTGACAACTATTGGTGTCACACTTTACTCATGGTGAATTATTGTATCCTTCTTTTATATAAATTGTTCATTTGATTTTTTATTCATTTAACTTGCCCTCAATTATCTGTAACTTTTTATACTATCCATAATCAATATCAACAGTCAGTTATAGCCTTTTATTTTATTACTACGCATTCCTCCATGATTCATTATTATTTTGCAAAAATAATTGACACTATACTTAAAATAATCTTCTTCTATTTCCCCATTTTTACATGAAAAGAATTATAAAATTGTTAGAACAATATCATATGAATTTTCTCCTAGACATGGTCTATCTTTGCTCTTATCATTATCTCCCTGGTTAGAGAATTTCAAAATTTTCTTGGTAACTTTCTTATTTTTCAGATAAACAACTCAACTGAAGAGAAGACATATCTAAATTAAAAATCAATTTAAATATATGGTATAAACACCAATAGTTTTGGATGGAAACAAACAGCTTCCGCATTACTAAAATAACTTTGGGACACCCATACCTAATGGGAACAATGAAAGTTATAAGGTCAACAGAGCTGTTTGACAAAAACCCCACAATGCTGACCTATATGTGAAGATCATTATCAACTGTTTTCTCAGTTTTGATCTGGATCTCCCCATGTTGCAGGCTTGAGGGAGTATTTATTATTTATAAAACTTGGGTATATTAGATTAATGGGAAATTTCTTAAGAAACATTTATGCCATATCCTAGGTGTACTGTTTTTAAGCTTCCTCACAAATTTGCTAGGCATTCTACCTACCCTGATTTTTAGGAAGATATCCTTATCTGGATCTACTTGAAGATTCCCTTGTGGAGTTTATGATACACATAACGTTGTCATAGATTTCCCTATGATGGTCTGGTTTTAAGATATGCTTGAAAATGTGCCTCTGGGTTTACAAAGGACGAAAATAATCAGAACAAACTAAACTTTGAAAAATTCAACAAGATAGGGCTAGAGAAGGTGGACCAATATCAAATTACAAACCTATTTTTATAATGTACTCAGTCAGCTATATGAAATACAAGATATATAGTATACTTCTCTGGCATAGAAACAAAATTAAAATGGATGGCATTAATTCTCCCTTACACAGAGCTTATATTGATTTAAAAAGTATGGTCTGGAAGAATGATTAAGTAAAACCTCAAGATATAAGTACCTATCTTCTTGGAGAAGTTGCCTTGCATAGGACCACTCTGGTATTTAATGCCCAAACAATAATAGAAGACCAAAATTATACAAATAAATATATTTTACTGAGATATAAATAATAAATATTATATTATACCTGAAATTGAAAAATAATGACAGCAGCTTTGGCCTGAGAGTTTTTCTTTGGCTCAATGACAATTAGCTCTTTGGCAATTAAAACTTGATAATTCAATTCTATTCCATTGATCTACCTGTCTGTCACTGTACTGGGACCAAGAAGTTTTTAATCACAATTGTTCTTTAGTTCAGCTTAAGGTCAGGAATGGTGATTCCACCACAGATTCTTTTATTGTTGAGAATATTTTATGCTATCCTAGGTTTTTTGTTATTCCAGATGAATTTTAAAACTGCCCTTTCTAACTCTGTGAAGAATTAAGTTAGGAAAGTTGATGGGAAATGCATTGAATATGTAGGTCACTTGATGTTTAACAAAGGAGCTAAAACCATCCAGTGGGAAAAAAGATAGCATGTTCAACAAATGGTGGTGGCTCAACTTGTGGTTAGCATGTAGAAGAATGCAAATTGATCCATTTTTATCTACTTGTACAAAGCTCAATTATAAGTGGATCAAGGAACTCCACATAAAACCAAAAACACTGAAACTTAGAGAGGAGAAAGTGGAAAAGAGCATTAAAGATATGGGCACAGGGAAAAAATTCCTGAACAGAACACCAATGGCTTGTGCTGTAAGATCAAGAATACACAAATGGGACCTCAAAAAATTCCAAAGCTTCTGTAAGGCAAAGGACACTGTCAATAGGACAAAAAGGCAACCAACAAATTGGAAAAAGATCTTTGCCAATCCTCAATCTGATAGGGGACTAATATCCAATATATACAAAGAACTCAAGAAGTTAGATAGCAGAACACCAAATAACCCTCTAAAAATGGGTACAGAGCAAAAAAAAAAAAAAAAAAAAAAAAAAAAAAACCTCTCAACTGGGGAATACTGAATGGCTGAAAAACACCTAAAAAATGTTCAAAATCCTTAATCATCAGGGAAATGCAAATCAAAATAACCCTGAGATTCCACCTGACACCAGTCAGAATGGCTAAGATCAAAAACTCAGGTGACAGCAGTTGCTCTTGAAGATGTGGTGAAACTCCTTCATTGCTGGTGGGATTGCAAGCTTGTACAACCACTCTGGAAATCAGTTTGGCAGTTCCTCAGAAAATTGGACCACAGGATGGCCTTCTGGCAGGAGGTTAGATGCAGCTCATTAGGAGAAAGTCCATCCTGTCGTTCAAGCATGGCAGGCCTTGATGATCAGAGACAGTCTATGGCTTTAGAACTTTATTGTAGAAAGGCAGAGAGAAGGAAGAAAGAGAGAGGCAGGTCATGGTCACGTCGTAGAGGGGGAAGGGAAAGAAAGAAGGAGGGCTAAAGAGTGAGAAAGGTGAGGGCTAAATAGAATGAGGAGGGGCCAAGCTGCCCCTCTTATAGTAGGCTGAGCTATCTTGCTGTTGCCAGGTAACTGTGGGGCGGAGCATACCTGGCTATAGTCAGGTAACTGTTGGGGTGGATTTTAGCCAGAATGCCAGAAGCTTGGGACATTGCGTGACTGATACTCAGAGAATCATGGACAGGCACCTGATTTTGGGAACATGGCTTTCTTTTCTATCCCTTGTATATTTCTCCATTGGGTCACCATAGCAAGCACCATCCAACCAAAATAAGCTGCCTATCAGTTCCACAACATCACTCAGAAGGAGAATGATTTTCAGAATGCATATTATTCTTCAAAGATGCTAACACTAGGTATTTCAGCCTCAATGGCAGCATCAGGTAGGCCTGTAGTTTTTCTGGTCACAGATGGTCCCAAAAGGCTTATATGTTGAATGAATGAACCAACTCTCCCAAGACTTGGCCAAGATTCCTATTTTCTTTGTGTTTCCAAATGTTGTTGCCTCAGACAACAGGAAGCTTTCTGTAGGGAACAAATCTCTCATTCATGTCAGAGGTGGGGTGGATAGTTGCTGTTGCCACTTTTTGGTCATATAAGGAGATTGGTTGCAGTTTGTTGATGGTCAAGAATGGAAGAAAAATATTCAAGGATCTCTTTCTCTCTCTACTCTCTCCCTTGCCTTCTGTGTAGTATTAGGATGTAAAACTAGGGGTAATTATATGGTGAAAAGGAAAAGAAGGGTAGAGTATTGTATCTCCTTTTAGAATACAAAAGTGACAAAAATCTGGGATATCTTATTGTAATAAGGAATTTTGGAATATGATTGAAAATATAACGTTATAAAGATCTAAATAGATTAACAATATTTAATTTAAGATACATTTCTAACTACTTATGTTTTTACTTTGCACATCAACAAGCTGTTAAATAATTTAGATAAGTAACAACAAATGTTTGTTGGTTCCCTCCCCCCAAAATCCTTTCCCAAGGTCAGTAATTTAGGCAAAAGGCACAATTCATCAGAAGGTTGAAGAAGGTATCTCCTTGCTAAAAATGGGGTATTTCTCCTTATCTCTGGGAATAGCAACGTGTGTCCCTTCCATAAATACAGGACTGGTACCTATTGCCATGTCTAAGTCAATGCTTACTACTAGGAATTCTCTATGATTTCCAGAAAGACAGTTTTGGCAAATTAGAATTACCCTTTTCCTTTTAACTCATTGAGTGACTATTTTGGTTACTCTATTTTACCTATCTTCATGTTAATTAAATGGTTTGTCTCCTCATAAACTGTATCCATGATTAAATGTTTAATTTGACAATAAAAGAGGTTGAACTTAAAATCCTTTATTAAATTTCTACCCTTATGAGCCTAACCCCCATCCCCTATTTTTTTTCTGATGGATAAGTGAGTTTATTGGATATCTTTACAGAGCATTAATGAGCTATTACATCCAGGGTTGTACATGGCTCCCTTCAACAGGCTGCCCCTGAAAAGTCTTTACTCAGCCATCTAAGGGTGCCTTGATCTTCATTTAGCCTCTCCCCTAGTCTTCCTCACCCTATATACTATACCACCTCCCTCAATCAATAAAGGCAGGGTTGCATAAAACATGTGTTAAGGAGCAACTGAATACCCAAGTGAGGGTCTTGGGAGCTTCCCATCTTTCTATGAGGAGATAAAAATAGTATACAAGACTACATGGGATACTTCTTTTGCAATTTAAGGTAACTAAACTCTACAAGATGACAGTTGATTAGCATAGAAGACAGTCACTCATAACAGAGATACAGAAATTTATCAATAACAACAAAGTTGAAAACCAAAGACTTAGTAAAACTTATATTTTGTCTCATACACATGCCCAACAATTAGACAACTATTAGATTTGGAGAGCTCTCAATGACAATATGAGGAAGGTTCCTACAAATGAGTTGGAAGGACAGAGTGAGTAATTGTTTTTTTTTTTCACATAGTAACAATAATACTCCTTAGTACCCACTTTTATGAACCTTGTTCATAGAGCATTTAAATATATTCAAAATACACGGGTCAAAAAATATTCCCAGCATATAGTACTCTAGCAAAATATCATACTTTGTACGGTGTAAACACACAAACAAACAAACAAACAAACACAAAGAAAGAAAGAAACAGAAAACAACAAAGAAAATATCAAATCCTGCTCATCACCTGGATGTCATGATGAAATCATCTAGACTCCAATGGGCTTGCATATCCCTATATCTACAATTCTGTCTCATGCAACACACATTGTCTCTCCCTGGACCAGCTCTACTACATGCCTGAAGCTTTCTTCAGTGGACATCCCATGTTCCTGGCATATCAAAAATTCTGGGATCTCCATTGCAATGACTTTACCTCATAACTTCACATAATGGCCTGTTGCATCCCCTTTCTGACATTGCCTAGCCTAGGCAACTTTCAAGAACCTTGGTAAGGGCCTCCATGGACCACTTACTTTTCTTACATGGTTCAAGCCTTCAAAATCATTACCACATGAATGATGCTATCAAGTTCTGCTATAAGCTTGAGATGTAGCCTGGCCACCTTGATGCAAAGATGTAGGTGACTGTGTATTTTGACTTGGGAAAAGACTACCTTTCTAGTGGTAAGTGAGTAAGGAATCCTTAGTGGCCTCCTTATGAGGCTACTAAGAAATTTGCATTGGAAGCCAGTCACCTTACAGATGATCAAATCCTTTAGTGCATTCAGAACTACCACTGTAGCCATGCTCAGAACTGATGCTCTTAATAACGAGAATAAGCCTAACATTGTCTGCTGTATATGTTTTGCAACTTAAGCTTAGGATGACTAACAAGAAACAAGCAATGTTTTTTTGTTTGTTTGTTTTGTTTTGTTTTTTTTAAGAAAGACTTTGGACGTATAGTTTTTTCTCACACACTTCAGAGAGCTCGAGAATGTGGCATTTAAGATATTTTAATTTAAAAAAGGTTTTTGTGATAGAGAAACACACCAAGTAAGGCAACACTCTGAATCTCCTCAAAAGAAGATGATGGGCAAAAATAAATATTCATCTGGAGTATGCTACAAATGTGTGAAAACTGGTTACTAGGCTATAAAGTGCCCTTTACCCTGACTGATGACAGAACAGAGTACATACTCTTGACAAGCAGGATTCTGGATAGGCAATGACACCACATTTCCTAGACAAGGTGGAAGATTCCCCGAAATTTCTCTTTCAGAGTCAGGTCTCTTAGAACTTCTGGGCATGGCTGCCAAAATGAATGTATACACTGATGCAGATAAATATTTGGATAACTGTCACAGGAGCCAGTAACTTTTTATTTAAAACACAGGCTACTTGGTCTGCACATCTTGCTTACTCGGGTAAAAATATTCCATCTCAGGTATTTTATGGGTTCCAAAAGTTGACTAATGGTGGGCATTCCTAAGTCCAGTGGTGAACATTAATCAGCAAAGTTCTGATATTACCTTAGTCACAAACCGAAAAACTAACATTTCCTTAGGTTGCCTTCTAAGTATAAACTTTAAACACACTTTTCATTGTGCTCATTTGACAAAAACCATTTACATAACTTTGGACTAAATATGATAGAAGTAATTTGTTGAAAATTGTTAAATACAAATGAACTGAACATTGTAATAGTAATTCTTACTGTGATATTACTCATAAGCTTTCATATTGTATAAAGTTTACAGATATTAAAAATAAAGTCCATTATTGGACTAAAAATAGAAGATGTTGAGATCACCTACATCAATCCATATTGTAAAAACTGGTTTGGAAGATTTTTCCCATAAATCACACTTGTCAGCTTCCACTAAAAGCTCTACAATATATTAATTTTGAGTGGTTATACCTGAAATGCTTTCTTTTTAGCCTTTTCCTTTTCACTTAGTTGATCAGCTTCAATGTAAACAGTGGGAATCAGCCTAAATTGTTTTTTCATATTAAAAGTTTCTTGTGTCATATGCTTAGGCAATTCATCCCAAGAGAAGATCAACCCAGAGTTCTTGCTGTTTGTAGACTTTGATGAAGTCATAGTGCCTTTGGCTAGTGAAGAATATGAACAATTATCTTTCTCAACTTGTTTTTCATATGAATAGCGGGCATCAGCAGCAGTCTAAAAGATAGAATAGTTTCAAAATTCCCAATGACATTTATAATTCCTTAGAGTGACTTGTGTGACAAACTGAGTTATGAACAAATTCAAAACATACATGGTCACAAAAACGTGATCCCAGCATATATGTACTGGACATTTTGTGATCTACATCAAGCTGACCCATGTATTACTAGGATGTTCTCCTGGATTTTTTGGGGATTGCTTTTGCAGAATCACAAAGTTTGTTCTGACTTAATTCCTGTCAGGAGAAATATTAGTAAATGTTACTACAAAATTCCTGAACAATTTCACCATGAAGGAGATATGATGATTGGTGCATTTTTCCCTCTTCATACTTTTTACACGGAAAAGAAAAGGCCACATTCAGCTAAACCATATCAATACTTGGACAATTATGTACAGTAAGTACATTTTCTTTTGAGTTCAAAATTCTTATGATTTAGAGGGTGTAGTCATTAACGTTTATTTATTGTTTTTATTTACTTTGACAAATTTGCTATTAAAGCTTCTAAAATATTTTCATCATTTTATTTCCCTTTTAGATTATTTTCCTCACTCAAGTGGAAACTTTGACTACTTTCACTTTAATTTCCTGGTTGGATTGTTAACCATAAACGTTTATCTGACATTCTTGTTATGCCACAATGTCTGAATAGTTTTCAGTGATAAGATTTCAAGGAAGAATGATTTAGTCTAAGCCTGACCTTGTTGTTTTTAACATTTTGGAAGTCTTGTTTGTGCCTGTGATATTAGATGATGTCACTTTTCTGTGCTCCTTAGATGTTCCATCTATCTCTTGTTTTATTATAAATGTTTGTTTGATATTTTAATTTTTATTCTCAACAGCTTTTCTGTATTTACCTGTTTACTCCATTGGTTTTCAGTATTTATTCATATTTTTATATATGTGTCTACCAAGACATAGTGACTATGACAGTTTTACCTTGGTGCTATTTAGTAATTTGAGTTAAATAATCCAGGTTAATGGATAATGTCATACAGAAATTGCTGATTTGGACAGAAATATTCACATATGTTTCTTAATAAAGTAAATAAGATGTTTTATCCAAACCAGACCTTCCTTTTCCAGAATACCTTCTTATATCGGTATGCATACAGGTAGAATGTTATAGAAATAGAACTATAACACTAATAATTCCCTGTGATTACATGAAGAAATGTGTTAGAAAAAAACAAGTGGAAAAGGAGCAGAAGAAATTCATGAAAGATTTTAGAATCTCTAAAAATGATTTTGTCAAAATAATAATTAAAAAAAACAAAGAAGGTGTTAAGGTGAATTATTCTAAGTGAAACAGTAGTTTGTGCTTGGCAAAATCTTTTGAGGTAGTACAGCATTAAATCAAAGACAGTGAGGGTGAAAACGGTTTAGATATAAATTAAAACTTAATGGTTTATTTCTTTCACAAATTTATTTAGAACTTTTAAAACATATCATGCCTGGGTATATAAAATTTGTTATGTTGATAAATGTTTTCATGCTCTTCCATTTGTTTTTTTAGGGAATCATGTGTTGACACAAACTAAATCATAATATTTTCTCATAGGCACAGTAGATGGGACAACTTTGGTTGTTAGGTGGGGCCTGTTCTACTTCATTTTAATTCATGCTTCTTATAAAATCACTTTTATGGTGCCTTTTTCTGTTCAGGTACTAATGTGTATGCATGTGTGTTTCTCCTTATTTTGTTTGCTCAAAACTACTCACTGCAAAGATTCTACTTCCACATATGCGAGCAATTAATGTCTGGTTTAGTCATTATAAATGCAGGGATTGATTTCAAAACATTGAACTTGAATAATATCATGAAAACATAACCTAAATTAATGGCAAAATGCTGTGTCTTTTATTATCATGTATTAAGAGCATTTGTTGTATAGCGTTCCTTGAGTATGGAAAAATGTTTAACAGAAAAGTGGCTTGTTTTATAGTCATATTCATGGCACAGTCTTTTCAAAGTTATTATCATATTCAATATTTGCATGTGTATAAATACTTTTGACATAGAATACATTTGCAGGTGAAGGTAACTGTTCAAAAAAAATGTTCTCATCCTACAATGTGTGTGTTAAGATCAAGATCAGGGATCCAGGTCCAGCAGTAGGATCCTGCAATGCCTAAGTCATATTACCAGCCAATATGTTCAATCCTTTGCTTGACATATCATGAATCTTTTCAATTCCAACTGAGAATTTTCTCCAGGAATTTATGAGAGTGAATTATTTTCCTTCACATCAAGTAAAATTTGTGTTTGAACATGTGTATCAAAATTAATTTCATCAAATACATATATTCCTTTTTACTGTTTATGGCTTGATAAAATTGATGTATCACAAAAATTCAATTCTAGGCAATGTTGTTTTGAATAATCTTTATTATCTTACTGGAGTTATGCAACATTATGATAAGTTCTACATATTAAAAGACAAGCCAATTTTCTAGAATATTTCTCATGTGGATAATGCTATTCTGGATTCTTTCTACCATGTTTTCCCTCATATATATTAGTAGTGAATATGTCTCCATTCCTAACTATACTGTGATTATGGGATGGCTTTATAACTGATCTCAATCTTTCTTTGAATTTCAGCAATGCAGTTTTTCAGTACAAAACTGACTGGATTTTGAATACAAACACAATTCCTTGATGGCCTTATTTTCTTTATTATTAGATGTTTTCTTTATTTATATTTCACATCCTTTTTCCTGGTTTCCCCACCGAAAATCCCCTGTCCCCCACTCTCACTGCTCACCAACCTGCTCACTCCCATTTCCTGGACCTGACATTACCCTACACTGAGGCATAGAGCCTTCACAGGACCAAGGGCCTCTCATCCCCTTGATGACTAACTAGGCCATCCTCTGCTTCATATGCACCTGGAGCGATGAGTCTCACCATGTCTATTCTTTGGTTGGTGGTTTAGACGCTGAGAGCTCTGGGGGTACTGGTTAGTTCATATTGTTGTTCCTCCTATGGGGCTGAAAGTCCCTTCAGCTCTTTGGGTACTTTCTTTAGCTCCTTCATTGGGGACCCTGTGTTCAGTCCAATGGATGGCTGTGAGCATCCACTTCTTATTTAAATTAACTACAAAAGTTTTTCCATTGGTGCTTCCCCTGTTGTAACCATTGACCTTCATTCATCCCATTGGCACTTTTCATTGGCTCAATGTCTTTTCAATAATCTCTGTTTTTCTCTGTGTTTATTCAAAGGAAGACATAATCTGCAGAGGTATTTAATCAAATGTAAAATACTAACAATAGCTGCCCATTGCATATACTGTAGGCTATGTGGCATACATTTGTTTCACAAGTTCTCACTGTGTTAACAACTGATGGCCATTTTTGTCAACCCTTTAAGGACTATTTTACAATTCATCTTCTAGAGGTGGATGTGTGCATCCAACTAAAACATTCACATTCTGTAACTAATAAGACAGGTATCAACTGCTTTTATGTAAAATTTTCCTAAGGAAAATTGTATCCTTTCCTATGGAAGAATATTATACCTGGTTAAACTATTTCATAGCATTCCTTAGTTTCCTGCAATTGTGTGTGTGTGTGTGTGTGTGTGTGTGTGTGTGTGTGTGTGTGTTGTGCAAGTGTAAGTCTTCCTGGGCAATTAATCAAAGTTGAGTCCTTGAAATTAAAATAAGAAAGTGCATAAGAATTTGTTTAGAGAGAATGTAAGGGGGAAATGATACAATCATTGTATAGTCTCAAGAAAAAAGTGATAAAAATAGTTTTCATTTTCAAAATATATTTATTATAATTAATGTTCTTTAAAATATAGGTGTGCAAAAGAGAATGATCAAATCTGTTTTATTGAAGTTGCCTCTGATCATTGTTTTGTGACTGTAGATTCTGAGTTCCATTTTTCTTTTAGTAGTGATTATTATTTAATTACTCACATGTGTGGAATTCTAAAAATATGTATCTTTAAATTTTATATGTATCTGTTTGAATATATAATATTTATACATGAAAAAATGTCATTGACCTTACTTCTCAAATTAAAATTAGTATTTATCAATTCTTTTTCTTTGGACTATATTACTTCATTTCTATTTTAATCTTTCTGCTTTCATTTAAAATTAATATTTGAAATTTTTGTCATTTCTATTTGTGATATCAAATATCTTTATTAACCATTCACGCAAAATGATATTAATATTAGAACACATGTATATATTCCCAAAAGAACATTATATTTATTTTTATAGATACACTCAAGTATGTACATCAAGCAATTTTCCTATACAGAGGCTACCAGGTTATTGAGCTTGCTTTTTATGTTTCAACACTTCTATTGCTTGCAATCATGTTGATACTATTATGGCAATCATTTCTTTCTTTTCATCTGTGTTTGTGTCTGTGTTTATGTGTTTATATATGAGCCTCTCATGTTTGTACACATTGAGTCCTCTACTTGTACTGGATCCTCAAGATTTGGATGTTTGTAAGGTACCTAATATTATTTCCAGGAATCAAACTTGGATTCTCTAGAAAATTCAGACCCTTAATTGCTGAGCAAGTCCTCCTACACATCATAAAATTTTTCCTTTAAAATCTTAATAATGATAATATATTTACACTTATTAGCAATTTAGTGAACTGATCATATTCTAAAATGCCTACAACTAATCCAGAATCCACACTTTCTGCCCATATATTTCATCCCAAACTTTTGTTTTCTCATGAGCCATCAGAGGACAAGCTAGTAACTAGCACGTCATCTTCCGGAAATGACTTTACTTAAGATTATATCTATAACTAAGCTCCAAAAGGCAAGGCTCAGGAATAAATCATTTTAGGAGAGATTCCTGCTGTAAATAAGCTTTTCATACATATATATATGTATATATATATATATATATATATATATATATATATATATATATATATATATATATGTAATCATAAGGTATTGGCCCATAGCTTTGAGCAGATCTTTATAGATCCAGGAAAATGCACTGTCTTATAGGGGTGCTATATAGAAAAATAAATGACTTTTTAACTCTTTTTTTTAAAGTAGATATTTTCATCATTTACACTTTCAATGTTATCCCCTTTCCTAGTTTCCTCTCCGAAAATCTCCTATCTTCCCCCTGCTTCGCCTGCTCCCCAACCCACCCACTCCTGCTTTCTGGCCCAGGAATTCCCCTATATTGGGGCATAGAACCTTCGCGGGAACAATGGCTTCTCCTCCCATTAATGACTGACTAGGCCATCCTCAGTGACATATGCAGCTATAGCCATGAGTCCACCATGTGTTTTCTTTGATTGGTGGTTTAGTCCCAGGCTAGTTCATATTGTTGTTCCTTCTGGGGGGGGGGGCTGCAAACCCCTTCAGCTCCTTGGGGACTTTCTCTAGCTCCTTCATTGGGGACCTTGTGCTCCATACAGTGGATGACTATGAGCATCCACTTCGGTATTAGTAAGGCACTGGTAGAGCCTCTCAGGAGACAACTATATCAGTCCCCTGTCAGCAAGTTCTTGTTGGTATCTGCAATAGTATGTGGGCTTGCAGGTTGTTAATGAGATGGATCCCTAGTTGGGACAGTCTCTGTGTGGTCATGCCTTCAGTCTCTACTCTGAATTTGTTTCTGTAAATCCTTCCATAGGTATTTTGTTCCCCCTTCTGAGGAGGATTGAACTGTCCACACTTTGGTCTTCTTTCTTCTTGAGTTTCATGTGTTTTGCAAATTGTATCATGGGTATTGAGTTTCTGGGCTAATATCCACTTATCAGTAAGTGCATATCATGTGTGTTCTTTTGTGATTGAGTTACCACCCTTAGAATGATATCCTCCAGATCCATCCATTTGTCTAAGAATTTCAGGAATTCATTGTTTTTAATTGCTGAGTAGAATTAAAATGAGTAAATGTACATTTTCTGTATCCATTCCTCTGTTGAGGGATATCTGAATTCTTTCCAGCTTCTTGCCACTATAAATAAGGCTGCTATGAACATAGTGGAACATGTGTTCTTATTACAATTTGGAACATCTTCTGAGTATAGGCCCATAAGTAGTATTGCTGGATCTTCGAGTAGAACTATATCCAATTTTCTGAGGAACCACCAAAATGGCTTCCATTCTGGTTGTACCAGCTTCCAATCCTATCAGCAATGGAGGAGTGTTCCTATTTCTAAACAAACTCACTAGCATCTGATGTCACCTGAGTTTATGATCTTAGCTATTCTGACTGGTGTGAAGTGGAATCTCAGTGTTGCTTTGATTTGCATTTCCCTAATGATTAAGGATGTTAAACATTTTTTTAGGCGCTTCTCATCCATTCGGTATTCCTCAGTTAAGATTTCTTTGTTTAGCACTGTACCCCATTTTTAATAGGGTTATTGGTTCTCTGGAGTCCAACTTGTTGATTTCTTTTTATATACATTGGATATTAACCACCTATCAGGTTCAAGATTGGTAAAGATCATTTCCCAATCTTTTGGTTACCGTTTTGTCTTATTGACATTTACCTTTGCTTTACAGAAGCTTTGCAATTTTATGAGGTCCTATTTGTCAATTCTTGATCTTACACAACAAGCCATTGCTCCTCTGTTCAGAAATTTTTGCCTGTTCCCATATTTTTGAGGCTCTTCCTCACTTTCTTAGTGTCTCTGGTTTTATGTGGAATTCCTTGTTCCACTTAGACTTGAGCATGTACAATGAGACAAGAATGAATCAATTCTTTTTTTTTTTTAACATGCTAACAACCATTTGAGCCAGCACCAGTTGTTGAAAATGCTGTCTTCTTTTCACTGGATGGTTTTAGCTCCTTTGTCAAAGATCAAGGGACCAGAGGTCTGTGGGTTCATTTCTGGTTCTTTGATTCTATTCCACTGATTTACCTATCTGTCACTCTTCCAGTACCATGCACTTTTTATCACAATTGCTCTGTATTACAGCTTGAGGTCAGGCATCATGATTACACCAGAGGTTCTTTTATTATTGAAAATAGTTTTTGCTATCCTGCGTTTTTGTTATTCTAAATGAATTTGCAAATTGCCCCTTCTAACTTTGTGAAGAATTGAGTTGGAATTTTGATGGGGATTGCATTGAATCTGTACATTGCTTTCTGCAAGATAGACTTTTTTACAATAATAATCCTGCCAATCCATGAGCAGGGGAGATCTTTCCATCTTCTGAGGTCTTTGATTTCTTTCTTCAGAGACTTGAAGTTCTTATGATACAGACATTTCACTTCCTTAGGTAGAGTCACACCAAGGTATTTTTTAGTAGTTTTGACTATTATGAAGGGTGTTGTTTCCCTAATTTCTTTCTCAGCCTATTTATCCTTTGTGTAGAGAAAGGCCACTGATTTTTTGAGGTAATTTTATATTCAGCTACTTCACTGAAGTTTATTATCAGGTTTAGGAGTTCTCTTATGGAGTTTTAGGGGGTGAGCACTTATATATACTATCAGGTCATCTGCAAATAGTGATATTTTTATTTCTTCATTTGCAGTTTGTATTCCTTTGATCTCCTTTTGTTGTCTAATTGCTCTGGCTAGGAATTCAAGTACTATATTGATTAGGTAGGGAGTGAGTGGTCAACCTTGTCTAGTCCCTGATTTTAGAGGAATTGCTTAAAGTTTCTCTCCATTGAGGTTGATGTTGGCTACTGCTTTGCTGTATATTACCTTTATTATGTTTAGCTATGGGCTTTGAGTTCCTAATCTTTCCAAGACTATTATCATGAACAGGTTTTGGATTTTGTCAAATGATGTCTCAGCATCTAATGAGATGATCATTTAGTTTTTGTTTTTGAGTTTGTTTATAATGGATTATGTTGATGAATATCTGTATACTGAACCATCCCCTCATACCTGGGATGAAGCCTACTTGGTCATGGTGGATGATCGTTTTAATGTGTTCTTGGATTTGGTTAGTAAGGACTTTATTGAGTATTTTTGCATCAATACTCATAAAGAAAATTGGTGTGAAGTTCTCTTTCTTTGTTGGGTCGTTGTGTTGCTTAGGTATCAGAGTAATTGTGGCTTAATAGAATGAATTGGGTAGAGTACCTTCTGTTTCTATTTTTTTGAATAGTTTGAGGAGAATTTGAATTAGGTCCTCTTTAATGGTCTGATAAAACTCTGCACTAAACCCTTCAGGTCCTGGGATTGTTTTGGTTGGGAGACTATGAATGACTGATTCTAATTCTTTAAGGGAAATGGGGTTGTTTAGATTGTTAATCTGATCCTGATGTAACTTTAGTACCTGGTATCAGTCTAGAAAATTGTCCATTTCATCCAGGTTTTCTAATTGTTGAGTATAGGCTTTTGTAGTAGGATCTGATGACTTTTTGGATTTCCTGTTTCTGTTGATATCTCTCCCTTTTCATTTATGATTTTGTTAATTAGGATGCTGTCCCTGTGCCCTCTAGTTCATCTGGCTAAGGATTTATCTATCATGTTTATTTTCTCAAAGAACCAGATCTTGGTGTGTTTGATTCTTTGTATAGTTCTTTTTGCTTCTATTTAGTTGATTTCAGCCCTGAGTTTGATTGTTTACTGCCATCTACCCTTCTTGAGCTAATTTGTTCGCTTTTCTTCTACGTGTGCTGCCAAGCTGCTCAGGTATGCTCTCTCCGGATTCTTTTTGGAAGCACTCATATCTATGAGTTTCCTCTTAGGACTGCTTTCATTGTGTCCCATAAGTTTGGATATGTTGTGGCTTCATGTTCATTAAACTCTAAATAGTCTTTAATTTCCTTTTTTATTTCTTCCTTGACTGAGTTTTCATTGAGTAGAGTGTTGTTCAGCTTCCATGTTTATGTGGGTTTTCTATTACTTATGTTGTTATTGAAGATCAGCCTTAGTCACTGGTGATCTGAGAGGATGCATGGGATTATTTCAATATCTTTATATCTGTTAAGGCCTGTTTTGTGACCAACTATTTGGTCAATTTTGGAGATGTTGCCATGAGGTGCGGAGAAAAAGATACATTCTTTTGTTTTAGGATAAAATGTTCTATAGATATCAGTCAAAGCCTTTTGTTCTATAACTTCTGTTAGTTTCAGTATATCTCTGTTTATTTTCTGTTTCCAGGATCTGTCCATTGATGAGAGTGGAGTGTTTAGGTTTGCCACTATTATTGTGTGCAGTACAATGTGTGCTTTGAGCTTTAGTAAAGTTTCTTTAATGAATATGGATGCCCTTGCGTTTGGAGCATAGATGTTTAGAATTGAGAGTTCATCTTGATAAATTTTATCTTTGATGAGTAGGAAGTGTCCCTCCTTATCTTTTGATAAGTTGTGGTTGAAAGTTGATTTTATTTGATATTAGAATGGCTACTCCAGCTCCATTCTTGGGACCATTTGCTTGGAAAACTCTTTTCCTACCTTTTACTCTGAAGTAGTGTCTATCTTTGTGACTTAGGTGGGTTTCCTGTATGCAGCAAAATGTTGGGTCTTGTTTATATAACCAGTATGTTAGTCTACGTCTTTTTATTGTGGACTTGAGTCCATTGATATTAACAGATATTAAGGAAAAGTAATTTATTAAGAGATACTAAGGAAAAGTTGTTGTTGCTTCCTGTTATTTTTGTTGTTAGAGTTGGAATTTTGTTCATGTGGCTATCTTCTTTTAGGCTTGTTGAAAGATTATTTTCTTGCTTTATCTTGGGCATAGTTTCCCTCCTTGTGTTAGAGTTTTCCTTTTGTTATCCTTTAAAGGGCTGGATTTATGGAAAGATATTGTGTAGACTTGGTTTTGTCATGGAATACCTTGGTTTCTCTGTCTATGGTAATTGAGAGTTTTGCTGGGTATAGTATGCTGGGCTGGCATTTGTGCTACCTTAGGATCTGTATGACATCTGCCCAAGATCTTCGGGCTTTCATAGTCTCTGGGGGAGAAGTCAGGTGTAATTCTGATAGGTCAGGCTGTATATATTACTTGACCTTTTTCCCTTACTGCTTTTAGTATTCTTTCTTTGTTTTATGAATTTGGTGATTTAATTAACATGTGACAGGAGGAATTTCTTTTCTGATCCAAACTATTTAGAGTTCTGTAGGCTTCTTTTATGTTAATGGGCATCTCTTTCTTTAGGTTGGGGAAGTTTTCTTCTATAATTTTGTTCAAGATATTTACTGGCCCTTTAAGTTGGAAATCTTCCTTCTTGTCTAGACAAATCCTTAGATTTGTTTTTGGGTGTTTGTTTGTTTGTTTTTGTTTTGTCATAGTACAAGTTTTATATTTTTTTTATTAGATATTTTCTTTATTCACATTTCAAATGCTATCCCGAAAGTTCCCTGTACCATCTCCCCGCCCTGCTCCCCTTCATACCCACTTCCACTTCTTGGCACTGGCATTCCCCTGTACTGGGGCATATAAAGTTTGCAAGACCAAGGGGCCTCTCTTCCCAATGATGCCCAACTAGGCCATCTTCTGCTACATATGCAGCTAGAGACATTTCCTCTGGGGGTACTGGTTAGTTCATGTTGTTGTTCTACCTATTGGGTTGCAGACCCCTTCAGCTCCTTGGGTACTTTAGCTCCTACATTGGGGGCCCTGTGTTCCATTCAATAGATGACTGTGAGCATCCACTTCTGTATTTGCCAGCCACTGGCATAGCCTCACATGAGACAGCAATATCAGGGTCCTTTCAGTGAAATCTTGCTGGCATATGCAATAGTGTCTTCTGATTGTGTGCTGGAATTCCTGGATGTTTTGGATTAGTATCTTTTTGTATTTCGCATTTTCTTTGATTGTTGTGTCAATGTTTTCTGTAGTATCTTCTGCACCTGAGATTCTCTTTTCTATCTCTTGCATTCTGTTGGTGATCCTTGTATCTATGGTTCCTGAATTCTTTCCTAGGTTTTCTATTTCTAGAGTTTTCACCCTTTGTCATTTCTTTATTGTTTCTACTTCCATTTTTAGTTCCTGGATTGTTTCTTTTTCCTTTTTTGGGTGTGTTCTCATGTATTTCTTTAAGGGAGTTATTTATGTCCTTCTTATAATCCTCCATCATCAAAATTATAAGTGACTTTATATCCATATTTTGCTTTTCTGGTGTAATGGTGTATCCAGGACATGTTATATTGGGAGAGTTGGGTTCTGATGATGCCAGGTAATCTTGGTTTCTGTGGCTTCTATTCTTTTATTTTATTTATTTTTTTATTTTCATTTATTTATTTATTTTTGGTTTTTCAAGACAGGATTTCTCTGTGTAGCCCTGGCTGTCCTGGAACTCACTCTGTAGATCAGGGTGGCCTCGAACTCACAGATCCGCCTGCCTCTGCCTCCCGAGTGCTAGGATTAAAGGTGTGTGCCACAACGCCCAGCTGTGGCTTCTGTTCTTATGCTTGCCTCCTGCTATCTGATTATCTCAAGTGATCCCTTCCCTCAATATATCTGATTGGAGCCTGTACTTCCTGTAAACCCAGTTGAGTCAGAACTTCTCAGAGTCCAGCTCTCTTTGTGATCCTGTGATTCTGGCATTCTCTGTTGCTGAGAGTCTAGGTGTTTTAGAGTTCTTGGCAGTCAAGGTTGGAAAGCCCTAAGATCCTAGGATCCTGGGCATGTTAAAGCACCTGGAAGTGGTACCTCCTCTGATGACTGTGAGGCTGTCCAATGATTTTGAAACCAAGGTGGACCAGCTCCAACCAGAAGGAATCTGAGACACTGATTGGGTGGTGTAGTGGCTATTCCTGGTTGTCAACTTGACAATATTTGGAATGAACTACAATCCGGAATTGGAAGGCTCACCAGTGACCCTTATCTGGAGGCTTGGAGATCCTTATCTGGATCTTGGTTTGAAGATCTTGAGCCATAGTGGCTATGGATTCCAGAAGATTGAATCTCCGAGTTTAAGGAACACACCTTTAATCTGGGCTATGCCTTTCATCTGGGATTAAAGGTGTGGTGGAACACACCTTTAATCTGGGCTACACCTTCTGCTGGAGACAATATAAGGACATTGGAAGAAGGGAGTCTAGCTCTAGCTCTTGCTCTTGCTCCTTTGCCTGCTTGCTGCGTGAGACTGAGTAACTGCTAGATCCTTGGACTTCCATTCACAGCTGCGACTGAACAATTGTTGGGAATTCGGCTGCCGACTGTAAGTCATCAATAAATTCCTTTACTATTTAGAGATTATCCATAAGTTCTGTGACTCTAGAGAACCCTGACTAATACAGGTGGTGTTCCTGTGTCTGTCCTACAGCTGTCCCCAGGTGCTCCCCAGTTCTGTTGGAACAGATGTCTTGTTCCACTCACCAGTGATCCTAACATTCTGGGCATGCTAGGGTGGCTGTGGTGTGGAGAGTCCTCTGTAGACTGTGAGACTGTCCAAGTTCAGGCCCAAGGTGGCCCGGCACTGATGCTGACTGGAAGGAACCAACTTTTTAATTCTTAATGATGAGCCTATAAGAATGCCTTACATTATATTAGTGTTCATTAATTTTTTTTAATAGTAAGACTCCAATTATGTCCTTTTCAGTTAGTCAAAACTGCCATGAGAACTCTGAAAGTCTCCCATGTATCACCAATTAATTGCTTCTAAATAGTAATCAGACTTTCTAGTACTCAGAGCACATTCTAAGAGGTTGTAAAACAATTAAACAAAGGTCATAAATAGGTAAGAATGATTTATTATAGGTGCTAGGACAGAAGATAAAATATTGACTAAATTTGTCTATGCAAACCTTCACTAGTAACTTAGTTTTGGTTTTTAACTTTCAATGAACCTGAGGAGCTGTAACAGGTGATGAATATTTAGGCAGATAGTTACTCCTGATTGATATGCATGCAAACATTCTCCGTTATAAACCTCTATTTGAATTTATGATTTGATTTTATGTGTGAAATTGTGATGGACTTTTTACCATGTATTTTTTACCATGTATTCATGTACCTTGACAGATGTATAAGTGCTGAGGACAAAGAGAAGAGTCAGAGAAACTGAGCTGAGGAGAATTTTTTTTTTTTTTTTTTTTTTTTTTTGGAAAGAAGACTTCTTCCACAAAGAGGAGGAGATGGAATTTTTTTTCAATTACCTGAATTAGGATCTTTCTTCTTTTCTGTATTTTCTTAGATAACTTTCATCACAAACTTTTTATAACTTAGAAATAAACTCTATACTTACTTTTCAAAATGTCCCTTTTTCTTCCTGAGCCATCCATCCTGCATACTGAATGTTACAGTATCCCAGTTCCTGCTGAGATAGATCAAAGTCGTATTACTTAATCCCTAGGTGCCAGGCTATAGATGTCAATCTCCAAAACCAGCAGCTTTTTATCCACAGAAAGACCATGAAAGTTCTTAGATCTATTTAAAAGTTATCAGCATTTCAGTACAGTTAGAAAGCTACAATATCCAGAGACCTTCATGCTTTAAAGCCACACTAGACTACTACTCTATATGCTGTCTCTACCTCTCTAGGGCAGAAGGCTCCCAGCATCTTAATTGGCACTTTTGGAACTTTGAAGAAGGTACATCAACATATATAGGAGTCTAAACTGGACCCTTTAAACTCCTTGGCCAAGAAGTACATGGTTATGGAGGGTGAGAAACAGGAGTTGATATTGGCTACTGCCATCAGCAGCAGAGGCTGATAGTGGGTATAATCAGCACCTGGGTTACATCAGGAGCCATAGGCTCTGGCTTACTCCACCAACTTTGGATCAGGAGTCATCAGGTCTATATTGTGTGCATTTTGTGTATCTCTTATGATAGGACACAGTGATTCTAATGACAGAGAGTTCTTTCCAGATGTTATTAAGCATACTCTTAAAGAAAAATGCATTAAGGTTAGCACTAGCCAGCTTACTGACTTTCTCCGGTTTATATAAACGTTCATTCCTTGGTTTCCAGAAAGGAGAACTTTAGATATGGATGCATGAGAGAAAACAGTATTAGATATTAACAACTGGATTACAGAGATTGGAAGATTAGGCATACTCCTTACAGTGTTTGCTATTTGGACTGTGCTTAGGAAGGCATTGGCAGATGACAAAAAAAGCCACATGTGCTCAGGAGACATTCGATTCAGCTTCTTGTGAGGGGAACCAATTACTACTGTCACAATCAGGTTCTAAGAACAATATTTATTCCTCTACATAAAAGTCTGAAAAAAGTAGCTCAGGAGAGAGTAGTCATAAATAAATAAAAAAAGAAAGAAAGAAAAAAAGAAAAAAAAAGGAAAAATCGATCTCTGAAGAGGAAACTGTCTCAGAAAAGAACCTTACAAAATATAATAAACATAAGTAACCTTTAAATATAAGGCATTCAATAAGACTCCCTGAATAATATAAAAATAAACAAAAGAGGGCCTTGGATCTGCTGCTGGTATCCTCCAAGCTCTGCAACAGGGTAAATTGTTAGGCTTTTTCCCAGTGAGTATGGAGAATAACAAAGAGAATAAGAATCACTAATGAATAATGATCATTGACATTTAATTTGCTTATGATTCCTCATGACTATTTAAAATAGCCATAGCCCTTCTCACTAAAAATAGATTTTACTGTGAATATATATATATATATATATATATATGAACTTGGCTCAAAAAGAGTTATCTAAGATGTTTGTAAAACAGAGGAGAATGAATGAGTTAAAATATGAAATGTTTATGAAAATGGGGAATAGTTTGAAAAAACAACTCACTAAAAATGTCAAAGAAGGTTCTAGTAAAAATAGCAGCTGCAACTCTAAAAGCATAGAGATGCTTGCCAGGTAGAGAGACAAATACCAAAAGATTTGCTAATATAATTCAGAAAGCAGAAAAATATATAACACCCACTAGTCAATCTCTTCTAATGACAATTAAAAAATCTGAAAATTTATTTGAAGCTTGTGCTGAGGTTGATACTTCTTATTTTCAACGTGTACCCACTACAACAACTTCACAAGGGCAGAACACTATCCAAAATCGTATTGATCAAGGACAGAAACAAAAGTAATAAAGTAGGCTAGGCTAACAATAGTGTTCAAGTAAAGTCTGGGCATATCAGCTGACAATGTTCCATTAAACAGGAGATGCCATAAATTTTAATGCTCCTGGCCTCACTCAGAGCAGAAATGTAACTGGATATCCTCCTGATCTGAAAGGGTACCACTGACATAGACAGTGCCACACTACCTTACACAAAAATGTCACTGCCTTCTCTGCTGCTTCTGTAAACCCTAAAAATAACAAGAATCTTTTCAAACCAGGGAAAGAGTGTGAGGAACCTACCTCAGACCCCTCAAACTACAGAGGTAATTCCATAACCACAGACAACCAATCCACTTGCCAATGGAGAACTACACAACAGCTGCTGCAGTCAACCCTTGTAACACAGGACTTAACCTCCACAAAAAAATATTTATATATAACTCCTTCTCAAGCAGATCACCATAATTATTTAAAAGTTTAAACAATTTTCTTCATACAAGAAACCTTTGTAAAACAAATGGAGCAAATGACAGTTGCTATTGACTTTTAAATACTAAACACCAACCCCCTTTTAAAAAATCTGTGTCACTGTTTTATAGCTATTTTACAATTTTAGTCCCAACTTTCAGAATTACGAATCTTGCCCCAATTTAGAAATTACCCTATCTCTATTGGACATGTTCAAGTTCACTCTATTCTTTCTGGTCCTATTCATGAAGGTAAGGTTAAATGTAATTTGTTGTCAAAAATGTGTTGCTTTTTTGAGGAATGTAACATAGCAAAGTCTAAAAATATCATGAAATCACCTCTGCACTCAGAGAAACTGCTCCTGACAAAGTTAATGCAATTTTCAATCAAGTTCACTTTGTGTTGCCTTAGTACCTTTGAGAGTGAGGCCATCCCAGAATATGATGTTTCTAGGGAAAAAATCACGTTATTGAAGAAAACTGACTCTACTTCCATAAGTTTTCAGATAGCAATATTTTTGTTGTTTTAGTAGGAAAAGGTCCCATAGACTCCTGTGAGTGAAAGCCTGACCCATACTTAGTGGCCTTGTTAGTGTTAGTGTGTCCCTAAGCAAGGGTGATTTAGAATTCTAAGAAGCTCAATTTTACCCAGGGTCTTCACTTCTGCTGCTTGTGGATAAAAATGTAGAACTCTTAGCTCCTTGTCCTGCACACTGCAATGCTTACCATCATGATGACATGGACAAGATCTCTGAAATTGTAAGTTTTCCTTCCTCAGACTTGTTATGGTCATTGTGAGTTTTCACATCCACCAAACACAAAGAAGACAGGAGTTGATATAAGAAAAAATATTATTGCTTTGAAGGGCAATGTTTTTTATGTTCAGAGGAATATTGATCTTGGGATTTTTTTTAGGATATCCATGAAATCCTTTAAGTGCTGCTTAATAAGCCCACCAAGAAAGAATGTGTAAAATAATTGTTGCTGATTGTAATTTGAGGTTGGCGATCCTGGAAAGACTGGACACAGAGGAGATGAATATCAGTGTTCCCTAGAGATTGCACTTTAGAAAATTTAGAAATCTGCTGCATTTGGACCTAATTCAAAAAGTAACCTTGAAGCTAAAGTATAGAGTTATAGATTTATACCATTTTCAAAGGAAATCTCAATACAGCCTCTTATTCACACTGGAATGTGGTCATTAGTATGAAAACATATGAAGATATATAAAGAAAAATGAAAATCTGAGAAACAGAAATAAACAATGTACAGATTGAGGAGAAAGGGGTAATAATATCTGGCATTGGACTAATTCCTATGTTCAAACGAGTACAGATATTAAAGGAAAGCTAGATGCTAAATGGAATAAAGGGAGTTAAGGTCTCTGGGCAAAATTCTACTCAGCTATCCTTCCAATTTGTGAAAACAAGTTTAAACCTACCACCCTTATCTACAGATTTAGTTTCAGGATACACAAATTTAGAAAGTAAAGGGAAGCAAAAAGAATAGAACACTGGTAAAATTTAATTTTACACTTTTCAGACATATCATGGAACATAATTTGGCAGACTCAGCCATGTGGTTCTGCCATTACGAGTCAAGGATTGAAGAAAGGGGTTATAGCATCTTTCTCTGTGACTAAGGATGTCTGTTACAGCCAGTATTATATCAGGGATGTCTGTGCAAGGAAACTTAGAGGAGCCATGATATCAAACTACAAAGGAGAAGCCTGAATTGCCTCAGGATGCTAAAGAAGCCAGACCTGTGGTATAACTGCCCAGGAGCACTGCTAACTAGGAATGAATAAAGCCCAAGAAAAAGAAATGTTTTGATGTCAATAGAGATGAAAGGAATTGGAGATGACATTTTGAAATCTGTCTTGAAATTGCAGAGTATGGAGTTTGCTCAGCTTGTTTTTGATTTTGCTTTGGTTCAGTATTTTCTGACTATATTCCTTTTTCTCAAATTTGAAATGGTACTGTAGATTCTGTGCCATTATATGTTGGAAGTATGTGATATACATTTTTATTTGTATCTTTTAGCAGATTACCTTGCATGGTGGTGGCATGAATTTCAGAAAAGACATTGAAATTTGGACTTCAAAGAAACTTGAGGCTATTTTAGAATATAGGAAAATAAATTGGACCAGATGCACTTTGTACTATTTTATGGCTACAATCATATCAGAGTCAAGAAACGGAATGTAGTGGTTGGTACAGAAATGGCCCCATAGACTATTCTCTTCAGATGTTTTGACCACACTGTGTGTCACAATTAGGATATGTGTCTTTGTTGGAGTAGGCATGGACTAATTAGAGGAAGTGTGTCACTCTGCTGGTGGTGCTACAACTCTAAGAAGAACAACTCTAGCCAATGTGTCTCAGTTTTTACCTTTATTGCCTGTGAATTAAGATGTAAAATCCTGAGGTAAATTTTGAAGACCATTTCTATAGATATACTTTCATGGTTCTCATCATAACAATAGACTAAAACTCTGGTATTGTAAGTTAGCCCCAGTTAAATGATTTCCTTTATGAGAGGAGCCATGCTCATTGTGTCTCCTCACAACAATAAAACCCTAAGAAGAATTCCCTCTTAGATAGGGTTTGGACTTCAGGTTGAACATCATTTTCCTTGCTGGTGTTTTGATTCACATGAACATTCACAGTACATTGCATAGTATTATTTAATGTGAGATTATAAATATAACTTCCCTCTTGTCTTGAAAATTCATTGTATCCCTGGGGTTTTTGTTAACCACTAGTTCTTAGTTTCTTTCCACTGCTTTTGACCTAAATTGTTAAGCAGTGGTGGAGAAGAAAAATATATACAATGAAACTGTAATGAAGTCTTTCACGATCAACTCACTTTGACAGAGAAATTAAGTGCTAGATTTTTGTCAGAATGGATTTGGTACCTTCAGAGTAAAATATATATTTTTTCCACAAAAGTTATTATTAAGCAGATGAAGAGATGTTTTAGAGAGTAAAACAAGCCAAGTATGAAGATCTGTTTTCATACCTCCCAAAAGAATATGAGTACATGCCTGTAATCCAGTGATCATATACAGGAGAGAGAAATGGGAGAATTTCTATAGGTTTGCTGTGGAGAGATCTAGGCATATGTGATAAGAAAATAAAGAAATACTGCAGGTAGATATGCTGGTGCAAGACTTTATTCTCAGTAGTCTAGAAAAGAGACAGATGGGTATTTCTGAGTTCAAGATCTGCCTTTTATACAGAACAATTCACAGTCAAGTCATAGACACTGTGTTATTGAGTAAACCAAGGAAGCAACTGAGCACCAAATGAATGAAATGCATAAATGCATAAATACATAAAATATTATATAAATAAGCTGTATATCTAGAAATCACTCTGGGGTTTTCTTGACTTCAAATCATTCTTTCTGAACTTCATAGAACTGTATATACTAAATCATGCATGCACACAGTCACACATAAAATCACCATAAATAGACATAATGATAAAAATTCAAAGGGAATGGTGCTGCCTTCATTTAATCTCATCTATTCAGATACAGAAACAGGCTTTTCTATGGTTGTTCTATGACACTAGTGATTCCATGCTGCCATACTCAAAAAATTACACCAGAGAAATAGCCACAATGGCCACATGGAATGAAACTAACTTCAGAATATCATTTAATTAAGATACTGTATTTAGAATGACATTGGGCTGATAGTAAAATAGTGGGTTTTCATATGTGGAGATCCCAGAAGGCCAAAGATCTACATCCTAACAGATATGCTATTTGTGTTAAAAATGATTCCTGACTTGTAGACAGAATGTGTAAAGAATCCACCTATGAAATATAGATAACATATGCTTGAGGATTCATAAATAATGAGTAGTAATGGTAAACGATTTTTCCTAAACCTAATATATTTGCCTAATCTAGTTCATCTATTCATGGTGAAGAAATTAAATTACCTGTTTTATATAATTAAGGTTGAAATATAAAGTTTATTGCACTAAATATGTAGATATTTTTGGTATATATGATCATCCACTTATGTGTTTCTATGCGATTTACACAGGTATAACTTTAAGAACTACCAGTATATTCTGGCTCTGCTATTTGCCATTGAGGAGATCAATGGGAACCCCTATATTTTACCCAACATATCTCTTGGATTTGATTTCTACAATACCAAATACACTGAAAGGGACACTCTTGTGTTTACTTTTCTTTGGCTCACAGCCCATGTAGAGAGAAAGGTTTTACCTAATTACAATTGTAAAAAGAGAAACTTCACTGCTGCACTCACAGGAACATCATGGATAACATCTGCCCAAATTGGGACATTGCTTCAACTCTTTAAATTTCCACAGGTGAGAAAATTTGGATTGTGGGAACTGACAGTCAGTTCTCTTTGTTCATATTATAGGAATTTTTAAATTGAAAGTGTGATTGATCAATTATCCAAACATTAAAGTAAGACACAGACACATGGAGATCAATCTAGATATCTCTTGCTTATAAGAGAAAGGTTGGTGTAGTAAATAAAACTGAGCAAGTCCTTGAAACTTACAAGCTTATCATAAATTTCTGCAAAAGACTGTAAATGTAATATTCCTTTAAAATGTTCTCATGTCATCATTTATTGATTCAGGAATGAAATGGTCTTTGATATTAATATCCTTCCTCTTCTTTTCAATTTGCTTCAGATTACTTTTGGACCTTATGATACAATCTTGAGTGAACATGGTCAGTATTCTTCTCTCTACCAGATCGCCTCCAAAGACACATCTCTTACACTTGCCATTGTTTCTTTGATGGTTCATTTTAGGTGGTCATGGGTTGGTCTCATTCTCCCCGATAACCACAAAGGAAATAAAATTCTATCAGATTTTAGGGAGGAGATGGAGAGAAACAGAATCTGCATAGCTTTTGTAAAAATGATCCCAGCCACATGGACTGCATATTTTACAAGCTTCTGGGAAAATATGGAAGAGACAAATGTAATAATTATTTATGGTGACATTGATTCTCTAGAAGGTCTAATGAGAAATATTGGGCAAAGGATATTGACATGGATTGTCTGGGTCATGAACATTGAACATACTATTACTTACGATAATGATTATTTCATGTTAGACTCATTCCATGGAAGCCTAATTTTTAGGCACAATTATAGAGAGAATTTTGAATTTACCAAATTTATTCAAACAGTTAATCCTAATAAATACCCTGAAGACATTTATCTACCTAAGTTGTGGAATTTCTTCTTCAAGTGCTCATTTTCTGACACTAATTGTCATGTTTTGGACAAGTGTCAAACCAATGCTTCTTTGGATCTATTACCTAGACACATATTTGATGTTGTCATGAGTGAAGAGAGCACAAATATTTACAATGGTGTATATGCTCTGGCTCACAGCCTCCATCAGATGAGACTTCAGCTACTTCAAATGCAACCATTTGAAAATGGAGAGGGAATGGTGTTCTTTCCATGGCAGGTAATAATCTTTCTACTGCATTTTTTTGTCAGCACTCAGACATATGAAATTAGTAACAACACCAATTAAGTATTGTAAAATTTAGTTTATCTTGTCCGCAATCAAAGGATTGTTTGTGTTTCGAAGCTTACCTAGAAGTCAAGATAGTTTCAAGTGTATGATGTTGTGATACCAGGAGTAAATATGCTTAGTCAAAATCAAGCTCATGTCATCAATATCTAGCTGTACAATCTTTTCATGTTAATAGTTGCAATTAAAAAATTCATTGCTTTATATATTTAGTAATAGAGATATTAAAATTGTGACACTTAAGTGAATCAATGATGGTTGGTTTATAGAGAATTGAAGACCTTTAACTAATTTCTAGACATCAGGATACTCACTTTATACACTGGAGTTCTGAATAGATTCTAAAACCCACTGGGTCTTGCTAGGTTTCAAAAATGTTGATCTTTTCATAGAACAGTAGTAACTGATTGATTACTTGAGCTTGTTTCAAAGATTTCACTTGAAAATCAATAATAATTTAGAAGCATCTCCTCCCTAAAATCTGATATTCTGAACACTCAGGTTTTCACTTAGACATCAATAATTGAATTTTCATTAATGTTAATGTTCACAAAAGAAACTAAGAATAATAAGACACATTCCAAAACCTCCATTTTGTTCTGTATCTTGGGCACAATGTAGGATAATATTATATTTCTCTTTCAGCTTAACGCTTTCCTGAAGGACATTGAAATGAGAGACAAAAGGAGTTTAGAATGGAGACAGACAAAAGATTCAGGATATGACATTCTTAACCTTTGGAATTTACCAAAGGGTCTTGGACTAAAAGTGAAAATAGGATCCTTTTCTGCAAATGCTCCCCAGGGTCAACAGTTGTCTTTATCTGAACAGATGATTCAATGGCCAGAAATATTTTCAGAGGTGGGTTATGTATTATCTGTAAGTTTTGTACTATTACTAACACAATTATGTTTTCTGATATAATGATTGACTCAAGTTCCATTACACTTGGAGTACCAGTATAAAATACAATAAAGCAGTACTAGTATACTGGCTTTTGATTTCCTTGACTCAGATCAATGGAAGTATATAATGTTCAATAAGTCCTCCATTATTAATTTCTATGAGGATTAGGTTTCCTCCATTTGTCACAAATTATGGATGGGGCACGTGGTAAGAGACAATTTTCATCTCCAAATGACCCATGTGTTAATGTACTGGAGAAAAATCTCTCACTTGGCATTAGTATAATTAAAAAATCAAATTTAGTTTTTATTGTATGTTCAAAAACCATGACCAAAAATGACTTTAGTCATTTTCTTGTAGTCTTATAAGAAAGAATATATTTTATTTTATGGTTCTAGATGTATCAGATTCTCCCAAGGATAGAAGCATGAAACAGGTGTTTATACTGAAGACAGGCAATGGAAGCAGAAAGAAAATGTTTTTATCCACATGAATTAACAGTAAATAAAATTAGAAATCTGGAATTGAGATAATAATTTAATTTTTCAATTCCCAACAATTTTGCCATAATTTTTTCAGCAAGTCTGAATCCCCTACAATTTCAATAATTTCTCACACAATGTCACCGAAAAGGTCATAAGTACTCAAATGCTTTAGCCTTTATGGAAAATTTTTCTTTCAAATTACAATATAATAACACCCTTAACATCCCTTAATTGTCCTTTGGCTCTCAATATATCCTATGGCATCCAATGTTTAATAATAAGTTGAAAGAACTTACAGAACTATTTGAGGGTGTATTTGAAAATGCATGATTTTCACAGGTAAGAGGTGCTAATGATATAATATCCTCTGAATGCAGGAAGCAATGAATACAGTTGCTCTCTTCTATCTTGTCTGCAATTGTCACATTTGCAATAAATAATGACATTTAAAATTCTACTGGGCTGGGCTTGGTGGCACACACCTTTAATCCCAGCACTCGGGAGGCAGAGGCAGGCAGATTTCTGAGTTCGAGGCCAGCCTGGTCTACAAAGTGAGTTCCAGGACAGCCAGGGCCAGAAACCCTGTCTCAAAAAACCAAAAAAAAAAAAAAAAAAAAAAAAAAAAAAAAAAAAAAAAAAACCAAAAACCAAAAACCAAAACAAAATAAAACAAAACAAAAAACCAAAACCAAACCAAATCAAAACAAACAAACAAAAAACAAAAGCCAAAAAAATAATAAAATTTAATTGAACCTTTTCACCTTAGCTGAAGGTTTTCGGTATATTTCTTCCTAAAAATATATGCTTATTTGCTTCCATGATAATTATAAATCCTCTCACGTTGACATTCATTATTCATAATAATGGTGGATGTTGAGATGTTCAATACAAGTATCAGAAAGTAAAAAGATATTGTTAGACTAAATGGACTCCATGTTTCTAATCACTAATGTTTCACAAACTTATCCTTAACTCATTAATTCCAATTTTCTTAACACTATGATAATTCTCAGACTAAAATTTGAACACATTTGCCTTCTCAAGAACATGATATTTCTTTTTCTTTAAAAAATTTTTTTTAATTTCTTATTGATTACTTTATTTATTTACATTTCAAATGTTATCACCCTTCCCTGTTTCCTGTCCACAACCCTCCTATCCCATACCCTACCTTGGCTTCTATGCTGCACTCTACCCTGTCCCACTCCTGCCTCATTGTCCCAGCTAGCATTCCCCTATTCTGGGCATCAACCCATCAGAGGACCAATGTCCTCCCCTCCGATTGAGGCCAAATATGGCCATCCTCTGCTACATATGCTGCTGGAGCCATGGATCACTCCATGTGCATTCTTTGGTTAGTGGTTTAGTCCCTGGGAGCTCTGGGGTTTCTGGTTGCTTAATAATGTGGTTTTTTTTTTGTTGTTGTTTTGTTTTGTTTTGTTTTTTTACTATGGGGTGGCTAAACCCTTCAGCTCCTTCAGTCTTTCCCATAACTCCTCCACTGTGGTCCCTGTGCTCAGTCAGATGGCTGGCTGTAAGCATCATCATCTGTATTGGTAAGACACTGACAGATTCTTTCAGGAGACAGCTATATCTGGCTCATGTCAGCAAGCATTTCTTGGCATCCACAATAGTGTCTCTATGTGGTGACTGTATACGGGATAGATCCCCAGGTAAACATGTTCTACAAGGAGTGCACTTGTAGCAGCAGATGGCCTTGCCCTATAGATCTCTGGATAACATGTCCTTCAGTCTCTGCTCCATTCTTTGTCCCTTCCTTTTCTTTAGATAGTATTAATTCTGGGTCAATATTTTTGAAATTGGTGTTTGGCCCCATACCCCAAGCAGGGGCCTTGCCCAACCTATGAATATGGTCTCTACAGCTTCTCTTTCCCATTTGTGCATATTTCAGCTAATGTCATTGTAATGGATCCTGGGAATCTCTTGCTTTTCTAACATCTGGGACTTTCTGATGGCTACCCCCAGTTCCCCATAACCCATTACAAACAAAAAAAAATTGTTTAAATAACTCTTGGTGTTATAAACAGTGCTTCACCCTTCAGTATTAAGACCTAAAAGAACTATTTTTATGATTTTTCATAAAACCCTAAGCATTAAATGACATTATTCATTCTTCACAGATCCCTCAGTCTGTGTGCAGTAAGAGTTGTAGGCCTGGATTCAGAACAGTAACCCAGCAGGGCAAGGCCATCTGCTGCTACAAGTGCACTCCTTGTGCAGAAAATGAGATTTCTAATGAGACAGGTAAATGTAGTTTTATGGAAAACTTCCTATTTCTCCACTGGATTCCACAATGTGCGAGTAAATGGAAAAGTTTTTCCTAGAACTCTCATATGAACATTTTATTTTGTTTTTAAAGGAATTTAAATGTCCTAGTTCATCACCATCCCCTTGAAACAGCTCAACACAGCCATTACAAAATCATTCTTGATTTATATCCTTAATCCCTTGACAATATTATTGATGGAATATAAAATATATTCCCCTGTACTTTTCAATGCTTTTCATTTCACAGTGCCTTTTAACATGTATTAATACAGTATCAAAGATAGCTTTGCAAAATGTATTTCACTGATTTTTAAGAAGCACATAAGACTCAGTTCTATTGCATGTTCATAGGGATTATTAACAGCTCATTTCTCATTTTTAGTTGTTTGATAATTTCATACAATGTGTTTTCATCACATTCATTAATCTCACTCCTCCCAGATTTATTTCCCTCTTCCCTCACTCCCAGCATTTTTAATTAAACTATCTAATACAGTTCATGATACTCATGTCTACTTACATGTGTGCATGTCACTTAGAGGTTCTCAACCAACCAGGTGTTGCACACTGAAACATAAGACAGATTCCCCTTCCAGTAGGTATAAATTGCTAATACCTCATTTCCTAGAAAAGGGAGTGTCTTCATCACTACTTTCAATATCTATGCTGAAATTTGTCTGAGTTAAGTTGGCCTGCATCTATCACATTTTGTCGTGTGTTATGAATTATGGGAACAATTTCTCGGTGTTCAGAAATCAGTATTTATTTTGCAGTCTTAGGTACACTGAAGATCTTACTAAATTTCTGGCTTCTCTTGGATGAGAGTTTTACAGAACATTTATTTTATTACTCGACCCATTAGTAAAGCTTAGAGACTTTGGCCTTTTAGGGAGAGGTATAGTGCTAGGGGCTAGCTTTAGGTTTAAAAAGTCCCTGAGACATCTGGTCTCTATTTTTTTTCCTGCTTCTGCCTTCAAATCAGGATTTAAGCATTTAACTTGTGTTCCAGTGTGATCTATCCTTGAGTATTTTTATGCTTCCTACTATTATAGAAATGAATAAATACTCTAAATCTATAAGCACACACAACATTTAATGAATTCATCTATTTATTTACAATCCAGTCATGGTCCACACTTTGTAGCTACCATCCCACAGTTCCTTATCCCATTCCTTCACCAGCCCCTGTCTTGGCCCTTATGCTTCTTAAAGTTCTTAAACTCTGTGGGTGAGGTCCCAGGTACTCTGTGATTTTTGGCTAATGTCAACTTATTAGTTACTACTAACAATGAATGTCCTTCTGGGTCTGTGTTACCTCACTCAGGATGATATTTTATAGTTTCATTCATTTGCCTTCAAAAGCAATATTGCCCTTGATCTTAATAACCTAGTAATATTTTATTATGTAAATATGCTACATATTCTGTATCCATTTTTCTGTTGTAGGATATTTGGGCTGCTTTCAGCTTTTGCTCTTACAAATGAGACCATTGTGAACATATTCTAACATGTTCTCCTATGATATGATGGGGCATTTTGGGGGGTATATGCCCAAAAGTTGTATAGCTGCATCTTCAAATAGGTCTATTTTCAATTTTCTGAGGAACTGTCAGAATGATTTCAAGAGTGGTTGTACCAGTTTGCAACCCCATAAGCAATAGAGGATTGTTCCACTTTCTCCACATCCTTGACAGCATGTGCTCTCATCTAAGTTTTGACCTCAGTCATTCTAATTGCTGTAAGGTGGAATCTCAAGGTCATTTTGATTTCCATTTCACTGATCACTAAGGACTTTAGTTTTTAAATGCTTTTTAGACATTAGAGATTCCTCTGTTGTGAATTCTTTGGTTCATGCTGAGTTCCTTGATCCACTTGGACTTAAGTTTTCTGAAAGGTGATAAACATAGATATATTTTCATATTTCTCAATACAAACTGTTACTTAAAACAGCACCATTTGTTGAATATGCTTTCTTTCTTTTTTTTTTTTTTGATTGTACGTTTTTGCTTCTTTGTCAAATAGTGTCCATGTATATGTGGGCTTATTTATGGGTCTTCAGTTCTATTCCATTAATTGAGCTGTCTACATATGTACCAATACAATGTGGATTTTAACACTATTGCTCTGTAGTACAGAACAAGGTTAAGGATGGTAATTCCCCCGGAAGTTCTTTTCATTTTATGTATTGTTATTGCTATGGTGGGCTTTTTGTTTTTCTATATGAAATTGAGAATTGCTCTTTAATTACATGTGAAGAATTGTGTTGGAATCTTGATGGAGATTGCATTAACTCTGTTGATTGCTTTTTGGGAGGATAGCCAAATTTACGATGTAAATCCTACAAATCTAAAAGCTTGGGAGAGCTCTCCATTTTCTGAGGTCTTCTCAATTGCTTTCAGGGAAGACTTGAAGTTATAGTCATACAGATATTTCCCTTACTTTGTAAGAGTTATGTCAAGATATTTTATACTATTTCTGCCTACTGTGAAGGGTGTTGTTTTTTTAAAATATTTTCCAATCTTGCTTATCCATTGTATAGAGAAAGGTTAATAATTTATTTGAGTTAATTAATTAGCCAGCCACTTTAAGTTGTTTATTAGCTGGAGAAGGACTCATGTAGATTTTTTTTGTGGTATCTTATGGAATCTAATATATCGTTCACAAATTGTGATACCTTGACAATTTCTTTTCAAATATTTGTCCCCATGATCTACTATTGTCTTATTGCTCTATCTAGAACTTCAAGTACTATATGGAATAGATATTGAGAGAATGGACATCTTGTCTTGCCCCTTAACTTAGGAGGATTCATTCAAGTACCTCTCCATTTAATTTGAGGTTGGCTGGTGGTTTGCTGTATATTGCTTTTATTATATTTAGGTAAGGGCTTGAATTACTAACCTCTACAATATTTTTAACATGAACGGGTGTTGTATATTTTCGAATTCTTTTTCAGCTCTTTTTTTATTGTATATTTTCTTTATTTACATTTCAAATGTTATCCCCTTTCATGGTTTCCCTCCCTCCCAGAAACACCCTATCACATCCTCACTCCCCCTGCTTCTATGAGGGTGTTCCTTCACCAACCCACCCATACTCACCTCCTAACCCTTGATTTCCCTACACTAGGGCATCTATGGAGCCTTCATATGACAAAGACATCTCCTTCCATTGATGCATGACAGGGCCATTCTCTGCTACAGATGTAGCTGGAGCCAGGTGTACTCCTTTGTTGATGGCTTAGTCCCTAGGAGTTTGGGGGGGGGGGTGTCTGGTGGTTCATATTGTTGTTCTTCCTTTGGGGTTACAAACCCCTTCAACTCCTTAAGTCCTTTATCTAACTCCTCTAATGTGGGACCCTACACTCACTCAAATAGTTTACTATGAACACCCACCTCTGAATTTATAAGGCTCTAACAGGGCCTCTCAGGAGACAGCCATATCAGGCTCCTTTCAGCATGCCCTTCTTGGCATCCACAATAGTGTCTGGGTTTGGTAGCTGTATATGGAATGAAACCCCATGTGGGACAGTGTCACTCTTTGCTCCACACTTTGTCTCTGTAACTCCTTCCAGGGCTAATTTCTTTCCTCTTCAAAGAAGGGCTGAAGTATCCATACTTTGGTCTTCATTTTTCTTGAGTTTCATGTGGTTTTTGAAAAAATACTGTTCATAATAAAAACAAATAACATCAACTTCATGGAGCTCTAACCAAGTAAGTAAAAAATCTGCATGGCACAAATATCAGGTCTCTGAAGAGAGAAATTGAGGAGGATATAAGAAGATGGAAACATCTTCCTTGGTTATAGATCACTGGGATTAACATAGTGCAAAAGGCTATCTAACCAAAAGCAATGTCCAAATTCAATGCAATCCCCATCAAAATTCCAACACAATTATTCACAAATTTTCAAACAGCAATATGGATGCTTCTGATTGTTTTAAAGGGTCTACACTCTCATCTTTTAATACAAACTTTCAATAGCAATCAATTTTACTATCAATATTTCACCCAAGTGAAATCATTACAACACACACACAAACACACACACACACAAATATATAAAGTGAATTTTTGAATGTATTCTGTGTCTGTATAAAAAGTCATTCATGCACTAAGGGCAAATCTGGCCAGTGTCTGTTAATTAACTATATTGTACAACAGTATGCACCTCAAAGAAATGCTAAACAGTGTAATTTTGAAAATATTGCTGATAGAAAGTTGAACAGTAAGTTATTGCTCTCTTTTATATGTTAAAATATCAATTCATTATTATTAATGAAGGAAAATTGACACTTTGTTTATCAATTATATTTTAGGAAATATAGAAATATTGTGTAATCCATTGTCTTAGTGTTTTACTGCTGTTAGAAAACACCATAACAAAGACTACTCCTATATGACAACATTTAATTGGGCCTGGCTGACCAGTTCAGATGTTCAGTCAATTATCTTCAAAGTAGAAGCATGGAATTATTCAGTCAGGCATGATGTAGAGGAGCAGAGAATTCTACATCTTCATCTGAAGGCTACTAGTAAGAGACTGGTTTCTTAACACATAAGACAAGGTTCTTAAAGCCCATGCCCACAAGAAGGCCACAACAACAAATAGTGCCTCTCCCTATACCAAGTATTTTCAAACTAGGTCTTTCTACTCCTTGGGTCCCATATGGTTGTTTAAAGATTTGAGACTATGCAGACAATACCTAAGCATAGCATTATGAAAGAGTACATCTTGTCTAAATTACAACATTTGCATATTTTATAACAGTTTCAACAATGTTAAAAATCCAAGTTCTAAGTCCCTTCTGAAATTCATTCAAAGTCTTCAATGTAATTGCCAAAGCGAGACATGAACCAGTTGGGCAAATTCCAAATTATGGAACTCCATGTCTGATGCCAATGAGGTCTTCAGATGTCCACTACTTTTTCATCTTTGTTGACTGCAATAAACTTCTTTCTTCTGGGCTGGTTCCAATCCCTGCTACCAGCTTTCCTCACCATATTTCCCATGGCTCTGGAATCTTGAACATTTTGGGGTTTCCAATCAGCTTCATCATTATTGCTTCCACTTTCAATGCCTAGAATCTGTACAAGATTTTCTAGGCTCCTCCAAAGGACCTGCATTATTTCTCCTGTAAAGCACTCCAGTTTCTGGTTGACTCCACTCTAATTTTGCATTTTAGTGATCATCCCATGCCAGTGGTATCTCCAGTACACTGGGATCTTGCACTGAAGCCAGGCTTCACCAATAACCTCTCATAGTCTCTTCTCATGTTGCTAAGTCTCTGCTTCTTTGCCTGACACTTCTACTCCTGGGCCATTAACTATAACTAAGGCTTTACCTTCAAAAATGCCATTTCCTGGCTTCTCACAACGCCAAGTCACAGCTACACTCCATGATCCCTTCATGCTTTCAAATCCACTACCACCTACGTGATTCTAACATCAAGTTCATATGCAGCTCAATATACAACCTTGGATATCTCTGGAACAGAACATCTTTTACTCTCAGAAAGCAATCCCAGATGATTTTCCCTCAGAGATTATGATCTCTTATTAATCATTGCTAATTTCTTAGCTCCAGATTACCAGTGTCAATTGTTCTAGTAGTCTTCTTATTGACTAATACGCCAGAGCCACATGGTCAATGCTGCCGAGTTTGGCTACCTTGGGGGCTGTAAGATGCCCCCCCACCCCTTATTCTAGTACCAGCTTTTGTTTCACAACACTCTAAATACTTAAGCTTGGCTCTCCTTGGACTTGCTCCATAAATTGACCTTGAACTAAAAAATCTGCGTGGCTTTGTCTCCAGAAGGCTGAGATATAAAACAAAGTACACCTGGATTTAACCTTTTCTCTACTTGGAACTTGCACTGTCACAGGCTGGCCTCAAACTCAGGGTATGTTCTCCATTGTCTCCTGGGATTAAAGGAGTGTATCACCCTGCCTTTTCCTAAGATTTTTATGGCCACTGTTTTCCATGATCCCGGTCAAAAGCCTGTGTCTCCCAGTCTCAAGATCTAGATCACAAGTTTTCCCACTATTTCTGGATTGCTGTTCATTCCATATTAAATCTACAAAGTATTCCCTTTTCCAATCCAAATAGAAACTATAGTTTGGTTGGATGAAATCTTACACAGAGATCAACTACTCTCTTAACTCTTTTTCTCCTTGAAACTATCATTTGGCTTCATTTCATTTCCTGGTGCCCCTTTATTTTTATTTGAACCATATGTTACCTATTTTTCCTTTCTAAGCTTGCTATGCTTGTATGAAAATGTTCTTCATGCTCTTCATGAGACTTAAGCAGAGATGAAAGTCTCTGTTCAGCTTCTTGGGACTTCCTTTGTTATTTCAGTTAATATAAATCTCTTTATCCTAGCCTTTAGACAAGGGTAAAAGGAAATCACATACTTTACCGAAATATCACAAGAGCAGACCCATATAAGAATTCTTCTCAGAAACTTATAGAATCAGGATTCCCCAGTTCAAATCACACTCAGCAACAATGGTTTCCATATTACTACAAGGATGGCTCATTAAGCCCCATTTAAAATATTCGATTGCTTTCCAAATCCAAAATCTCAAAATCCACATTCTTTCAACCAAAAACGTGGTCAGGTCTACCACAGAAATGTCACAATATGGGTTCTAACTTATGTCTTAGGTTTTTACTGCTATAAACATTCACCTCGACAAAGTTAAATTTTATAAGGACATTTATTTGGGACTGGCTTACAGTTTCAGAGGCTCAGTTTATTATCCTCAAGACAGGAGAATGACAGCATCCAGGCAGCCATGGCAGAAAAGGATCTGAGAGGTCTACATTTTCAGGTGAAAACATCTATAAAGTGACTGACTTCCAGTTATCTAGGATGAGGGTCTAAAAGCCCACTTCCACAGTGGCATACTTCTTTAACAAGACCATACTTCAAAATAGTGCCACTTTCTGGGTCAAGCCCATTCACACTACCATACCAACATAATGTAATTTAAAAAATCTAGAGCATCTACTTTATGTTAATAATAACATTTATAAAAAAAAATTTAAAGTTCCAGAGCATAGTATTATAATTGTTTCTTTTAAATCACTCACATTTTTATTAATTTATTTATATTTTTAACTCCATATTTTATTCCCCCATCCACACTCCAACATTTTCACATCCCATATCTCCTCCCCACCCACATGTTGCCAGGTGGCTGTCCCCATCCCCAACCCCACCGGACCTCTAAATTCCCTGGGGACTCAAGTCTCTTGAGGGTTAGGTGCATCATCTCTGAATAAACACAGACCCCCACAGTCCTCTACTCTATGTGTGTTGGAACCTCATATCAGCTGGTATATGATGCCTGTTTGGTGGTCAAATGTTTGAAAGATCTCAGAGGTCTTATTTAATTGAGACTGCTGGTCCTCCTACAGGTCTGCTCTTCTCCTCAGCTTATTTCAGCACTCCCTAATTCAATAGCAGGGGTAAAATGCTTCTGTTTGGGTGCAAATACCTGCATCTGATACTTTCAGATGCTTATTGGGTCTTTTGGAGGGCAGTCATGATAGGTCCCTTTTTGTGAGTGCTCCATAGCCTCAGTAATAGTTTCGGGCATTGGGACCTCTCCTTGAGCAGGATTCCAATTTGGACCTTCTATTCCTTAGGCTCTTCTCCACTTCCATCCCTGTAATTATTTCAGACAGAAAAAATTTCGGTCAGAAATGTGACTATTGGATGGCAACCCCATTCCTCATTTGATGTCCTGTATTCCTGCTGCAAGTGGGCTCTGTAAAATTCCCCTCCCTACTTTTGAGCATTTCCAAGAATATTCAATCTATACGAAACAATATGTTTGCTTTAAATGCTATGAAAACATATTATTTGCATGATTTTTTGAGCAGTATCTTATGTAATAGGATCTATTTCAAATCCCCCATCAGAGAATAAACAGAATTTGAAAGCACAAGGGATCTTTGGGAGAAAAATTAATTTAGGATTCACATATAAGAAAGCATAATCTAAAAAAATTTTTAAAAACTTTCAAACAAGCTAGATTTTCGATATTTAAGTAAAAAAGTATCTATGAATTATGTGTACTATCAGAGCCACAGGACGTTTTTGCAGTGTAATTTAGTATTCTAGTTACTTATAAAAGAGGCACAGCATTGTCAGTATAGGAAGGAAATATTGTATGAAAAGAGAACAGAGGCATTTAGGTAGTCCAACTTAAACCACAATCATGAAGGTTGTTAGAGAATTTACTGGAAATTGATACATACCTAGAAAGACACAATACTATTCTTTACAAAGGTAGGATTTGAAAGCCCATATTTTTTCCCACTGAAAGCTTTCCTAGTTGTGCATACACTGGCTTTCCTGAATTTAATCAGTGACTATTAAAATGTAAAAGGTAGGTATAGAGCACAAGGAGGAGCTGTGAGTATAAACTGATGGAAGGGAAAGTGTGTGACGGTAGTAATTAAAGAAAGGTTGCATTAAATCTTTTATATGTCAACATAAATATGGAAAGAAATATATTAGGAAAAAGGTGCAGTTTATAAATGTAGAATTGCACATACCAGAGTACTAATTACTTTCTTCCTAAGAAAACAAAGTACAGTGACTTTTGTGATAGTCGCTATAGTTAGAAATGGTTCATAATAAAAGGAATCACTATAGACTGGACTCCTGATCTCATTTAAACCTATATTTCTGACCAGATGTAGACCAGTGTGTGAAGTGTCCAGAGAGTCATTATGCAAATACAGAGAAGGACCACTGCTTTCCAAAATCTGTGAGCTTTCTGGCCTATGAAGACCCCCTGGGGATGGCACTAGGCAGCATAGCTTTGTGCTTATCTGCATTCACTGCCTTTGTTATTGGCATCTTTGTGAAACACAGAGATACACCTATTGTCAAGGCCAATAATCGAGCTCTAAGTTACATTTTGCTCATCACACTCACCTTCTGTTTCTTATGTTCCTTGAACTTCATTGGTAAGCCAAACACAGTCGCCTGCATCCTTCAGCAGACCACCTTTGCAATTGCTTTCACTGTGGCTCTTGCCACTGTGTTGGCCAAAGCTATTACTGTGGTCCTTGCCTTTAAGGTCAGTTTTCCAGGGAGAATGGTAAGGTGGCTAGTGATATCATGGGGTCCAAGATACATCATTCCTATCTGCACCCTGATCCAGCTTCTTATTTGTGGAATATGGATGACAACTTCTCCACCATTCATTGACCAAGATGCTCACACTGAACATGGACACATCATCCTTTTGTGCAACAAGGGTTCAGCTGTCGCCTTCCACTCCGTCCTGGGATATCTCTGTATCTTGGCCCTTGGGAGTTATACCATGGCCTTCTTTTCTAGAAATTTGCCTGATACATTCAATGAATCCAAATTTCTGTCATTCAGCATGTTGGTGTTCTTCTGTGTCTGGGTCACCTTTCTTCCTGTCTACCACAGCACTAAAGGGAAGGTCATGGTAGCCATGGAAGTATTCTCTATCTTGGCTTCCAGCACAGCACTCCTTGCCTTCATATTTGGTCCCAAGTGTTACATTATCTTGTTGAGACCAGAGAAGAATTCATTTAACCATATCAAGAAGAAAACACGTTCTAAACAAAAAATTCTCCTAAAATATAGTTGATAAAAATAAATTTAGTTTTTTTGTTAACAACTTCTTAAAAGGGATCATTCATATATCATTCTAAAATATGCTATTCACTTATAGTAAGAATGCAATTTTATCATGTTTTATTCCTTTATTCAGCTATATTATAGTGTTATAGTATGAAAGCCATTTATTTCCAATGTTTGAAAACCACAATTGCTCTAGTGATTCAGCATCTCTGAGTCTAAGTCCTGACGCCTCCATTCCTGTATCATTTCAAATGTGTATATCCTTACTTGATAGAAAATCTTCCTTTTCATTTCTTGTTTTGATTTTATTGAACTTCATGAGTATTCTTCCTGCAGCCTGAAATAGCAAAATATTTAGTTTGGAAAGTATATTGGCATATAATTTCTTAAGGTCCATTAATTAATCATACAAAAATTTAATTTCTATATAAGTAGTGTTTAAAATTATTATATATCTTATATTCAAAATACCAGGTTTGAACATGAACAACATGGTATATGTAAAACTGAAAATGCATTTCATTACTTTAAAAATGGTCTGTTTGAATTTATTTGTTTATATTTAAAACTATACCCTGTCATAATTTAAATGAAAGGTTTAATAATGTAATAGCCTTCTAGTTCCTGGCATTATGTTTTACATACTATCTTAGTGCAAAGGTTCATTTAGAAATGTATTTTATTGCCCAAAGTGAAATATTATTCAAAGAAAACAATTCACTTAGAGCCCATATTCATCATTTGACAAAATTGATTACATGTTCAGCTCTTTGAAAGTTAGCTGACTACACTGACATGCTTTTAAATTTAGACATTTACACATATATTATGTAATATTTACCTTTCTGGTGATTTAAATCATCTAAGAATTGCTGGTGTCACCACTAGTTCATGTTGAATTTTTGTATTGTTCTTTAATATAAAATGTTTTTTTATTTTTATTCATTTAATTTTCTCTCACCTCATTTTCTATATATTGGTATAACATAGTAAATCAAAATCTAAAATCACTCAGAGCCTTCTATTACAACCCATTCATCCACGATTCATTACAATTTTGAAAACATAATAGACATTATACTTAAAATAATCTTCTTTATATCCACACTGCTATATGAAAAAACAAATATAAAATTGTTAGAATAATAGCATATGATTTTTCTCTTAGTCATGGTCTACCTTTCCTCTTAGCACTATATCTTTGGCTATACCCTTTCAAAACTTTCTTCATAACTTTCCTTTTTGGCTGATGACCAGCTCAACTAGAGGGAAATCATGTCTTAACTGGAAATCTATTTTAGTCTATCCAGTTGCAGATATTCCATGATCCTTGGAGGGAAACCTACTCCTCCCATATTACTTAGGTAACATTGGCACAACCATATATATATAATGAGAACAGTGAAAGTCAAAAAGCCAGAACAGCTGTTTTAGAAAGATCCAATTAAGCATACCTCCAAGTTGAGATTATGATCAACTATTTTTCAATTTTTCCACCAAAATATTGAGGGAAGTTAGACTCAAACTAAGTAGCAAACAGTAAAGTTTGATACACATATACTATGATCAATATTTAGTTTTTGAAAATCTGAAAATCTGATTACTATATCAGTTCAAAGTTATATGAGTTGCCAGCGGTTAAATAAATACTCTATATTTTTGTTATTTATGCATCTATTTGTTGTGAGAAATGAATTGATATAAAGCAATTAAGGGTACAGTATTATTTTTGTTTAATTGTTTTAGATAGATTTCAGTCTATCAAGGCAGAGAAAGAGCAATGGAAGGGTTAGGCTAGTGAGAATATTGACAACTCCTCAAATCATAGAGAGTTAGTGAGCTGATAAGTTGGCTATAAGCAAAGTATACAAAATTGTCAATGTTTTGTGACTAATTGTTGCTGTTGCCTCAATATTCAAAGACATGAAAATTTCTACAGTATTTTAAACAGCAAAATGCTGAACAAAAGGGCTTAAGGGCAAAGCATCTAGCATATATCAAGGCAAATACCCAACAAGCATACAAGATATAGTTATTGCAGCTAGACAGCCACACATATCTCAGTACTATAATACTTATTACCTCTATCTTGGTCAATATCTATTCTTAAGTACAGCTTTTTTGGATTACTTTTCTCTTCAACACTTGTCCTATCCAGGCCTCATTGCAGGCTATTTGAGTTTGCTGTTTACTGCTTGATGGAATGGCTAAATGAAGTCTTAGTAGAAGCTTCTCTATATCCCTCAACAAGGATTCATTTGTGCATGTTGACTACTACCGTGTAGGTGATTCTGCACAATTTACTGGCATCTCAAATCACTTTCTATTTCCATACATTGTATTTGCAGTTTCTACTATATGATAACCCATAAAAATATGTTCTTACTTTTTCCATAGCATGAACCCTTGATCATTGCTCAATGCATACTTTATCTCTCTCCAATAAAAATTATGATTTTACTTTCTTGAGTCATCTATGTGTCTCTATCACAAAGGGATTTTGCTATTTATTAACCCTGTGCAGAAATTAACTTTACTTTTCTTTTCTTTTTTTCTTTTCTTTACTCTTATTTTTTCTTTTCGCTTTTTGGTTCTTTTATTTATTTCACTCTTCTTCCCTTTCATTCTTACTTTTTTCATCTATCTTTTATCTTCCTCTCTTTCTTCCTTTCTTAACTTCTTTCTTTCTTTCTCTCTTTCTTTCTTTCTTTCTTTCTTTCTTTCTTTCTTTCTTTCTTTCTTTCTTTCTTTCTTTCTTTCTTTCTTTTGAAAACCAATGATTTTGGGGAGATTTTCTTCAGGTATATGGGTGAGGACTTACTTACAGGAGCACAAATATCAGCTTTCCACTGTTATGCCTACTTCAGCAAGGTAAGACCTCATGAAAGTTTATGTCATTGGACCTTACTCTAAGACAATAACCAACATAACACATCTTATAATTCTCCTCTTTACCTGAAAGATCTTATTGTTTTTATGATGACAAGTGTACTGGCTAGTTTTGTGTCAACTTGACACACCTGGGGTTATCACAGAGAAAGGAGCTTCAGTTGAGGAAATGCCTCCATGAGATCCAACTGTAAGGCATTTTCTCAATTAGTGATCAAGGGTGAAAGGCCCCTTGTGGGTGGGACCATCTTTGGGCCGGTAGTCTTGGTTCTATAAGAGAGCAGACTGAGCAAGGCAGGGGAAGCAAGCCAGTAAGGAACATCCCTCCATGACTTCTGCATCAGCTCCTGCTTCCTGACCTGTTTGAGTTCCAGTCCTAACTTCCTTTGGTGATGAACAGCAATGTGGAAGAGTAAGCTGAATAAATCCTTTCCTCCCCAACTTGTTTATTGGTCATGATGTTTGTGTAGAAGTAGAAACCCTGACTAAGACAACAAGATATATGTTTTGATATTTTTATTCTGTTTAGAATTTTTCAGAGACTTGTGAGTTGTTTCCCTCTGAGTCTTAAGGAATTACTATGTGCAATTGAATGTTTCAAGGTAGAAATTACTGAGTCATGAAGAACATCTCCAGAATGAATATGATTTACTTTGGAAGGCTATGCCTACCCCATATCCAATGTTCTCTGTGTTGTGTAAATATTCTTTCCTATTTTGAAACTACACAATCTGTCATCCCAAGGAATGAAAATTATATTTAATACTCCATAATATCTATCTGGGGATAACTATTAGCTATAAGAATAATGTTTTTCTTGACTCTAGCTGCATATGTATCAAAAGATGGCCTAGTCGGCCATCACTGGAAGGAGAGGTCCATTGGACTTGCAAACTTTATATGACCAGTACAGGGGAACGCCAGGGCCAAAAAGTGGGAGTGGGTGGGTAGGAGAGTGGGGGGAAGGGTATGGGGGACTTTTGGGATAGCTTTGGAAATATAAATGAGGAAAATACCTAATAAAAAATATTTTAAAAAGAATAATGTGTTTCTCTTAAAATATAAGATTTAAGATGGTTTAGAATGCTGTTGCCAAAGTGTTTACAGATATGGTAAATGATTTTAGATTTCTTTAGTTGTTTCAATCACCATTTGAAACTTAGGAGCCAGTTGCCTTGTGATGAAGATAAGCTATTTCATGTTTCCTCTGCTGTTGAATTCTCTTTTTTAAAACTTCTTATTGATTCATCCTATCTTTAAAATCAGGCACCCTCATTCCACTCATATCCCTTTCCAATTGTACTACTTTCTCCCTTGCAACATTTCTCCCTAAAATGTAAAAAAAAAAAAAAAAAAAAAAAAAGAATGGTTTGTCAATATGTCCCACTCCATACCATATTGTCCGCATTTCTTTACTTACACATGTTCATTGTATTGATGCATTTATTTTGTCTGAGTCCTACAGCTTGTAATACACTATCCATATGGGCTATTTATCAGGTCTGCTCTGCAATACCATGTTCTTTCTTGGAGTCTTTGATATCCTGCATCTTTGGATCTGTAAGTCTTGGCCTTTCATATACTCAAGCAGATCATAAAGCAAGTGTGTTGGAAGACCAAATCAATGTTTCATATCTGACTGGGTAGTTGCTGAGTCACATCAATATTCACCTGAGAGAGCTCCCCAGCTATGCCCTGGCTAAATACCTAATGCTGCAACCAGCAAGAGGCATAGCCAACACTCCTCCTCTCATGTCCTAAGTCTTATTTGTTCCACAATATGCAGAGCCATGACCAACTCTACCTTGCTCACAAGGATACATACTGGCCATGCTCTTCCACGTGTTGTAGCCTGGGAGAGAAAAGGGCAGTTCTCTTTCTCTCATTATCTCTGGCCAACACTCTTGCCTGACATAGTCGGTGGAAAGGAAAGAGCTTATAGGCATGTTTCCATGGCCCATACCAATGCATAGTAAACAAATTAATGGGCCAAAGATCATATAATCACACCAACAGAGTTAACTCCACTCAAGGTTGGTTTAATATACAAGGTTGGTTTAATATATTATAAAGAAAAAAAAAGCCACATGATCATCTCCTTAAATGCAGAAAAAGCATTTGACAAAATTCTGCACTGTTTCGTTTCAAAAGTATTGGAGACACCAGGAATTCAAGGCCCATTCCTAAACTTAATAAAAGCAATTTACTGCAAACCAACAGTCAGTATCAAATTAAATAAAGACATACTGGAAGCAATCATACTGAAATCAGGGACAGAACAAGGATGCCAACTCTCCCCATAACTATTCATTATAGTACTCAACATATTAGGTAGAACAATAAGAGATCAAAAAGATCAAAAAGAGATCAAGGTGATACAAATTGGTAAAGAAGAAATAAAGGTATCACTATTTACAAACGATATGATAGCATACATAAACAACCCCAAAAATTCTACCAGAAAACTTCTCCAGCTGATAAACAACTTTAGCAAAGTGGCTGGTTATAAAATTAACTCCAATAAATCAGTAGCCTTCATTTATAAAAATGATAAACAGGCTGAGAAAGAAATTAGGGAAACAACTCCCTTCACAACACCCACAAATATTAAAAATATCTTGGGGGAACTCTTACCAAACAAGTGAAAGACCTGTATGATAACAGTTTAATGTCTTTCAAAAAAGAAATTGATTATCTCAGAAAATAGAGAGATCTCCCATGCTCATGGATTGGCAAAATTAACAATAATTAATTTAAGATGTATGATTAACTATGTCTCTACTAATTGCTTATCACATAACTGTTAAATAATTTAGATAAGTAACAACAAATTTTTGTTGGCCCCAAGAAATTTCTCTCTCAAGATCAGTGATTTAGACAAAACCCCCAGTCCATCAGAAGCTTGAAGAAGGTGCCTTCTTACTAAAACTGGGAGTAACACTCCTTATCTCTGTAAAGAGGAACCCATATCCCTCCCACTAATTCAGGACTGCTATCTGTTGCCATGTGAATGTTAATGCTGGCTCCTAGGACTTCTCCATGATTTCCTGTAAGACAATTTTATCAAATTAGAATTACTCTTTTCCCTTTAAACCATGAAGTGATTATTTTGGTTTCTTCATTGGGCCTATTCTCATGGTCAGTTACATGGCCTGTCTCCATACAGACTGTCCCTGATTAAACATTTTTTTATAATAAATGAGCTTTCATTTAAAATTCTTAATTTAAATTTATAGACACATAAAATCTACTATTGTAAACTGTTACTAATAATTAAGAAATTCATGTTTAAATCAGTAACTTTATAAGTGATGAAATCCTTTAATTCATTCAGAACTTCCATTATAGTCATGCTCAGAGTTAATGCAGTTAGTTACATAAATAAGCCTAACATTGTCTGCAGAGGCCCTCTGTGTACCCCAAGCGAGTTGCAAGATGATGGCGAGTGCAGGCAACGTCCAAGGGAGCCCTTGCAGGCCCTGCCTCACTCCCTAGAGCAGCCATAATGCCTGCCACAGCTGGGGAGGGGCCATCCCTCGGCCGGCTCCTCCAAGAGTCTATGCTCAGGTGCACGCCCTCTGTCCCCTGTGACCGCCCAGCTGCTGGCTCGCAGCCATTCAGTGCAGAGAGCGCTGGGCGTCTGTCAAGTTGTTGAGTCGTTGTAGGAAGCCGCCCTCACATTTGCCATTATAAGATGGCGCTGACAGCTGTGTTCTAAGTGGTAAACATAATCTGCACACGTGCAGGGGCAGTTTTCCCGCCATGTGTTCTGCCTTTCCCGTGATGACAACTGGGCCGATGGGCTGCAGCCAATCAGGGAGTAATACGTCCTAGGCGGAGGATAATTCTCCTTAAAAGGGACAGGGTTTTGCCAGTCTTTCTCTTGCTTTCTTGTTCTTGTTCTTTTTCTCTCTCTTGCTCTTGCTCTTGCACTCTTGCACTCTTGCTCTCTTGCTCTCTGGCTCCTGAAGATGTAAGCAATAAAGCTTTTGCCGCAGAAGATTCCGGTTTGTTGCGTTCTTCCTGGCCGGTCGCGAGAACGCGTGTAAGAAGTCGTCACCTCTGACGCCTTCCCCACCCCCAGCCAGTGTCTGTGCCACCCCCACCCCTTGGAGTCTGTGTTCCCAGGAACCTGCACCACGAGTTCGCTGGCCGCTTCTCATTAATTATGTTCCTCTCCCATACATCCCACCTGCCCATCTTCAGGCTTTGACCAGAGTGCCTCTTGTTAACAGAAAAAGTGCTTTCACTTTAGCGAGAGAGGCATCAGCCCACTTGAGGCTTCTTCTGTCCAAGGTAAGGAGCACCAGAGAGTCTGTCAGGCTGCTCTGATGGGAGTCTCATTTCTGTGGGACTAGAAAGTGCCCCAACAATTTGACCAAGGTAACAGGAAGTTACAGAAGTTAGAGGAAAGTTAACTAAAGTCAATAAGAAAGTGCAGAAGAGGAGAAATGAAGGAAGGATAGAGGTCTGCAAAGAAGAGCTAAGAGCAAAGTTTCAGCAGACTCAGGAGAGATAAATGACAATGGCAAATAAAGAGGTTAACAGTGAGGAAAAGTAAAAATAGAGATAAAGGAGATTAAAGAGGTCTGAGATGAAAGAGATATTCTGAATGAGAAATATTTAAAAGAAGAACTAGTAAATAAGAGACAGGCAAGAAGAAGAGTTAAAAAACAAAAACAAAAACAAAAACAAAAACAAAACATGAGGCTGACAAAGACAGAGACCAGTGTCAGAATCAGAGATGTGCTCTGAGACAGAAAGATAAACCAGGGTAGAGGCGAACTAAGAGAGAAGATAAGTGACAGGATATAGATGTGATAATTAGATAAAACACAAAGGAAGCAAAGACAAGAAGGAGAAACAAAAAGATATATAGAGAGAGGGAGAACATTATATGGGATCCCCATTACAGTTAGGAAACAGCAGCAAAGAGAGGTAAATAACAAAGATTAGAACCTAGCAAAGTGGCAAATGCTAATGATGCTAGCACTTGGGAATGATCTGTAAGAAACAGGAAGCCAGGAAATCTAAAAGAAATAAGAAACAAGAGAAAAACTTAAATAGAATGCTGGCCACAAGAGTCAGAAAAACTAGAAAACTTAGATAGTACCTGGCAACAATATCTGGCAACAAAAGAAAGCTCTTGGCTAGAGATCAATGTGTTTACTGTAAAGAAAATGGGCACTGGGTAAGAGACTGCCCCAACAAAAAGAAGAGGAGCCCCCCTCATGACCAAACCCTTCACCTGTTTGTGGCTAAAAGTAAAGAGATAATAAAAGGGGTGCTAACACAGAAGCTGAGTCCTAAGAAGAGGCCGGTGACCTACCTGTCAAAACAGGTAGAAAAGAGACTGTGTTTCATATTCCCCCACCTACCAGTGCAAAACAAGTTAGAAAAATTCCTGCACACTGTGGGCTTTTGCAGAGTGTGGATTCCGGGTTTTGCTGAATTAAAGAGATACAGCCCTTTGTATAGAAAAATAAAGAACAACAGGCCTTAGATGCCATTAAGACTGCCCTAATGTCGGCCTCAGCTTTAGGCCTCCTAGATGTGACTGGGAACAAAGGTATTGCCAAAGAGGTTCTTACTCAGAGATTGGGGCCCTGGAAAAGACCCGTGGCATACTTGTAAGAAATTAGACCTGGTGGCTGTAGAATGGCCTGCTTGTCTGCACATACTGGCTTCTGGTCAAAGACGAATATACATTGACTCTGAGACAAAACTTGGCACATGCCCTAGAAAGTGTGGTTCAGTCCCCCTGACTGATGGCTAACTAACACTCTTGAAAACATTATCCAACAATTCCCCTGACCGATGGACACATTATCAGAGCTTTTTTGTTGACTGAACAAATGACCTTCGCTACCCTACTGCCTGAGACTTCACCTACTCATCACTGTGCTGACATTCTGGCAGAAGAAACTGATACTTGAAATGATCTGAAGGATCATATCAGCCTTGGCCTGAGAGTTCGAACTGGTACAGGATGGCAGTAGCCTCGAGGTTGAAGGTATGCGAAAGGTGGGGACAACAGTGTAGTGGTAGACAAAAAGCTGAACTTGTGGCTTTGATACAAGCTCTATAAATGGCAAAAGAGAAGTCTACACTGACAGCAGGTATGCTTTTACCACTGTATGGAGCAATATACAGACAAAGAGGGCTGTTGACATCTGCAGAGAAAGACCTAAGATGCTGTGGCTAAAAGAAATCAGATGGCAGATATAACCGCCAAACAGGCATCCCAAAGAGCAATGATCCTGACAGTCTAAAGACTATCAAGTTATAGATAAATTAAGACTGGTAAAATAAACCTTGTATAGAATAGTAGAAACTGAAGAAAGAAAATTAGTCCTCCCATGAAAAGACAGACCTGACATGTACTGGGAAATAGACTTTACTGAGAAAATTATGTGTATGAATACCTTCTGGTTTTTGTGAACGTTCTCAAGATAGATAAAAGCTTTTCCCTATAAAAATGAGACTGCTCAGATAGTCATCAAGAAGATTATTAAAGAAGATTTTTCCAAGGTTCGGAGTGCCAAAAACAATAGTGTCAGTTAATGGCCCTGCCTTTGTTGTCCAGGTAAGTCAGGGTCTGGCCAAATATTTAGAGGTCAAATGAAAATTACATTGTGTGTACAGACCTCAGAGCTCAGGAGAGATAGAAAGAATAAATAGAACTCTAAAAGAGGTCTTGACACAATTAATCATAGAGACTGGCACAGACTTGGTGTTCCTTCCCCTTGCACTATTTAAAACTGAAAATACTCCCTCTTGATTCAGCCTTACTCTTTTTGAGATCCTTTATGGGGCTACCATGCCCATCACTTTCTTAAATGATGTGTTTAAACTTATGTTGTTATAATAATGATCTGTATGCTAAGTTAAAAGGCGTGCAGGTGGTGCAGAAAAAAGTCTGGTCACAGCTGGCTGCAGTGAATGAGCTGAGTACCCCAAAAACATCTCACCAGTTCCAGCCAGAGGTCTGATCTACGTGCGCCTGCGTCATGCTGAGACCCTCAAGCCTCACTAAAAGGGTCCCTACCTAGTCTTGTTTACTCTCCATTCTTATTCTGTTTTTGTTCTTATAGAAAAAGAGTATGATTTCTATTCTCCACATAGAGAAATAGACTTCTAAAATTCTAGCATTAGAATTATTTAGTAGAAGAAGAGGGGAATGGAGGAAAATGAGATTTTGTAACTTGTGAATCATGTAAAAGAGTTGTCTCTGAGCCCATGCCCTGGGGCCAAAAACAAAGCAGGACAGGGCTGTTGTTAAGACATTCCTAAGAACAGCTTGACTGTAAAGATGAAAAAATTGCAAGGACACAAGCAGGGCTATCTTGTCTGAGTCAACACCACCTGGCCGGAACCTCCCCTCTGTCTACTGCCCCTTGATGCCGGGTAAAGTCATACATCAACTGGTTGCTATGTGAACAAAGATAAGCCCCCAGCCCACAGGAACAAAGTCCTGATGATGCCCTTTTGCTGACATGTAATCTTTCTGTTAATGTTTGAATAAGCTAATACTGTGTCGCTATGCTGAATTCCACACCCCCTTGACCCCTTACCCCATAAAAACCCCTAGCTTCCAAGCCTCGTGGTCGAATCCACTGTCTCCTGCGTGAGATACCTTTTGACCCGGAGCTCCACCATTAAACTACCTTGTGTTTTTACATCACGGCATTGTGTTCTGTTCGTGATTCTTGGGTGCACGCCGAATCGGGAGTTGAGTGGGGGTTTCCCCACTAGGTTCTTTCACTATCAAGTAAATCTTTGTCATTCTATTTAACACAGAAGATGCTTGCTCTGCACACCTTCCTTGCTCAGGTGAAATTTATCCCTCTCAGGACTTTGATGATTTGAAAAACAAAGTAATGATAGATTGTATAAGTACAGAGATTAATATTAATCAGTGAAGTTCTGGTAATTTAATTGGTGTCACATGCCTCAAATCTAAAATTTCACTTAGTTGCCTTCTAAGAATAAAGTTTAAATTCACTTTTCATTGAGCTCATTTGACACTCTATAATACATTGGACTTTACAATATAGGATAAAGTGTAGAATTACTTTGTTGAAAGGGGTTAAATACAAATGAATAGGACATTCTAATAGTAATTCTTATCCTGATAGTTCTCATAAGTTTTCTTAAATTGTAAAGTTTACAGATAATAGAGATAAGGCCTCTCTCTTGGACTAAAGGAGAAAATGTTTAGATAAGCTACACCAATGCATACTGTATAAACTATCTTGGAAGTTGTTTCCCATATGTAACTGTAAGCTGCCTGCAGCTTTACATGATCTGGGTACTCCTGGCAGGCTGGGGCTGAAAGAGACTAGACAGTGAGAAAATAATGAGGCCAAGACAGATTCTGATCAAAGCCTGCGAGTTTACTAAGAGACTGTGCTTTTAAAGGGGGGAAGTCCATCCCCTGCCAATCTATTCTTGGTGCCTGGAGTCAGCCTGTAGGCAATGTGCAGAATAGGATGTGTCTCCGGAATGTCTAAAGGGTCTCTCAGCAGGTAGCAGAGTCTTGAGAAGAGCAGTGGTAGTTGACATAACAATATAGCCATCTAAATTGGAAGGCTACACCCCCAGGTGATCTCATATTCAGTGGCAGCAAAGTCTGAATCAGCCTGCTTCAAGGCTGAGGGAGGTTATACCCATAATTCATACTTCTTAGCTGCCACCAAAAGCTCTACAACATGTTAATTTTGAATGGTTATACCTGTAATGCTTTTTTTTTTTCCTTTTTCTTTTTCACTTAGTTGGCCTCCTCTGGTTCTAATTTGTAGTGATCAGCCTAAATTGTTTTTCATATTAAAAGTGTTTTTTATTAATTTTGCTTCATATAGTTATTCAATTCATCCCAAGAGATGAACCATAAGCTCTGAATACTTGTAGTCATTGCTGAAGTCATCCTGACTTTGGCTAGTGAGGAATTTGAACAACCATAATTCCGATCTAGTTTTTCACTTGAATTGAGGGCCTCAGCAACAGAGTCAAAGGGAAGGGATAGATACAAAAGTCACAATGGCAATCACCATCCATTGGAATGATTAGTGTGACTGACTCACTCATCCGGAAATTCGAAGCATATATGGTCACAAAACAAGAACTGAGCATATGTGTACTGGACACTGAGTGTTCTGCATTAATAAATCCCAGGTACTAATAGGATGTTTTCTTGGATTTTAATCCTGGCTCTTGCATATTCTTAAATTTGTCTGTGCTTTTTTCACTGTTAATATCACTAGATGTTATTACATAATCACTGAAGAATTTTACCATGAAGGAGTTATTATTATTGGTACATATTTCCCTCTTTATATTTTCTACACTGAGAAGAAAATGCCACATCCAACTCTACCATTTCAATATTTGGACAATTAATACAGTAAGTAAAATTATTTATTTATTTAAGTTCAGAATTCTGACTTAGTGGCTATAGTAATTAAATTTTAATTATCCTTTATTTTTTATTTTGACAAATTCACTCTTAGAATTTAAAATCTTTTAATCAATTTTATTGTCCTTCTGGATTATTTTCCTCACTCAGGGGAAATGAAATGGTAACTTTGACTGTATTCATTTTAGTTTCCTCATTTGATTGATAATCATGACCTCCTATTTGCCATTCTTTTTATGCCACAATGTCTGAATTGTTTTCAATGTTATGAGTTCACGGACTGATAATTTATTCTAAGCCTTTCCTTGTTGTTCACAGCATTGTGGATGCCATTATTGTTCCTGTGATATTAGTTGATGTCACTAAATGCTCTTAGCTTTGAGTGTTTTTTGTGATGGTTGAGAGAAGTGGCCCCATATGTTACATTCAGCTGATTCTAGAGTTAACAGTGTCACAATTAGAAGTTGTGAATACTTCTGTGGTTTACAAATATTTTCTCTCACTTGTTTTGTTATAAGTGTTTGTTTAATAATTTAATTATTATCATCAGATATTTTTCCTGTGTTTACATGATTACTCCAATGGTTTGCAGTATTTATTCTTGTCTTTATATATGTGTCTTATATAGTGAATATAAGAGTTTCATCTTGGTCCTGTTTCTTACTTTGCATTAAATTATCCAGGTTAATGGAGAGTTTCAAACAGGTATTGCTGAGTTGGACAGAAATATACATCTATTTTTCTTAGTAAATTAATAAGGTGTTTTTATACCTACCATACCTTCCTATCCCAAGGAGACTTAAATCTGTATGGATACAGGAAGTATGGCATGGAAATATAACAATAACACCTATAAATGAATACATGAAGAAATGTGTTGGAAGTCAACAAGTGGAAAGTGAACAAAAGAAAAATATGAAATTTTTTAGAATATATAAGTGATTTTGTCAAAATTAAAAAAAAAAATTAACAAAGAAGGTGTGAAGTTGATTTGTGCTCCATGAGACACTATTCTGTGTGTGACAAAATCTTACTTATGTATTAATGGTTATAATAAAAAAGAGTTGAGGATAAAAAATGTTTAGGTATTAGTTCAAAATTAAATAATTATTACTTTGACAGATTTATTTTGAATTTTAAAACATATCAAAATGGGTATATAAAACTTATTTAGATAAAATTTTTTTGGTATTTCTAGTTTTTTAGGGAATCATATTTTGTCTCAAAGAAAATTACAATATTTTCTCACATGCATATTAGATAGGGCTACTTTGGATGATGGGTAGGGCCACTTCTATTTCATTATAATTAATGATCCTTATAAACCAACTTTTCTGGTGCCTTTTCCTCTCAAAAATTCAGATAACAATGTGTATGGGTATGTATTTCTCTTTATTTTGTGCAACAACCAGCTGTTCCCTGTAAAGACTGTATTTCCTTATATGAGCAATTAATATATGGTTTATTAAGTATAAATAAAAGGATGGATTCATATGAAAAACAGTGACCTTGCATAAAATCAGAAAAAAGCTAAATTAGTGGCAAAATTCAGTCACTTTTATAATAATGTATTAAGAGTATTTGTTATATACAGTGTTACTTATGTACATGGAATAATTTTAGGAGAAAATGACTTGTTTCATTGTCACATTCATGGTACTGTCTTTCAAACTTGTTATCACATTCATTATCTTCATGTGTGTCCATAATTTTTATGTAACCCACATTTTCTAGGGAAGGTAAAACTGTTCAAACAAATGTTATCATCCTATAATGTGTGTGCTAATATCGAGATCAGGTCCACAGGTCCAGCACTAGGCTCCTGCAAGGTACAAGTGATATTATTAGCCAATGTATTACATCCTTTGGTTGACTTATCTTAATTGTTCCCAACTCAAACTGAAAATTTTCTCTAGAGCTTAATGAGATTAAATTATTTTCCTTCACATCAAGTAAAATATAGGTTTATACAAAATTAATTTCATGAAATGCGCATGAATTTTTCCTGGTCTTAGCTTGATACACTTGTTGTATCACAGTAATTGATTCTAGACAATTTTGTTTTTAATGGACTTTATTGTTTTACTGGAGTTGTATACCATTGTGAGCAATTTTACATATTAAAAGAAGTCAAATTTCTACAATATTTCTCATGTACATAAAGCCATTCTGGATTCTTCCTACAATATATTCCCTCATGTATATTGGCTGTGAATGTGGCTCCACTCTTTTTTTGTTAATAGTATAGAATAGAGTTTGTTTAGGGCTTGGGGAGGGTAGTAGAGGCAGGGAAAGGCAGAGAGAGTAGAGAAGTAGAGACCATGGAGAAAGAGGGGAGAAGGGCGTTGTTTTCCAAAGAAACCAAGTTTGATTCCCAGAAATAATATACAAATAAAAAGAGGCCATGATGGAATTGTGTTTGCATTCAAGATCCTGTCATTGATTTTGTACTGAAGAACTACTTTGCTGAAATTCAAAGAAATGGTGAGATCAATTATAAAGCCAATTCATAATCACAATACAGTTAAGATTGGAGCCACACTCTTGTTCTTCCCTTCCTGTTCCCATCCACAATAGTTTCTGGTTTTAGAAACTATATATGGGATAGATCTCAAGGTGGAACAATCTCTGGATGGCTGTTCCTTCAGTCTCTGCTCCACACATTGTCTCTAGCTCCTCCTATGGATGTTTTATTCTCCCTACTTAGAAGGTCTGAAGTATCCACACTTTAGTCTTCCTTCTTGAAATTCATGTGGTCTGTGAATTGTATGTTGAATATTCTGAACTTTTGGGCTAAGATCCACTTAGCAGTGAGTACATACCATGTGTGTTTTTTTTGTGATTGGGTTACCTCACTTAGGATGATATTTTCTAGTTCCATACATTTGCCTATAAATTTCATGAACTCGTTTTTAATAGATGAGTAGTAGTATCTTCTGTAAATATACCACATTTTCTGTATCCATACTTCTGTTGAGGGACATCTAAGTTGATTTCAGCTTCTGGCTATTATAAATAAGGTGACTATGAACATAATGAAGCATGTGTCCTTATTATATATTGGAGCATCTTCTGGCTATATGCCCAGGAGTGATATGGCTGGATCATCTGGTAGTACTATGTCCAATTTTCTGAGAAACCTCCAGACTGATTTCCATGTGGTTGTACCATCTTGCAAAACCACCAATAATGGAGGATGATTCCTCTTCCTCCATATCCTTGCATGCATCTACTGTCACCTGAGTTTTTAATATTATTCATCCTGACTGGTATGAGTTGGAATCTCAGAGTTGTTTTGATTTGCATTTCCTTGATGACTAAGGATTTTGAACATTTCTTTAGGTTCTTCTCTTTCATTTGGTATTTGTCAGGTGAGATTTCTTTGTCTAGCTCTGTACTCCATTTTCTAATAGTGTTATTCAGTTTTCTAAAGTCTAACTTCTTGAGTTCTTTGTATATATTAAATATTAGCCTTCTATTGAATGGAGGGTTGGTAAAGAACTTTTCCCAATTGTTGGTTGCCATTTTGTCCTATTTACAGTGTTCTTTGACTTACAGAAGCTGTCAAATTTTATGAGGCACAACGTGTCTATCCTTGCTCTTAGAGCATATACCACTGGTATTCTGTTCAGAAAAAAATCCCCTTTTACCCATGTCCTTGAGGCTTTTCCCCACTTTCTTTTCTATTAGTTTCAGTGTATCTGGTACTATGTGGAGTTCCTTGATCCACTTGGAATCGAGCTTTCTACAAGGAGATAAGAATGGATTGATTTGCATTCATCTACATTCTGACTCCCAGTTCATCCAGTAAAATTTGTTGAAAATACTGCCTTTTTTCCACTGGATGGTTTTAGCTGCATTGTCAAAGATCAAGTGAGCATAGGTGTGTGGGTTCATTTATGGGAATTCATTTCTATTCCATTAATCTACCTTCCTGGTTCTGTACAATTACTGTGAAGATTTTATCACTAATCTCTGTAATATAGTTTGAAATCAGGGATGGTGTTTCCTCCAGAAGTTCCTTTACAGTTGAGAATAATTTTTAATATCCTGGATTTTGTTATTCCAGATGATTTTGCAACTTGCTCTTTCTAACTCTATGAAGAATTGTGTTGAAATTTTGATGGGGATTGAATTGAGTCTGTAGATTGCTTTCAACCATTGGCTATTTTTACCATATTAGTCCTGCTGATCCATGAGCGTGAGAGATCTTTCCATCTTCTGAGTTATTCTTTAATTTCTTTCATCAGGGACTTAACATTCTTGTCCTACAGATCTTTCACTTCCTTGGTGAGAGTCACACAAAAGAATTATATATTATTTGTGACTATTGTGAAGGGTGTCAGTTCCCTAATTTCTGTCTCAGCCTATTTATCCTTATAGTAGAGGAAGGCCACTGATTTGAGTTAATTTTATATCCTGGTGAAATTTTTGGTGCCACTTTTTTCATGAAGGCAAGTTGGTTTTATTCAAATGCTTTCTCAATATCTAATGAAATGATCCTGTGTTTTTTTTCATACATTGAGCTTGTTTATATAATGGAGTACATTGATAAATTTCCATATAATGAACTATCTCTGCAATGACGCCTACTTGATCATGATGGAAGATAGTTTTTCTGTGTTTTTTGATTTAGTTTTCGAGAAGTTCATTGATTATTTTTGCATCAATATTCATAAGGGGAATTGGTCTGAAGTTCTCTCTCTTTGTGTCTTTCTTGGGTCTTTGTGTGGTTTAGATATAAAAATAATTTTGGCTTCCTAGAACAAATTAGTTAGTGTTCCTTCTTTTTCTATTTTGTGAAACAGTTTGAAGAGTATTAGTATTAGTCTTCTTCAAAAGTCTGATAGAACTCTGCACTGAACCCATCTGTTCCTAGCTATTTTTGGTTTGGAATACTATTAATGAATGCTTTATTACTTTAAGGGTTATGGTACTGTTTAGATGGTTTATCTGAACCCGATTTAAAATTGGTACCTGGTATTTATCTAGAAAATTTTCCATTTCATCCAGATTATCCTGTTTTGTTGTGTATAGGCTTTTGTAGTAGAATCTGGTGATTTTTTTTTTTTTTTTTTTTTTGCATTTCCTTGGCTTCTTTTGTTATATCTCCCTTTTTATTTCTGATTTTGTTAATTTGGATACTATCCCTGTATCCTCTGGTTAGTCTGTGTAGTCTCCCCTCCCCTAGCCTGAAACCTGCTTGCTCGGGGTGGAGCTTCCTGCTCATTCGTTCTGCCACGCCCACTGCTGGAACCTGCGGAGCCACACAAGTGCACCTTTCTACTGGACCAGAGATTATTCAGTGGGAATCGGGTCCCCTCCCCCTTCCTTCATAACTAGTGTCGCAACAATAAAATTTGAGCCTTGATCAGAGTAACTGTCTTGGCTACATTCTTTTCTCTCTCCACCTAGCCCCTCTTCTCTTCCAGGTTTCCAAAATGCCTTTCCAGGCTAGAACCCAGGTTGTGGTCTGCTGGCCGGACACAACAAGTCTGGATAAGTGTTTATCTATCTTGTTGATTTCTCAAAGAAAGTTTTTTGTTTGGTTGATATTTCATATCCTTCTCTTTGATGATATTTGGTTGAATTCAGCCTTGATGTTGATAATTTCTAACTCTACTGCTCTTGATTGTATTTGTGTCTTTTTGTTCTAGAAATATCAGATATGTTATCAAGCTGTTACTGTATGCTCTTTCCAGTTTCTTTTGGAAGCACTCACAGCTATGAGTTTTCCTATAAGTACTGCTATCATTTTGTGCCATAAGACTGAGTATGCTGTGGCTTCATTTTCATTAAATTCTAAAAGTCTTTAATTTCTTTCTTTACTTCTTCCATAACCAACTTATCATTTAGTAGAGTGTGGTTCAGATTCCATTTGTATGTGTACTTTCTATTGTTTTTGTTGTTATTGAAGACCAGTTTTAGATTATTTTGACATGATAGGATGCATTAGATTAATTCAATCTTCTTGTATCTTTTGAGGCCAGTTTTGTGACAGATTATTTGGTCAATTTTGGAGAAGGTACCATGAGGTGCTGAGAAGAAGTTAAATTATTTTGTTTTAGGATAAAATATTCTATAGGTATTTGTTAAATCTATTTAGTTCATAACTTCCATTAGATTTATGGTGTCTCTGTTTAGTTTCTGTTTCCATTATCTGTCCATTATAGATTATGGGGTGTTAAAGTCTTCTGCTATTATTGTGTGGAGTTCAAGGAGTTCTTTGAGCTTTAAAGTTTATTTTATGAATGTGTTTGACCTTGCATTTGGAGCATAGATGTTCAGATTTGAGAGTTCATCTTGGAAAATTTTCCTTTGATGAGTATGAGGTGCCCTTTCTTATGTTTTTTGATAACTTTAGTTTGAAAATTAATTGTATTTGATATTAGAATGACTACTCCAACTTGTTTCTTGGGACCATTTGCTTGGAAAACTGTTTTCCAGACTTTTACTCTGAGATAGTATTTGTCTTTGTCACTGGAGTGCATTTCCTGTATACAGGAAAAGGTTGGGTCCTCTTTTTGTAACTAGTCTATATCTATTTAGTGGGGAATTGAGTCTATTGGTATGAAGATATTAAGAAAAGGTGATTGTGGCTTCCTTACTTTTGTTATTAAAGGTGGAATTACCTTTATGTGGCTATCTTCCTTTTGGTTTGTTAAAAGAATATTATTTCCTGGCTTTTTCTAGGGAATTTCCCTCCTTGTGTAGGGATTTTCCATTTATTATTCTTTGAAGAGCTGTATTTATAGAAACATATTGTTTAAGTTTGCTTTTGTCATGGAATATCCTGGTTTCACCATGTATGTGAATCAAGAGTTTTGCTGGGAATAGTAGCCTGGGCTGGCTTTTTTTTTCTCTCTCTCTTAGGATCTGTATGACATCTGCCTATGATCTTCTGGCTTTCATAGACTCTGCCAAGAAGTCTGGTATAATTCTGATATGTTACTTGATCTATTTCCCTTACTGCTTTTAATATTATTTCTTTGTTTTGTGCATTTGGTGTTTTGATTATTTTGTGATGGGAGGAATTTCTTTCTGGTTCAATGTATTTGGAGTTCTGTTGTATTGTATGTTCATAGGCATCTCTTTCTTTAAGTTAGGGAAGTTTTTCTTTCTTTTTTTTTTTCTATAATTTTGTTGAAGATGTTTACTGGCCCTTTAAGTTTGGAATCTTTGCTCTCTTTCTATACTTATTGTCCTTAGATTTGGTATTCTCATTTTGTCCTGGATTTCCTGGATGTTTTGGGTTAGGATCTTTCCACAATTCACATCTTCTTTGACTCTTTTGTCAATGTTTTCTTATGGTATCTTCTGCAGCTGACATTCTCTCTTCTATCTTTTGCATTCTGTTGGTGATGATTGCATCTATGACTCCTGACATATTTTGATGGTTTTCTATCTCCAGAGTGTTCTCACTGTGTAATTTCTTTATTGTTTCTATTTTCATTTTTAGATCCTGGATGCTTTTGTTCAATGATTTCACCTATTTGGTTGTACTTTTCTGCAATTCTTTAAGGTATTTTTGTGTTTCCTCTTTAAGGGATTCTACTTACTCACTTGTTTTTTCCTGTATTTACTTAAGGGAGTTATGTATCCCCTGCTTAATGTCCTCTATCAGCATCATGAGATGTGATTTTTAAATCTGATTCTTGCTTTTTCAGTGTGTTGGGGGATCCAGGACTTACTGTGGTGGGAGAAGTGGGTTTTGATTATGTCAAATAGCCTTGGTTTCTGTTGCTTAGGTACTTGTGCTTGCTTCTCATCATCTGATCATCTCTGGTGTGAGTTTGTCTTGCTGTCTCTGACTAAAGTTTGTCCACCCTGCAGGCTTGTACTAAAGTTTGTCCACCCTGCAGGCTTGTTGCCCTGGGACAACACTCCTGGCGAGAATAGCTCTCTCCTGGTGTGGATGGCTGTGGAACAGCCTTATCTCCAGAGTGCAGATGGAGACCAGAAGGAACCTATTCCTACTATTCCACTGTTCCATTGCCCTGTGTGCTTCTGGATGATACTGCTTTGGACAGTTTTTGGGAAGAATGTGGCAATCTCACCTCTGAGCTTAGGAGTGAGAGCACTTCTGAGAAACCAGCTCTCTGCTCGTAGGATTTGTGTTCAAGTGTTGTGGAACAACTTCAGCTCCCAGGTACACATGGAGAACAGAAGACTTGAAATTTTAATAATAACATATTTACACTTATAAACAATTCAGTACATTGATCTCATTCTCCAAAGTCCCCTGCCCGTTCAGTACCCAATCTCTCTGCCAATATCTCTCAACCCCAATCTTAAGTTTTGTCAGGAGCCATTATAGGAAAAGCTAGGCCTAGGAATAATTCATTTTAAGAATTATACACATACATACATACAATTATATATATATATTATATATATATAATTATCTTGTAGTATAGTGATGCTATTTGTACAAATAGATGATTACTTAATTCTTAAGGATGATCCTATAAATATTCCTTTAATTATATAGGTGTTTATTACACTATCTGACTATTGTGACTCCTATTTGACCCTTTTCTGATAGTCAAAACTGAAATGAGAACTCAGACAGTCTCCCACGTGTCACCAATTAATTATGTCTAGATGGTAACCAGACTTTCTACTACTCACAGCACATTCCCAGAGCTTGTAAAACAGGTAAACAAAGTTCATTAAAAAAAAAAATCTATGGATGGGTGTGGTGGCACACGCCTTTAATCCCAGGACTCCGGAGGCAGAGGCAGGTGGATTTCTGAGTTCGAGGCCAGCCTGGTCTACAAAGTGAGTTCCAGGACAGCCAGAGCTATACACAGAAACCCTGTCTCGAAAAACAAACAAACAAACAAAAAAAGTAAAAATGGATCTATGGTTTAATATAAGTGCTAGGGCAGACAATAAAATATTGAGTACATCTATACAAAACTTTACTAATTACTTAGTTATGGTTTTTAACTTTCAGTGAACCTGTGGAGCTGTGACAGCTGATAAATATGTAGCCAGATAATTACTCCTAATTGATATGCATGTAAACATTCTGTCTTGTATAATTCTATTTCAATTTATGATTTGATATTACTTGTGAAATTTCAATGAACTTTTTAACATATGATCATGTATTCTGAAAGATGTATAAATGCTGAGCACCAAGAGAAGGGTCAGAGGAACTGAGCTGAGGAGAATATTTTTGGATCAAGCACTTTTTATACAAAGGAGAAGAAAGAAAGAATAATTCACTCCTCCCACTTAGAATCTTTCCACTTTTCCCCCTCTTCTTAGATAGCTTTCATAGGAAATGTTTTAGAACATAGAAAAAATTCTATAATAATTTTTCAAGTTGTCCATTTTTCTTCCTGTGACTTCTGACTAGCAGACTGAAAGTTAGAGCTGAAAGTTCCTGGGGAAATAGAACAAAGGCTGCATTACTTATTTCTTTGCTGCAGGATACAGGGGTCACTCCCCAAAGCTAGCAGTTTTTACACTCAAAAACAGAAAAAAAAATTAGGACATTTGAGAAGTTATTGTCAGTATTTATTTGTAGTTAGGGAGCTAGAACTTCCATGGACCCACAAACTTTACTGCCACACCAAAGTCCTAATCTGTCACTGTTTCTACCCTCTCCAGGCTGGGAGGATCCTGGTGTCTAAATTGGTGCCTTGGAACAGGTACTTTGAAGAAGGTAAGTTGACAGAGATAGAACTCTTATCTGTGTTTTGCAAACTACTTGGGCAGTGAGTGTGATCTTATGGAGGGTGAGAAATAGGAGTTTATATTGCCTAATGCCATCAGCAGAGGCTGATATTGGGCTGATAGCAGAGGCTATCTGTACCAAGGGTATGCCAGAGTAGGTGTTAATTTCCTATTGACACCAGGCTGTTCTCCCAGCATTGCTGTTGAGAACTATCAGCACCAATCTTATGTTAGGAGCTATCAGCTCTGGGTTGTGTGAATTTTGTGTATATCTTTCAGGATGGACAAAGTGAATCTACATAGAGTCCTTTGCATGTCACACCCACTCCACTAAAAGCTGCATGGCAGGCCCAAAAGCTTGGCCTCCGTCCTGAGGCATAAAGTTTCACAGAAACTTGTCTCCTGGAAAGTTTCTGGCACCCCAGAAACAGATGTATTTCAGATACATCCTTGCTATAGTTGGTGAATGGTTCTGTGTGCTTTCTTTCAGTATTGTTTTATTATAAGTGCCTCCAAAGAATGATTTGACAGATACTTAAATTAGGTTGAACTTTGCTTCCTGGTCTTCACCAGTGTCCTAGGCAGTCCTTGAGCTGACCCTGGGGTTGGAATTTAGTAAGAATGTTACCTATTCGGACAAATTGCCAACAGTATTGAAAGAGAGATAGTAAAAGAAATCAGGCATTACTATCTACTACATAGAATTAGAAATTTCAGGGCAAGCTTAGCAAAGTAAGTTTTAAATTCTTATCATAGTTATGAATGGCAGACTACATTATTTAATAGAAGAAAGTCTCCTACAAAATCACTGAGAATAACAGCCAAGTCACTCCCATATACAGGAATTTACAGTGGTTTAGGAAGAAGATCATGGTGTGGTTTGAGGAACTAGAGTATTGCATTATTTATGAGAAAGTTAGTGAGAGAAGAACTCCCTAACACATCCTTTCACTAGTCCAGAGGAATAGCATAGTTAGGCTGGTGGTGGGCTAAACAATAAATCAGAATTAGAACTATGTCTTGGGCATGAAAGCCCTTGCCCTGAGAGCATAACAACCTCACACCTGACTTCTAAGCATATAGCTGACCTTAGATAGAGCTGACTTTGCCTCAGTTCTTACATTTCCTATTTCCTGCCAGTCTTTATGTGTGTATTCCTCTGTCTTGTGTAAAGAGTCATTAAGCATCGGTTAACCTCAATGTACCTTGCCTAATGTGTCACCCAACTTCCTTATTTTTTTTCTGTATTATAAGTCTGATGCTCCCTTTAAGAAATGACATTCAGGGATGTGGTAGCACACACCTTTAATCCCAGCACTTGGGAGGCAGAGGCAGGCAGATTTCTGAGTTTGAAGCCAGCCTGGTCTACAAAGTGAGTTCCAAGACAGCCAGAGCTATACAGAGAAACCCTGTCAAACCGGAAAAAAAAAAAAGGAAAGAAAAGAAATGCCATTCAGATCAACATTCCCTTATGTTAGTATCTGTTTGTCATATTTTTTTACCAACTCCTTGCCTATCTGTGCACCATAAGGCTGATTCTCCCATGGGTTGAGGGGCTGATTGAGTTCAGTCTGCAGCATTTACATATGCTATTAAGGATACTCTTAAAGAAAAAAAAAAAAACATTAAGGTTAGCACTATCAGCTGACTGACTTTTTTCAGTTTGTACAAATGGTCAGGCCTTGATTTCTAGAAAGGAGAACTTTAGTTATGGATACATGGGAGAATGTAGGGTTAGATATTAAAAACAGGTTTACAGAGAATAGAGGAACAGGCATGCCCCTTACTGAGTATGCTATTTGGAATGAGCTTAGGTAGGCATTGATGAATGACAAAAAGGCCATATGTGCTCAGGAGATATTAGTATCGCCTCCTTGTTAGAGGACTGTGCTACTATTGTCTCACTCAGGATCTAAGAACAATGTTTATTCCATGACAGAATAGTCTGGGAAGATTGCTCAAGACAGGTTAGTGAGAATCAAAAGAAAAACAAATCAACCTCAGAGGAGAAATCTGACTCTGAAAATAAATTATCAAAATATCATAAACATATGTGGAATACCCTGCAGCATTTAAATATAAGTCATTTCTTAAGACCCCCTAAAAAAGGTACAAGAAACCAATAAGACCTATTTGATCTGCTGCTGGTATGCTCCAAACTCAGCAGAAGGTAAATTGTTAGGCTGTTTACCAGTGAGTATGCAGAATAATATATGGGAATTGCTTATATCGCCTCATGATTGGTTTAAAATAGCCAGATGTTGGGAGCTATTAAGACAACACTATTGTCCTGATCTCTAAGTTGGGCCTCTCCCCCCCCCGAGAAGAAAAGGGGGTCAAAAGCGGGCCACCGACGCATCGATTCCGAGAACAACCACGGGATGTTCCAGCCCTCAGTCATCGCCAATCTCCTGACCATACCCTGATACCACCAAGTTCCTGCTTCCCCGTGTAGCTGCCAAAAGAAAGAATTTCTATTGCCCCCTCCCACTGATAAGTACTTCTCCTTTTGCTTGTATTGCCCCACCCCTCCCGCTGATAAGTATCTGTACTTCCCCTTTTGCTTGTGCATTTAAGCCTTGGGCCTTTCTCAATACATTTGGGGTCTTGATGCAACCCAGAACGGTTTCCGTGTAGTTATTCGCACAAGACCCTCGTCTCTCTCTACACCCCCCCATTTGGTTATTAGAAGGAGGTCCCCTCGAGACCCTCGAATAACTGGACCTGCTGGACAGGTCAAGTGGTGCCCAATGTGGGGCACGAGGTACGACCACCCTTTGGACAACGAATTAAAGAGGTACCGCGCAGACAGTGAAACAGTGGGACAGTCCACCAATACTTCACTCAAGTGTTGAGGACCGACGTCAGAGAGGTAAGCCTAGGCATTCATTTGTTGTCCCCATTAACTATGGGGAAGGTTCTGTCCTAGAGGCAGTCTTTATTCAAGAGATGAAGGGTTCTCTTAAGGAGAGAGGGATAGAGTTTAAAAAAAAGGGATTTAATAAAATATTTTTGTTTTGTGGACGAGAGATGTCCATGGCTGTTATTGAATGGTTCTGAAATACACCCTTTAACTTAGAATAAAGTAGACAAAGAAATCAATAGTTTAATAAAACAAGGAGAAGATGTCCCTGAGTCCTTTTTTAGTTATTGGGGAATCATCAGAGACCTCCTAGAGCAGGCAGAAAAGGGCAGAGAAGGTGCTCACCTCCTAGCCCTTACTAAAGATTTTTTAGAAAACTCCTGATCGCCGTCTCGCAAAAGCGAAACTAAGCCGCAGGCGAATCGGCGGTCATCGATTATCAATGCCCGTTCACAGTATCTATATTAGAAGGTTTAGCAGGAGAAGGCTACTTGATACCCAATGAATGGAATAAAGTTATTCAGTCTGTCCTCACTAGAGGCCAATATTTAACTTAGAAGTCAGAGTTTAGGGCTGCCCTGAGAAGTAAAACCAAAAGTTCAGATATAAATGGTATGATCAAGCTTTGGAATGAGGTAGATGTGTTTTCTCAACAAATTTTTAAGTCTATTAACCTGGTCATGGGGGCTGCTCTACAACTAAATATAGGAGAAAAAACTTGCTATAGATGCAAGCAACCTGGACATTTTGCTAGAGAATGCCCTACACAAAGACAGTACACCCTAGTAACTGCCATCCAGGGAAACGGCCAGAGGGCTCCCCTGCAAGGCCCGTCTCCCCTAATAACAACTGCAGACAACCCCCTAGCCCCCACGAGAGATTGTCCAGGGTTCCAATAGAGAGCACAGCAAGCTCAGGAGTGCGGCCTTCTTCGCACCGAGCCCCTCATGGCCTCAGCCAGTGCCAGGTGAGCCCGCACAGCCCGAGAGCAGCCTCAGTCCCTACCCTGCGGATGCCAGGAGCCCTTGCCCTCGAGGCAGCCACCAGCTAGGCCTAAAGGCCAAAGCTGGGCCTTCAGGGCTTCTGCAGCCTGAGGCGGCGGGTCTGAGCAAGAACACTCTGCCCGAAGGCCCGGCCAAGCATGCAGACCTAGATGAACTGAGGCCTCAGTGGGCCTAGACTAAGGTGAGCAGCCCCCCCCCCTTCCACTGATTTATTGTGGTCTATATTAAATGCTTCTGCTTTAGCCTGGTTGAATAAGACACAAAGAGATAATGCGTCAGAATTTGAAGATTGCTGGATGTGCTTTTCTGCTTCCCTGCCCTTTTATGAGGGCATAGCCTCATTTGGAAATTTTACCCTGCTTTCAGATGCTAGGCAGCTTCCCCTCGAGTCAGTTCAGCTTACCTTGACAGAACTCTCTGGGGTAAGAAGTTGTGTGTTGGGCCCAGGCATGCTTCGAGGCCCTTGCTAGAGATTTGCAATAACACGTCTAAAGTAAATAAAAATGGGTTTTAAAGAGACTTCGTAAAGGTGAAAATATAGCTCAATTCTTACTGTTACCTTATTTACAACTCCCCAATCCTACATTGTGTCAAAAAATTCAGAGATTAGGTTTTATTGGAAGTTAAGAAATCATTTTCTAAAACATATATAATTCATTTTGTCAATGGTGTTTTTGTTGGTTGCAGAAATTAGAGAGCGTTTTTGCAGATGGCTATAAAATATTTAATTAAGTGTGGACTGATGATGGCTTCAAAAAAGATTTAGCATTGTAAACTTTTAGGCTATTTGAGACATTTAGTGTATAGAGATTGTGTGTTTTCTCAAAAATTTGCCCTCAGATTAAATAAATTAGTTTTAGATCCTTGCCAGAAACTGTTAGAAATTTTTGGATTTTAATCTTGGTTTGACAAGCTACCTCTTACAAGCAGGAAAGGAAAGGAAGGAATAAAGGAAAATGGATTTTAGAACTTTCCCAGGGACAGAGAGAAATCGGGGGACGCCCTGTTTTATTCTCTCTGGCCCCTACAGGAGAAGCTCTCTACCCTCTTTCTATTGTCTATGTTTGGTGCACCAATCACATCAATTCATGTATGTTTTTTGTTTCGTTGTCTGAATGATTGTTTCGTTGTCTGAATGACTGACTGTTTTATGTTTCATGTTAAAAAGAAAAAAAAAACGGTTAGAAACTTTACCTACTGAATCACTCTCAGTTTGCACAACGGAGGCTGAGAGAGGCCCCTCCCTTTAGCCAAAATTCAAGCACATCAAGAGAGGTCCTGCTGAAAAACTGTTTTTAAAGAAAAGGAATCTGCAACATTTTAGTTCTAAGGCAAATAAGCTGATAGTTGTTTTTTCCTAAAAAAAATTCTCTGCAATTTTGTGATTATTGCGTTTAGCAAATTACAAAGTGCTTTTTTATCTTATAAGTATAGCTATAAAAAGTAAAATTCTTTGATTGATCTAAATGTATAAGATTCATGTGGCCACTTCATTTGGTTTTTGATTGGTCTTAAAGGTATAAATATGATCTGTATATCTTGGTCATAGAGAATTGGCTTATAAGTATTTGGGTATGATTAAAAAGGTATAACACTGGTTACAAAGTTAGCTTAAGTAGTAACTCAGGGCTAGAGTCATTTTCGAACGAAAGCACCTGGCATAAGCCAGCCCCGAAAACTAGTCCCATAAAGATACTTCTAAATTGAGATAATATTTTATGTAATTCTTATCCTAAAAAGTAGACTTATAGAGATAAGATTTTAAAACAATGTCTCCTTAATGGAACATTAAAATTTACACTGTCATACATTCATGAATTGGCAGCCAAACTTCGTAACGTGATAGTGATGTTTCTAGTATTGATTTTAAGAAGAATAAATTGTTTAAAATTGGGTCTTGCTTTTCAAAAGTTATAGATATATTCTAATATTGCAACGGAAACTTAAAAATTATGGTTAAAATTGCCAGTGTTCCATTGACTAGAGCTTGCAGTTTGATTTCAAATTTAAGATCTTTAATTCACCTGTACATTGTAATTAAGATAATTATAAGAGTTTTTTAATCATCTTTTAAAAAGAGTATCAAAAATTTGAGGCATAGACAATTAAATTGTTCCTCTAAAATCGGTCCTTATTACAGGAAGGCCAAAATGCTCAGATTAGAAAATATATACATTTGGGTTGATACTAAGCTTAGAGCAGCCTCAGGGAAGTTTGTGCAATGTTTCTTGTGTTTTGCAGACTGCGCCTAGGGAAGTTCTTGAAATTTCACCCCTCCCTGCCTTCAGAGGAATTTCTTTTTAGCTAAACAACATTTTCCAGATCTACCCAGGTGTTGTTCATAATAAAGTCTAAATTCAAGATTTATAAAAGGTCAATCAGGCTGTAGAACTTATAAAGTCATTACAAGATAGCTTGCCTACTTCATATAAAATTATTATAGATTTGAAAGATTATTTTTTTCCTTTTACATCCTGTTAATTGTAAAGAGTTTACTTCTAGTGAACTGGTGACCATTAGCCCCTAGGTATGGCTAATATAGTCTTACATTATGTAAAATTTTCATTGTCCAGGCTTCAATACAAGAAGCTAAGACTTTGAATCTTTCAGTGTATATTGTTTCCTGGGTGAAAAATATTTTAGCTAATTCCTCTAAAGGAAAGTTTAAAGTTCTAGGGAATAGTTGTTGCTCCATAAGTTTCAAAGGCAATAGTTTTAATATTTAGGGTTTTTAGTTATACTAGAAAATTGTAGTACAAATTTGCTTCAAAATTTTATTTCCAAAAGTTTCCAGGAGATGTTAATTGGCTAAAGACCTCACCTTAAACTCACCACAGGAAAACCTAAGCCTTTGTTAGGTGCTATCAAGTGAGATTCAAATTAACTGGTGAGAACCAAAAAGGCTTTAACAGAAAGTAGAGGAAACTTTTATAATCTATTGGTATCAATTATAATTGGTGGTAATCAAATATTAGCTACATATTCTAGTTATTGTTATTAAATGTGTCCACAGCTATTCTCTGGCAAGAAAAAGCATTAATGTAAAATAATTCTTCTTCACCTTAAAGTTTTAACATCCTATTATAAAGCTGCTGTGGTGCTAATTAAGAATTCCTTGTTCCAAACAGCAATTGGTTATTGCAAAATATTGATATTTGACCTATTACATACCATCATTTTAAATAAAATTGATACTCATCCTAAAAATAAGTTAAAAATTCCTTATATGCATGCTTTTGTATCTCCTATAAATTCATGCATGCATGCATCCCATTTACTGTATTTAAAAACAACCCTTCTATGGGGAAAAAAGTATATGTGAATTGGATCACATGTTTATTCTTTTGAGTTTCTACCTGCTTCAGCACAGATAATTAAATTATGTGCTGTAGATGGTGTTTTAAGATGTTGAAGATTGCCTAGAAAAGACCTCTTAAGACAATGCCACGCTAGATTTATAGCCCAGGTAGATTATGGATCTTATACAAAAATAATTGGCCATATAATCTCATTCTTTACATCATCAAAATAGTAATGGCTTAAAATAATAATTTGGTACTTAAAATGAATAAATAAATATGCACATATGACTTTTGACACCTTTTTAGTCTTTCTAATTACAACTGCTTTAACAAGAAAAGCAACTAAAAGTATAGTTAGTCATTGCTTGTGTTGATTTTTTTTTTTTGCTTGCTTGCTTGCTTGGTGTTCTAAATCAAATTAAAACTGACTATTACAGCCAGAGATTTGAGATGTTTTGTCAACAATTTAATGTTACACATGTTATTGAGATATTTTATAATTCTCAAAGACAAGGTATTGTAAAACTTTAAAAACTATACCTTCTTTAAAAACAAAGAAGGGGGGAATTATATCCCTGTGCACATTATTTAAGTCACATTTTTATTAAAAAAAAAAAACTAGATATAATGATGTCTAGGACAGACAAAAAGGATCCACTTATTGGCACATGCCATGATCCTGTTCAGATACTTATTATGGGGAAAAGGGGGAGTGTTTCTGATTTTTCCACAGAATGCTACAATAGCATACTAGCTTCCAATGTGACAGGCTGACCTGTGACCTGTGAGTGCCCTGACAGTGGTGACCAGAAAGCTGTGTTGAATGCACAAAGAAGAAAAATCTGAGAGTAGCCACTTACAAACAGATAAAGAAACTTTGTATCTCCACCATGGGCTGCAGCAAGGAGTGCCAACTTGGTGCCAACTTAAAATAAAAACAACTTAAAAAGCTGACTCATGAGGCAAAAAGACTGGTACAGAGAATGTACAAGATGATTTTGTCATAGACACTGTTTTTGGCCATTCAGGCCAGCTCCTTATAGCTATGAAAGTTTGTGTACCTTACCTATATGCTTATTGTTAGATAATTTTAAGAGTTAACATCACCAATCTTGGCAAGCCTTTTCATATTCATTGTAATTCTTGCCAATCAATTTATTGTGTAGATCCTAATTTAGATAAGGAATCTACTGTTATGTTTTTGTAAGAGACCTGCTTATGTTTTGCTGCCTATTAGAGTTAAGAAATGATCCTTGGTTTAAAAATCTGAGAATGCAAACTTTGAAAAGGTATCTACCACAGCTTTAGATCAGCAGCTACATACTGCCCATTTTGTTAATGATAAGCATAGGAATATTTCCATAGCTTTGTCAGAGCAACATATTATATAGATAAAAATTTGGAGGCAAAAGATAGCATCCTAGAAAGTCCTTGAGCTGACCACGGCCTTAGAATTCAGGAAGAAAGTTGCCTATTCAGTGACATTCAGAATTGCCTCTGGCATTACACTATCACTTTGAATAAAAGCTAGGTCACTGCCTTACACAGGAATTTACCATCATCTAGGAAGAAGGAAGTTTAAGACCTAAAGAGGAACCAGAGTAGATACTTAGAACTATAGATAGCTGAGTTACACCCATACACACGTATTTACAATGGCCTAGGGGAAAGGTGGACTACTAAAACTGGTTTTCAACCTCCCCCTGGCTTTTGACCTTGTTGCCCTCCCTTTTAGGGCCCCTATTGGGACTCATATTATTGATCTCCTTCGGTCCTTGTGCCTTTCAGAAATTGACCTGATTTGTTAAATCTCAAATTGATTCATCTCTTTCAAGCGCATTTGTTTCAGTTTATTACCATCCGCTGGTCATTGGCGATAACAAGCAGGTTACTAGAGAAGAGGCAGACGTGGATACCACTTCATCACCCTCTTCTCTGGGAGAGAGACTCAATTTCCATAAAATGCTTAGTAAGACCATTCCCCTCCCCCTAAATTCAGCCATCAGTCTCATGCCACAAATCATTTATAGATTGCCATAGTCTGTGCTTCCGACATGGTAATATACATTCTCGCCACATTGGAAACTAAACAGTCATTACAGGCTAGATACATCAAAAAATTGGAACTTGAAGCCATCGCCCGTGAGAGTTGTAAGATTAAGTACTGCACTGAAATTAGTCTGGAAGCTGTTAGTCTCTGAGAGGCATGTCTGATTGCATGAAGGTTGAGTGCCCTAGGATCCTTCCCCCAAGAAAAATGGCACAGGAGCAGTTCAGGGTTACTCTGAGTAAAAATCTGTGGGCCTGAGAGTCAATCCTGTACATGGCTCCTAACATTACACACTGGGGATCAGACCTCTACCTCGACCCACGGAGCTTGCTTCGTTCCTAAATCCCTTGGCTAGCCCAGGTTAAACCCAACAGATTGGAACCATTAATTCAAGCCTCATAGATGACTTGTCCTTGTGTCCTTCATGGTTTTAGAGAATCACCCAATGAGCAAACAGACGCTTAGGTGATCGTTAAAAACGTGGCTACAAATTTATTATACAATATGCCTTTATAAAAATATTAAAACAGGGGAGAGCCAGAGCTTACCTAAAGATGATTTTTTACTGAGGATTGAGATATATATGTGTGTGTGTGTGTGTGTGTATATATATATATATATATATATATATATATATATGGTTAAAAAAGTGTTATCAAAGATATCTGGAAAAAGAGAGGAAAATGGAAGGGTTAACATATAAAATGTTTATGGGAATGGGGGAATGGTTAAAGAAAAAACTAAAAAAAAAAAAGACAAAGGAAGCTCTAGTAAAAGTTGCAGCTGCAGCTCTAGAAGCATAGACATGCTTATCCAATAGTGATGCAAATGACAAAGGCTTGAGGACTCTGTTGCTCATCTGAAAGAGGCTATAGAAAAAATGGTCCTTAGCTCTGAAGCAAAAGATATTGTTTTAAAACATCTGCCTTTGAGAATACAATACCCACTTGTCAATCAATCTCTCCTAAAGACAATTAAAAACTCTGGAAATTTACTTAAACCATTTGCTGAGGTTACTACTTCATATTTTCAAGGTGTGTCTATTACAATAACTTCCCAAGTGAGAACACTACCCAAAAAATCTTACTAATCAAGGATAGAAAAAAAAATTTTAATCAGGCTTGGCAAGCAAAATATTCAATTAACAAGCCTCGACATATCAGCAAACAATATTCCAGTAAGACAGGAAATGCTATAAATTTTAAGGCTTCTGGCCCCACTCAGAGCACAAATACAACCAGGTGTCATCCTTTTCTTAAAGGGTGCCCCTGGCATAAAGAATTCCAATCTAGCTTTCATTTAAAAAGGCACTGCCTTCACTGGTGCTACTGTAAGCCCTAATAATACAGAAATCTTATCAAACCAGGAAAACTCTGTGAGGAACCTACCTCAAGCCCCTCAAACAATACAGGTATTTCACTAGCCTCAAACAATGTACCCATTTGTCTGTACAGAATTATCCAACAGCTGCAGCAGGCAATCCCTGGCAGTATAGGACTGAACCTCCATTAAAAAAATTTCCTCATGTCTCCTCCTCAAAAAGGTTACCTTAATTATTAAGATCTAAAAACAATTTTTGATTTGTTCTCTGGTATCTCACTTAGGCAGGTCTGCACAGGAAAGTGCCAGGCCCAGAAGCAGTAGAGCTTATTGGACATGGTCCTAACAGGCCATCATCCTTAGCTAGGAGGTGGAGCTGATCCTCAGTCCTCTGTGCAACTTCCCTGCCAGGGGAGAGCTTGCCTCCAGGCAGTGCTCTGACCCCGGGACCCAAGTAGGATCATCGTTTTCTCTCTAGTGTCTCTCTGAGGTAGGTTTGCTCAGGAGAGCACAGGCAACACAACTTCTGGGACAGGGTCCTACATTCCTACATCTGCAACAAGGAGGTAGGGCTGTTATGTAGCCCTCTGTGCACTAGTCTTGACAGTACACAGCTGGTCTCCCAGGAGTGCTAACACAGGCTAACACACTCACAGGAGGAACAAGCTCTGGCCAGACACAATTAGAACATCTAACACAAGCAATTACCAGATGGCAAAAGGCAAAAATACAAATCTGACCAGCAGAAACTAAGACTAACTTGGCATCATCAGAACCCAGTATTCCCACCACAGCTAGTCCTGGATACCCCAACACACTAGAAAAGCAATATTCTGATTTGAAATCATATCTCATGATGCAGTTAGAGGATTTTAAGAAGGACATTAATAAATCACTTAAAGAAATACAAGAGAACACAGCTAAAAAGATAGAAGTCCTTAAAGAGGAAACACAAAAATCCCTTAAAGAATTACAAGAAAAAAACAACCAAATAGGTGAAGGAATTAAACAAAACCATCCAAGATCTAAAAATGGAAGTAGAAACAATAGAGAATACAAGAGGAGAGACAACTCTGGAGATAGAAACCCTAGGAAAGAAATCAGGAGCCATAGATGCGAGCATCACCAACAGAATTCAAGAGATGGAGAGAGAATCTCTGGTGCAGAAGATTCCATAGAAAACATGGACACAACAATAAAAAAATCCAAAATGCAAAAAGATCCTAACTCAAAACATCCATGAAATCCAGGACACAATGAGAAGACCAAATCTATGGATAATAGGTATACATGAGAATGAAGATTATCAACTTAAAAGGCCAGTAAATATCTTCAACAAAATTATAGAAGAAAACTTCCCTAACCTAAAGAAAGAGATAGATGCCCATGAACATACAAGAAGCCTACAGAACTCCAAGAAGACTGGACCAGAAAAAAAGTTCCTCTCAACACATAATAATCAAAACAACAAATGTACTAAATAATGATAGAATATTAAAAGCAGTAAAGGGAAAAAGTCAAGTAACATATAAAAGAAGACCTATTAGAATTACACCAGACTTCTCACCAGAGACTATGAAAGTCTGAGGATCCTGGAAAGATGTTATACAGACACTAAGAGAACACAAATACCTGCCCAGGCTAATATATACAGCAAAACTCTCAATTACCAAAGATGGAGAAACCAAAGTATTCCTTGCCAAAACCAATTGACACAATATCTTCCCACAAGTCCAGCCTTTCCAAAGATAATAAAGGGAAAACTCCAACACAAGGAGAGAAACTATGCCCTAGGGGAAAAAAAGCTAGAAAGTAATCTTTAAACAAACCTAACAGAGGAGAGGAAATGCAACTAATAGAAAAGAACATGGGAAAGAACCTGGAGAAGAACCTGGAGCACAGGAGAAAAGTTTCTGAACAGAACACCAATAGCCTATGCTCTACCATCAAAAATTGACAAATGGGATCTCATAAAATTGCAAATTTTCTGAAAGACAAAGTACACTGTCAATAGGACAAAATGACAAGTAACAATTTGGGAAAAGATCTTTATAAATCCTACATCCAATGGAGGGCTAAGGTCCAATATATACAAAGAAATCAAGAAGTTAGACTCCAGAGAATCAAGTCACCCTATTAAAGAATAGGGTACAGTCTTGCCATGGTGGCACATACCTTCAATCCCAGCACTTGGGAGCCAGAGCTAGGCAGATTTCTAAGTTAGAGGTGAGCCTGCTCTACAGAGTGAGTTCTAGCATAGCCAGGGCTATACAGAGAAACCCTGTCTTGAAAAATAATAAATAAATAAGGTATAGAGCTACACAGAGCATTCTCAACTGAGGAACTTTGAATGGCCAAGAAGCACCTAAAGAAGCACCCATAGTTATCAAGAAAATGCAAATTTAAACAACCCTGAGATTCTACCACACTCCAGTCAGAATGGCTAAGATCCAAAACTTAGGGGATAGCAGATGCAGGAGAGTTGCATCCTCCTACATACTAACCATCAGTTGAACCAACACCATCTGTTGCAAATACTGCCTTTTTTCCACCTGATAATTTTATCTCCTTTGTCAAATATCAAGTGGCCATATGTATGTGGATTCATTTCTATATCTTCAATTCTATTCCATTGATCTTTCTGCCTGTCTGTGTACCAAAACCATGCAGTTTTTATCACTATTGCTCTATAATACAGCTTGAGTTCAGGGACGTTAATACCCACAGAGGTCCCAAATGAAGAAGCTAGATAAAGGATCAAAGGAGCTGAATGGGTTCGCAGTCCATTCAAAAATTCTGCCAGAGAACTCCTAAACTTGATAAACAGCTTCAGTGCAGTAGCTGGATATAAAATAAACTCAAACAAATCAAAGGCCTTTCTCTACACAAAGGATAAATGGGCTGAGAAAGAAATTAGGGAAACAACACCCTTCATAATAGTCACAAATAATATAAAATACCTTGGTGTGACTCTAACTAAGGAAGTAAATATCTATATAAGGACTTCAAGTCTCTGAAGAATGAAATCAAAGAAGATCTCAGAAGATGGAAAGATTTCCCATACTCATGGATTGGCAGGATTAATATAGTCAAAATAGCTATCTTTCCAAAAGCAATCTACAGATTCAATGCAATCCCCATCAAAATTCCAACTCAATTCTTCACAGAGTTAGAAAGGGCAATTTTCAAATTCATCTGGAATAATAAAAGTCCTAGGATAGCAAAAACTATTCTCAACAACAAAAGAGTGTTCCTCTGGTGGAATCACCATCCCTGACCTCAAGGTACACTACAGAATAATTGTTATAAAAACTGCATCGTACTGGTACAATGACCAACAGGTATGTCAATGGAATAGAATTGAAGACCCAGAAATGAACCCACACAACTATGGTCACTTGATTTTTGACAAAGAATTTAAAATCATCCAGTGGAAAAAAAGACAGCATTTTCAACAAATAGTGCTGGCATAACTGGCCATTAGCATGTAGAAGAATGTGAATTGATCCATTCTTATCTCCTTGTACAAAGCTCAAGTCTATATTGATGAAGGAACTCCATATAAAACCAAAGACACTGAAACTTAGAGAGGACAAAGTGGGGAAGAGCCTTGAATATATGAGCACAGGGGAAAAAAATCCTGAACAGAACATCAATGGCTTCTGGTGTAAGATCAAAAATCAACAACTGGGACCTCATAAAATTGCAAAGCTTTCTGTAAGGCAAAGGACACTGTCAATAAGACAGAAAAGCGAGCAACAAATTGAAAAAGATCTTTACCAATCCTAAATCAGATAGGGAACTAATATCTAATATATATAAAGAACACAAGAAGTTGAACTCCAGAGAACCAAATAACCCTATTAAAAAATGGAGAACAGAGCTAAACAAAGAATTTTCAACTAAGGAATAACAAATGGCTGAGAAGCACCTGAAAATATGTTCAATATCATTAATCATCAGAGAAATGCAAATGAAATAACTCTGAGATTCCACCCCATGCCTGTCAGAATGGCTAAGATCAAAAACTCAGGTGACAGCAGATGTTGGCAAGGATGTGGAGAAAGAGGTACTCTCCTCCATTGCCCGTGGGATTGGAAGCTGGTACAACCACTCTGGAAATCATTTTGTCACTTCCTCAGAAAATTGAACATAGTACTACTGGAAGATCAAGCAATACCACTCCTAGGCATATACTCAGAAAATGTTTCAACTTGTAATAAGGACACATGCTCCACTATGTTCATAGCAGCCTTATTTATAATAGCCAGAAACTGAAAATATCCCAGATGTCCCTCAACAGAGGAATGGATACAGAAAATATAATACATTTATACAACTGAGTACCATGCAGCAATTAAAAACAATGAATTTATGAAATTCTTAAGCAAACGAATGGCTCTAGAGGATATTATCCTGAGTGAGGCAACCCAATCACAAAAGAACACACATGATATGCACTCATTGATATGTGTATATTAGCCCAGAAACTCAGAATACCTAATATACAATATGCAAAACAAAAAATATGCAGAGACTGAAGAAATGATGATCCAGAGATTGCTCTACCTGGGGATCTATTCCATAAACAACCATCAAACCCAGACAATGATGGGGATGCCAACAAGAGTTAGCTGACAGGAGCCTGTTAAAGCTGTCTCCTGAGAGGCTCTGCCAGTGCCTGACAAATGCAGTAGTGGATGCCCACAGCAATAAATTGGACAAAGCACAGGGTCCCCAATGAAGGAACTAGAGAAAGTACCCAAGGAGCTGATGGGGTTGGCAGCCCTATAGGAGGACCTACAATATGATCTAGTCAGTACCCTCAGAGCTCCATGGGACTAAACCACAAATCAAAGAAATCACACGGTTGGACTCTTGTCTCTAGCTGCATATGTAGCAGAGGATGGCCTAGTCGACCATCAACAGGAGGAGAGGTCCTTGGTCTTGTGAAGTTTCTATGTCCCAGTATAGGGGAATGACAAGGCCGGGAGGCAGGAGTTGGAGGGTTAAGGAGCAGAAGGATAAGGGAAGAGATATGGTACTTTGGAGAAGAAACTAGGAAAGGGATAACATTTGAAATGTTAATAAAGAAATCATCTACTATAAATAAATATATAGATAAATAAATATATAAATTTAAATAAATATACAATATTGAAAAATAAATTACATTTTAAAAAAGGATATCTAAAATTTTATTTGTTTTTATTAAGCTTTTTGTTTTCATCATTGAACTGCTGTTAGGTCCTTTTCTGATTGTAAAAAATGCAACGAGAATTCTGACATTCTTCCATGTGTCATCAGTTAATTGCTTCTCAATTATACCCAGACTTTGTACTATCTAGAGCACATTCCAAGAGGTTGTAAAACAAACAAATATCATAAAAATGATACTATTACTTTTATATGTGCTAAGACAGAAGATAAAATATTGACTGAGTTTATCTATGCAAAACTTCACTAATAACTTAGTTATGGTTTTTAATGTTCAATGAACCTGTAAAGCTGTGACATGTGATGAATGTTTAGCCATATAATTACTCCTAATGGATATGCATGTAAACATTCTCTGTTGTAAACTTCTATTTCAGTTAATGATTTGATTTTATGTGTGAACTTGTGATGAATTTTTTAACATATGATCATGTATTCTGAAAGATGTATAAGTTCTGAGGACCAAGAAATGTCATAGGAACTGAGCTGAGGAGAACTTTTTTGAACAGAACACATCTTAGACAGAGAAGAAGCAAGAAAATAATTTTTCCCCACTTAGTATATTTCTGTATTTCCTGCTTTCCTTTAATAGCTTTCATCAGAAATGTTTTACAACTTAGAAATAAACTCTATAATCACTTTTCAACTTGTCCCTTTTTCTTCCTGAGACATCCAGGTAGGAAACTGAAAGTTAGAACCAAGCAGTTCTTGCTAGGATAGATCAAAGGCTAAATTACTTAATCCTTTGCTGCCAGGCTACAGATGTCCATCTCCTAAAACAGCAGCTTTTTGCCCTCAGAATGAGCAAGAAAGTTGTTAGGACTTTTTAGAAGTTACTATCAGCATTTCATTATAGATAGACATATACTATATTTAGAGTATAGCTAGAATGTCTAGAGACCCTCAGTCTTTAAAGCCACGCTGGAGTCTTACTTTGTGCCCTGTCTCAACCCTCTTCAGGCCTGTAGGCTCCTGGTATCTATTTTTTCTCTATATGTAATTTGTTAGGGGTTTTTCTTTTATTTATTTATTTATTTATTTATTTATTTACACTCCAGATATTATTCCTCACACCAAGGTTCAACCTCTGGCTGTTCCACATCCCATACCTACTCCCAAATTCCATGTCTCCATGAGGATGTCCTCACCCACCAAGTCCCAACTCAACCAGACCTCTAAACTCCCTGAGGGCTCCAGTCTCTTAAAGATTAAAAGATCTTCTCTGACTAAACCCAGCCCTGGCAGCCCTCTGCTGTATATTTGTTGGGGGCATCATATCAGCTAGTGTTTGCTGCCTGAATGGTGGTCCAGTGTTTGAAAGATCTCAGGGTCCATGGTTAATTGAGATTGCTGGTCCTCCTGCAGGGTCACTCTCTTCCTCAGCTTCTTCCAGTCTTACCTTAATTCAACCATAGTGGTGAGTAGCATGTGTCCATTGGGTGGGTATATTTATCTGCCTCTGACTTTTTCAGCTTCTTTTTGGGTCTTCAGGTATACTGTCATAATAGGTCCCATTTTGTGAGTGCTCCATAGCCTCAGTAATTGTGTCAGGTCTTGGGACCTCCCATTGAGCTTGATCCAACTTTGGGTCTGCCTCTGGATTTAATTTTCTCATGCTTCTCTCCATTTCCATCCCTGCAGTTCTTTCAGACAGGAACAATTATGGGTCAGAGTTTTGGCTGTGGGATAGCAACCCACTCCCTCGCTTGATGCCCTGTCTTCCTGCTGGAGGTGGGCTCTCCTAATTCCCTCTCATTACTATCAGGCATTTCACCTAAGGTCCCTTCCTTTGAGCACTGAGATTCTCCCATCTTCCAGGCCTCTGGTGCATTCGGGAGGTTCCCCCAACCTCCTACCTCTTGAGGTTGCCTGTTTCCGTTCTTTTTGCTGACGCTCAGGCTTCAGTCTTTTTCCCTTACCCAATACCAAATCAGTTTCCTTTCTCTCCCCACATTCTCCCTCAATCCACTTTCCCTCCGATGTCCTTCCCTCCCTACCCAATTGTTATTGCTTTCTTTTCCCTTCCAGGTGGGGCTGAGGCATCCTTACTTGATCGCTTCAGCTTGTTAACTTTTTCGAGTTCTGTGGACTATATCTTGGTTATTACGTACTTTTGGGGGGCCAAATATCCACATATTAGTGAGTACACACCATGCATGTCATTTAAGGTCTGAATTACTTCACTCAGGATGATATTTTTAGCTCAGTTCATTTGCCTGCAAAACTCAGGATATCCTCATTCTTAGTAGCTGAGTACTGTTCCATTGTATAAATGAGCTACATTTTCTGTATCCATTCTTGTGTCTTGGGACATCTGGGTTGTTTGCAGCTTCTGGCTATCACAAATATGAAATATGAAAAATGAACATAGTGGAACACATGCCCTTGTTGTATGGTGTGACATCTTTTGAGTATATTCCCAAGAGTAGTATAGTTGGGTCTTCAGGTAGATCTATTTTCAATTTTCTGAGAAACCTCCAAGTTCTCCAGAGTGCTTGTACCAGTTTACAATCCCACTAGCAATGGAAGAGTGTTTCTTTTTCTACATATCCTTTCCAACAAGTCTTGTCACCTGAGGTTTTGATTTTAGTCATTCTGATTGGTGTAAGTTGGAATCTCAGTGTTGTTTTGATTTGCATATCTCTGATCATTAAGGACTTTGAACATTTCTTTAGGTGCTTCTCAGCCATTCTTGATTCCTCAGTTGTTAAATCTCAGTTTATCTTTATACCCCATATTGTTTTTTAATAGTTGGAAAGTATTCCAATGTGTAGGTGAATTATACTTCTTAAGTTGAGGAATATCTAAGTTGTTACCATTTTCATGTATAATATCTGTCTTTATTGCATTTTGTTTCTTCTCTTTTTCTCTGGCCTTCATGCCCTCATGGTTTTAAGAGTCTGAATCTACAGGTCCACTTGAGTTTCTCCATTAGGTTTTGTTTGAGGTTTGTTTGATTTGGTTTTGGCATACATCACCTGTGCCTTTTGTTTACCAATATTGCCTCTGAGATGTATAAATTGAGTATGGTGATCTGGAATGCAGAGGTCGTTTGATAAATTTGTGGACCAAAATATGAGGTCCAAGTATAGGGTAGACTTTATGCTTATTGGGTGTATTTTAATGGAAGTTGTGGCACATAACAGGGTCCTTACTTGGGCCTGGGGTGCTAGCCTGGTCTTTAGAAAACACTGTAATACTTGGTATGGAATGTTGAGTACTGAATATAGGGTTCATAAATTCACTTTTAACACTTCACAAAATTTTAATTGTTTACATATACTATAGTCTTCTTAACCACTGACTTTTTATGAATTCAAGGTTGGCCACTGAATTTTAGCTTTGTGAATAGAAATATTGTATCAATGAACATAGACAAGTAAGTATTCCTAATTGGAGAAAGCATAGTTTGGCTTTTTACTCAGAAATGATAAGGCTCTTGTATTGTTGTAATTTTTAAAATTTTTCAACTGAAGTTTTCATAGTATCTTTGTAGTCATTAAATGTATTAGAACTGAATAAATATTCTGATATTCAAATAGGCTACTCTCAATATGTTCTCATTACTGCCTTTGAAGTATACATTTCTACTGTGATGAAATGGAATATTAAGTTAGTGTTGATGTAGTTTTCTCTGACAGTTGATGATGAATATTGAAAATTAATATTTATTGGCCTTTATGTGTCTTTACTTTAGAAAATACTTTTCATCAAATTACAGTACTTAATTACGTGCAAGTTATTGTCATAGGTATTTGGCTTGGTCGTTTTATTATATATTCTAGATAGGAAAAACAATGTGACATAGACTTTGAAAGTATCTTCTCTCTTTCTATAGGTTACTTAGTCACTTTGCAGTTTCCTTTGCTGTGGATAAACTAATTTCATGAAGTCCTATTTGTTGGTGTTGCAAAGAATATTCACAACTTCTAAAATATTTTTCAGAGTGTTTTTATCTGAAAGTACATAAATGTGTACATTCCCTCTGTTTTCTCATGGGAATTTCAATGTTTCAGACATATAGTGAATTTTTCTACTCTGATTTGAATTTATTTATGCACTGGTTGAAAGATATACCAGTAATAAAATTGTGCAGGCAGATGACTAATTATGTCAGTGATTCTTGAGCAAAGAGTGTTGACAATAGGTGTGATTTTTATTGCTTAAGAAAATGTTGTAACTGTACCTGTTCATTGGAATTTTGAGACAGGGACTCTCAAGGAATATTGGGCTAACTAGAACAACCTTGGAGTCCACAAGCACAACTTCTAGGAGTATGAAACTTTTGCTTTTTTGGAGAAAGAACAGATTCCCAAAAGTATATAGATATGTGTATTATGAGAATATATCAGAGTAGGCTCAGAGCAAGAACAAATGTTTGTGCTAATCTACTAAATCTTTAGGTCAATCCTGTCAGGAAAGGGACATAAGTATCTATTTGGGACTCTGAGCTATATGGACCCTTTAGAAGATGGATTCCAGAAAACAGATAAACTATTGAAGAAGTATGTAAGAGAAGAGAAGAGGTACTATGTCACTCAGAACAAGGATAATTATTTTCAGAACCCATACTATACTTAACATAACCAAAGATAAATAAGAACTAGTTAAAAGGGCAGAAGCAAAAGAAGATTTTAAGAAAAGATTTGAGTAGACTGAGAAATCTCTGGAGAAAAGAAATGATGTTGGCTTGCCATGTAAAGCTTATGTCCAGGTTAGACATCTGGAGAGCCACTAAGAATCAGTGATCAGAACTTTCAGGAAAGACAAGAAGAAAATCTAGAAGATACACTACTTCTCCGACTGTTAGTGGATAGACTTTATGTTATTTCTTGGGCAAAGTGATTGAAGTAGTGGTAAAAATTCTCCCCCAAGACACACTTAAATTTTCTTATTTGTAAGTGTCTATAATACAACTGTATGCTGGTAAGTACAAGTAACAAATATAGAAGTCAGTCAACATCCATGTACCCATCAGTCACTCTTTTTTTTTCTTCATTATTTTTATAATTAGGTATTTTCTTCATTTACATTTCCAATGCTACCCCAAAAGTCACCCAAACCCTCCCCCACACTAGCCTACTCCCCACTTCCACTTCTTGGCCCTGGCATTCCCCGGTACTGAGGCATAAAGAGTTTGCAAGACCAATGGGCCTCTCTTTCCAATGATGGCCTACTAAGCCATCTTCTGATACATATACAGCAAGAGACACAAGCTCCAGGGGGTACTGGTGAGTTCATATTGTTGTTCCACCTATAGGGTTGCAGATCCCCCCCCCAGCTCCATGGGTACTTTCTCTAGCTCCTCCATTGGGGGCCCTGTGATCCATCCAATAGCTGACTGTGAGCATCCACTTCTATGTTTGCTAGGCCCCAGAGTAGTCTCACCAGAGACAGCTATATCAGGGTCCTTTCAGCAAAATCTTGCTAGTGTGTGCAATGGTGTCAGCATTAGGAGGCTGATTATAGGACGGATCCCTGGGTATGGCAGTCTCTAGATGGTCCATCCTTTCGTCTCAGCTCCAATCTTTGTCTCTGTAACTTCTTCAATGGGTGTTTTGTTCCCAATTCTAAGAAGGAGCAAAGTGTCCTCACTTTTGTCTTCGTTCTTCTTGAGTTTCATGTGTTTTGCAAATAGTATCTTATATCTTGTGTATTCTAAGTTTCTGGGCTAATATCCACTTATCAGTGAGTACATATCATGTGAGTTCTTTTGTGATTGGGTTACCTCACTCAGGATGATGCCCTCCAGGTCCATCAATTTCCCTAGGAATTTCATAAATTCATTCTTTTTAATAGCTGAGTAGTACTCCATTGTGTAAATGTACCACATTTTCTGTATCCATTCCTCTGTTGAGGGGCATCTGGGTTGTTTCCAGCTTCTGGCTATTATAAATAAGGCTGCTATGAACATAGTGGAGTATGTGTCCTTCTTACTGGTTGGAACATCTTCTGGATATATGCCCAGGAGAGGTATTGCTGGATCCTCCGGTAGTACTATGTCCAATTTTCTGAGGAACTGCCAGACTGAATTCCAGAGTGGTTGTACAAGCTTGTAATTCCACCAACAATGGATGAGTGTTCCTCTTTCTCCACATCCTCGCCAGCATCTGCTGTCACCTGAATTTTTGATCTTAGCTATTCTGGCTGGTGTGAGGTGGAATCTCAGGGTTGTTTTGATTTCCATTTCCCTGATGATTAAGGATGCTGAACATTTTTTCAGGTGCTTCTCTACCATTCGATATTCCTCAGGTAAGAATTCTTCGTTTAGCTCTGAGCCCCATTTTTAATGGGGTTATTTGTTTTTCTGGAGTCCACCTTCTTGAGTTCTTTATATATTGGACATTAGTCCCCTATCTGATTTAGGATAGGTAAAGATTCCTTTCCCAATCTGTTGGTGGCCTTTTGGTCCTATTGATGGTGTCTTTTGCCTTACAGAAGCTTTGCAATTTTATGAGGTCCCATTTGTCAATTCTTGATCTTACAGTACAAGCCATTGCTGTTCTGTTTAGGCATTTTTCCCCTGTGCCCATATCTTCGAGGCTTTCCCACACTTTCTCCTCTATAAGTTTCAGTGTCTCTGTTTTTATGTGGAGTTCCTTGATCCACTTAGATTTGATCTTAGTACAAGGAGATAGGAATGGATCAATTCACATTCTTCTACATGATAACAGCCAGTTGTGCCAGCACCATTTGTTGAAAATGCTGTCTTTTTCCCACTGGATGGTTTTAGCTCCCTTGTCAAATATCAAGTGTCCATAGGTGTGTGTGTTCATTTCTGGGTCTTCAGTTCTATTCCATTGGTCTACTTGTCTGTCCGTATACCAGTACCATGAAATTTTTGTCACTCCTTATATGCTTATATGGTTTCTTTGAATGGAATTCAATTTTGCTGGTTTTTACGGTCAGGGCCTCACATAATGAAACACCTCTGGCATTCCTATTACATCTTTCCCTAGATTCCATTGCATTCTACCGTTTTCCTAGTAAACTGAATGACACCAAACAATTGAAAGAGTATGTTACAGAAGAGTCAGCACCTAGTTAAGTCATACTTACTTTGACTATTCTGATTCAAGACTACAGATAAAGCAAACAACTTGCCATATATTTTATTAACAAATAAATTCAATGAGAAAAGAGACTAAGTAATTTAAGTTTACAAACAATGATTCTGCCAAATCATTTAAGAATGTGACAGAAACTAATACCATTGAAAAGAAAATTTGTCTATATCACCTTCATTTGGATAAGTTTCCTCTAAATGGAGAGTTTCTTCTATCCTCAACAGAGAAATCTGTGGCTAGTCATATTGCAACATGATATGCCAAGGAACGTTGATAAGCTTGTAATGCCTCCCCATTTCTAAGAAGAGGGTACCAGGTATGGTCAATGGAGGAAAGGAGGTAGGAGTGAGGACTGAGAATATGGGAGGGAGGGGAATCTGTAATAAGGATAAATGTTATATAATTTAACTAATAAGATATACTACCAAAAAAGAAAAAGAATACCCTATCTAACAATCTCATTGTTTCAAGTATATTTTTCCAATCATTGCTTTAATAACTTCATGAAAAGGCATTTGTCGTTAAACAAAGAATACAAAAGAAATGAACAATTATTCATTTCCTTCCATAAGCTGGAGAGCTATTTCAATGCTCATGACAATAGCACAGAATTCCCTAACCTTCACTAACTAAAGCACTTTCACTGGCTAGTTTTGTGTCAACTTGACACAGCTGGAGCTATCAGAGAAAGTAGCTTCAGTTGAGGAAATGCCTCCATGAGATCCAACTTTAAGGCATTTTCTCAATTAGTGATCAAGGGGCAAAGGCCCCTTGTGGGTGGGACCATCTCTGGGCTGGTAGTCTTGGTCTATAAGAGAGCAGGCTGAGCAAGCCAGGGGAAGCAAGCCAGTAAAGAACATCCCTCCATGACCTCTGCATCAGCTCCTGCTTTCTGACCTGCTTGAGTTCCAGCCCTGACTTCCTTTGGTGATGAACAGCAGTATGGAAGTGTAAGCCAAATAAACCCCTTCCTCCCCAACTTGCTTCTTGGTCATGATGTTTGAGCAGGAATAGAAACTCCGACTAAGACAGCACTCTTAAAAGAAGAACCTGCACCTCACAGGAGTATCACAGTAGGGATGATTCTGTGTTTTTGGAGAAAGTTGAGTAGCCTATGATAGTGTGAATATATAATCTCTGGCCCTCTAATTTGTTTACTATGCATTGGTATGGGCCATGGAGACATGCCAATAAGATCCTTCCTTCCCACCTACTATGTTAGGCCTGAGATAATGAGAACAAGAATACTGTTCCTGTCTCTCCCTGGCTACAAAACATGGAAGAATATGACCTACATCTATCCTTGTGAGCACAGTAGAATTGTTCATGGCTCTGCATATTGTGGAACAGATAGCCCTTAGGACAAGGGATCAGGAGTGTTAGCTGTGCCTCTTGCTGGTTTCAACATTAAGTGAGATAGCCAGGACAGAGCTGGGGAGCTCTCCCTGGTGGACTGGGTGTGGTCCAACTAATACCCAGTCATAGCTGGATCCACAATCTTGAGGTGGTCCTCCCACACATTTATTTTTTCTGCTGTAGTACATGTAGACCCAGACCTGCAGATCCAAAGCTGCAGGGTGTCAATGACACATGGCAAGATCATAATGTTGAATAGCAGTCATGGAAAGTATCCCATATGTGTAAAGCATTACAAGCCATAGGACTCAGACTAAATAAATGCATTAATACAATGAACATGTATAAGTAAAGAAATGTGGGCAATAATGTATGGACATACCAACAGAGTACTACTTCCATAATGAGATGTTTTTTTTCCTTTTATTGATTTTGGTGGAATGTTAAATGGGGAAACGTGGTACAAATAGATGGGAAGGTGAGAGAAATTGGGGTGCCAGATTTTTAACTTAGGATGAATGAATAAGAAGTTTTTAAATAGGGAATGCAACAGCAGAGAAAACATGAAGTAGCTTATCCTCCTAACAGGGCAACTGGCTACAATTTTCAAATGGTGATTTAAACAAGTAAAGAAATTAAAAAACATTGGCCATATATATAAATATTTTGGCAATAGAATCTTAAATCCTATATTTGAAGAGAAGCACATTCTTCTTTCCTAATTGTTTTTTATTATTTATCATAGATTTATTTATTTATTTTTCCTTTTTATAGATTATTTTTATGTTCCATATTCCATTCCCCAACCCCCACCCACACTCCAACTGCTCCGGATCCCATGCCTCCTTGCCAACCCCCTACCCCCATTCTCTGCTAAATGGGTGGTGATCCTCCTGGGGTATTCACACACCTTGTCATAAATTCTCTGACAGTCTGTGTATACCCTCTTCCACTGAGACTACACAAGGCTTTGCAGCTTATGGAACATATTCCACTGACAGGAAGTAGCTTTTGCGATAGCCTCAGCATCAGTTTTTCGGAACACACATAGAAACCAAACTGTACACCTACTACCCATGTCCAGGGAGGCCTAGTTCCAGCCCATGAATATTCTTTGGTTGGTGCTTCAGTCTCTGAGATCCCCAAGGGTATAGATTAGTTGATTTCCTTTTCCATTTGATGCTACAATCCATTCTCCTGTTCTTCCATAGTTCCATCTATGGCTTGGCAGTAATGACTGTATCTGTCTGAGTCAGTTGCTTTTTTGAGCCTCTCAGCAGACAGCTATGGTAGACTCCTGTCTGTAAGAATAATAGAATCTAATTAATTTTATGAGGGTTTGGTATTTTTCCAGGGAATGGGTCTCTAGTTGGGTTGGTTATTGTTCGGCCATTCCCCCATGATCTGTTCCATTCATTCTCCCTGCATTACTTGTAGACAGGATAAATTTTGGGTTGAAAGTTAGGTGAGTGTGTTGGTGTACTTATCAGGCTATTGGGTTTACTGTCTGGCAACAGGAAGTGGTACCTTCACGGTCCATAGACCCAATGCTGTTAATCACAATTAAGGACATCCCCATTTATTCTTGGGTGCCTATTACATCCCAGGATTCTTTCTCTTCCTGGAGAGGTCCTCTACCTCCTTATTCCCATTAGTTGTAGATTCCCATTCATTTTGTCAACTTGTTTTGAAAAGAGCAACAACAAACAACAACAGGTAACCAAAACAATTATGAAAAATAAAAGGACTTTGTGAAAATTTTACACCCCTGATGTCAAGCAGCACTACAGAACAATAGTGATAAAAAGTACAAGATACTGGTCCAGAAACAGACACATTGATCAATAAATTTGTATTGGATGCCCAGAAATAAATCCACACAGCTCTGGACTTTTATTCTGATAAAGAGACCAAAACCCTATACAGAAAAAGGATGTATCATCAATAATGGGTACTGGACTAACTAAATATTTACATGTAGAAGAATGAAATTAGATCCATATTTATCACACTCAACAAAGCTCAAGTTCAAGCGGGGCAATGACCTCAATAAAAAGAAGAGATACACTAAATCTCATAGAGGAGAAAGAGGGAAAAATTCTTGAATGCTTTGGAAAGGAGAAGATTTCCTAAAGAGAAGACCAATGGCTCATCTTCTAAGATAAAATGTGAAATATGGGAAATCATGAAATTGCAAAATTCTTTAAGGCAAAGGACACTGTCTGTGGGACAAAACTTAAGACTTCAGATTGTGAAAGGATATTTAGTGTTCCTACATCTGACAACGGGCTAATATCCAAAAATTATAAAATCTTAAGAACTTAAATATCAACAACCCAAGTAAACCAATTTAAAAATGGACACATACAGAGCTAAACAGAGAATTGTCAACAGAAGAATCTCAAGGGACAGGAAACACTTTAAGAAATGTTAAACGTCCTCAGTCATTAAAAGTTAAAATGTTAAAAGTCAGGGAAAGGAAAATCAAAATAAAATCTAAAAACAAGGAAAGAGAAGCCACTAGATCCAAGTCGAAAGACGACACTTATTTTTTTTTTCATTTTTTATTAGGTATTTAGCTCATTTACATTTCCAATGCTATACCAAAAGTCCCCCATACCCTCCCACCCCCACTCCCCTACCCACCCACTCCCCCTTTTTGGCCCTGGCGTTCCCCTGTACTGGGGCATATAAAGATTGCGTGTCCAACGGACCTCTCTTTCCAGTGGTGGCCGACTAGGCCATCTTTTGATACATATGCAGCTAGAGTCAAGAGCTCCGGGGTACTGGTTAGTTCATAATGTTGGTCCACCTATAGGGTTGCAGAGCCATTTAGCTCCTTGGGTACTTTCTCTAGCTCCTCCATTGGGAGCCCTGTGATCCATCCATTAGCTGACTGTGAGCATCCACTTCTGTCTTTGCTAGGCCCCGGCATAGTCTCACAAGAGACAGCTACATCTGGGTCCTATCAGTAAAATCTTGCTAGTGTATGCAATGGTGTCAGCGTTTGGATGCTGATTATGGGGTGGATCCCTGGATATGACAGTCTCTACATGGTCCATCCTTTCATCTCAGCTCCAAACTTTGTCTCTGTAACTCCTTCCATGGGTGTTTTGTTCCCAATTCTAAGGAGGGGCATAGTGTCCACACTTCAGTCTTCATTCTTCTTGAGTTTCATGTGTTTAGGAAATTGTATCTTATATCTTGGGTATCCTAGGTTTGGGGCTAATATCCACTTATCAGTGAGTACATATTGTGTGAGTTCCTTTGTGAATGTGTTACCTCACTCAGGATGATGCCCTCCAGGTCCATCCATTTGACTAGGAATTTCATAAATTCATTCTTTTTAATAGCTGAGTAGTAAGTACTCCATTGTGTAGATGTCCCACATTTTCTGTATCCATTCCTCTGTTGAGGGGCATCTGGGTTCTTTCCAGCTTCTGGCTATTGTAAATAAGGCTGCTATGAACATTGTGGAGCATGTGTCCTTCTTACCAGTTGGGGCATCTTCTGGATATATGCCCAGGAGAGGTATTGCTGGATCCTCCGGTAGTACTATGTCCAATTTTCTGAGGAACCGCCAGACTGATTTTCAGAGTGGTTGTACAAGCCTGCAATCCCACCAACAATGGATGAGTGTTCCTCTTTCTCCACATCCACGCCAGCATCTGCTGTCACCTGAATTTTTGATCTTAGCCATTTTGACTGGTGTGAGGTGGAATCTCAGGGTTGTTTTGATTTGCATTTCCCTGATGATTAAGGATGTTGAACAATTTTTCAGATGCTTCTCTGCCATTCGGTATTCCTCAGGTGAGAATTCTTTGTTCAGTTCTGAGCCCCATTTTTTAATGGGGTTATTTGATTTTCTGAAGTCCACCTTCTTGAGTTCTTTATATATGTTGGATATTAGTCCCCTATCTGATTTAGGATAGGTAAAGATCCTTTCCCAATCTGTTGGTGGTCTTTTTGTCTTATTGACGGTGTCTTTTGCCTTGCAGAAACTTTGGAGTTTCATTAGGTCCCATTTGTCAATTCTCGATCTTACAGCACAAGCCATTGCTGTTCTGTTCAGGAATTTTTCCCCTGTGCCCATATCTTCAAGGCTTTTCCCCACTTTCTCCTCTATAAGTTTCAGTGTCTCTGGTTTTATGTGAAGTTCCTTGATCCACTTAGATTTGACCTTAGTACAAGGAGATAAGTATAGATCGATTCACATTCTTCTACAAGATAACAACCAGTTGTGCCAGCACCAATTGTTGAAAATGCTGTCTTTCTTCCAATGGATGGTTTTAGCTCCCTTGTCAAAGATCAAGTGACCATAGGTGTGTGGGTTCATTTCTGGGTCTTCAATTCTATTCCATTGGTCTACTTGTCTGTCTCTATACCAGTACCATGCAGTTTTTATCACAATCGCTCTGTAGTAAAGCTTTAGGTCAGGCATGGTGATTCCACCAGAGGTTCTTTTATCCTTGAGAAGAGTTTTTGCTATCCTAGGTTTTTTGTTATTCCAGATGAATTTGCAAATTGCTCCTTCTAATTCGTTGAAGAATTGAGTTGGAATTTTGATGTGGATTGCATTGAATCTGTAGATTGCTTTTGGCAAGATAGCCATTTTTACAATGTTGATCCTGCCAATCCATGAGCATGGGAGATCTTTCCATCTTCTGAGATCTTCTTTAATTTCTTTCTTCAGAGACTTGAAGTTTTTATCATACAGATATTTCACTTCCTTAGTTAGAGTCACGCCGAGATATTTTATATTATTTGTGACTATTAATAAGTTTGTTGTTTCCCTAATTTCTTTCTCAGCCTGTTTATTCTTTGTATAGAGAAAGGCCATTGACTTGTTTGAGTTTATTTTATATCCAGCTACTTCATTGAAGCTGTTTATCGGTTTAGGAGTTCTCTTGTAGAATTTTTAGGGTCACTTATATATACTATCATATCATCTGCAAAAAGTGATATTTTGACTTCCTCTTTTCCAATTTGTATCCCCTTGATCTCCTTTTGTTGTCGAATTGCTCTGGCTAATACTTCAAGTACTATGTTGAAAAGGTAGGGAGAAAGTGGGCAGCCTTGTCTAGTCCCTGATTTTAGTGGGATTGCTTCCAGCTTCTCTCCATTTACTTTGATGTTGGCTACTGGTTTGCTGTAGATTGCTTTTATCATGTTTAGGTATGGGCCTTGAATTCCTGATCTTTCCAACACTTTTATCATGAATGGGTGTTGGATCTTGTCAAATGCTTTTTCTGCATCTAACGAGATGATCATGTGGTTTTTGTCTTTGAGTTTGTTTATATAATGGATTACATTGATGGATTTTCGTATATTAAACCATCCCTGCATCCCTGGAATAAAACCTACTTGGTCAGGATGGATGATTGCTTTAATGTGTTCTTGGATTCGGTTAGCGAGAATTTTATGGAGGATTTTTGCATCGATATTCATAAGAGAAATTGGTCTGAAATTCTCTATCTTTGTTTGGTCTTTCTGTGGTTTAGGTATCAGAGTAATAGTGGCTTCATAAAATGAGTTGGGTAGAGTACCTTCTACTTCTATTTTGTGAAATAGTTTGTGCAGAACTGGAATTAGATCTTCTTTGAAGGTCTGATAGAACTCTGCACTAAACCCGTCTGGTCCTGGGCTTTTTTTTTGGCTGGGAGACTATTAATAACTGCTTCTATTTCTTTAGGCAATATGGGACTGTTTAGATGGTCAACTTGATCCTGATTCAACTTTGGTACCTGGTATCTGTCCAGAAATTTGTTCATTTCGTCCAGGTTTTCCAGTTTTGTGGAGTATAGCCTTTTGTAGAAGGATCTGATGGTGTTTTGGATTTCTTCAGGATCTGTTGTTATGTCTCCCTTTTCATTTCTGATTTTGTTAATTAGGATTTTGTCCCTGTGCCCTTTAGTGAGTCTAGCTAAGGGTTTATCTATCTTGTTGATTTTCTCAAAGAACCAACTCCTCGTTTGGTTAATTCTTTGAATAGTTCTTCTTGTTTCCACTTGGTTGATTTCACCCCTGAGTTTGATTATTTCCTGCCATCTACTCCTCTTGGGTGAATTTGCTTCCTTTTTTCTAGAGCTTTTAGATGTGTTGTCAAGCTGCTAGTATGTGCTCTCTCCCGTTTCTTCTTGGAGGCACTCAGAGCTATGAGTTTCCCTCTTAGAAATGCTTTCATTGTGTCCCATATGTTTGGGTATGTTGTGGCTTCATTTTCATTAAACTCTAAAAAGTCTTTAATTTCTTTCTTTATTCCTTCCTTGACCAAGGTATCATTGAGAAGAGTGTTGCTCAGTTTCCACGTGAATGTTGGCTTTCCATTATTTATGTTGTTATTGAAGATCAGTCTTAGGCCATGGTGGTCTGATAGGATACATGGGACAATTGCAATATTTTTGTATCTGTTGAGGCCTGTTTTGTGACCAATTATATGGTCAATTTTGGAGAAGGTCCCGTGAGGTGCTGAGAAGAAGATATATCCTTTTGTTTTAGGATAAAATGTTCTGTAGATATCTGTCAGGTCCATTTGTTTCATAACTTCTGTTAGTTTCACTGTGTCCCTGTTTAGTTTCTGTTTCCAGGATCTGTCCATTGATGAAAGTGGTGTGTTGAAGTCTCCCACTATTATTATGTGAGGTGCAATGTGTGCTTTGAGCTTTACTAAAGTGTCTTTAATGAATGTGGCTGCCCTTGCATTTGGAGCGTAGATATTCAGAATTGAGAGTTCCTCTTGGAGGAATTTACCTTTGATGAGTATGAAGTGTCCCTCCTTGTTTTTTTTGATAACTTTGGGTTGGAAGTCGATTTTATCCGATATTAGAATGGCTACTCCAGCTTGTTTCTTCAGACCATTTGCTTGGAAAATTGTTTTCCAGCCTTTCACTCTGAGGTAGCAAGACTACACTTCTTAAGTGCTGTTTCTCAACAGTGCTGCATGAATATCCAGGGGAAAATGAAAGCAAATGTAGTATTCTAAACATGCAAAAAAGGAAGTAACATATTTTCAAATGAAAAGCCCATATGTGGTTTAATGAACAATAACCTTTACTACTGCCTATTTTCATTCAATAATTACCAGAATGTCTTTTCCTCAACTTAAATTAAGTATCCTAACATGACTGCTTATTGTTTTCTAAGTATTACTTAGTTTTCTGTGTTCTTTATGCATTGTCTCATGAGCTGTCCACATTTAGAGCAGCATGTATATATTGCTGCTCTGGCTCAGGTAATATATAGATAGTCATGTTGATGATATTTTATATAATATTACAGGTATCTGCTTCCTATCCACAAATAGAAACTTTTACCAAACCTTCTGATTTCATGACTCTTAAATTTTTCTGCCCCCCTTTTACCAATTAACCCTGAGCCTATGTTTGTTAGTGTTTTGCAAATATATCAGTTTTGATTTGATCTTCAAAAGGCTGTTTTAAGTGGTTGTGGTTTCCTTTAATGATCTGGATCTATTGCCAGAGACATTCCTTTGATGAGTATAGAAAACAAGATTTATGTGTGAATATGAATGTCACTGTTTAGACTGTTTAAAGACTATGTTGTGATTGGAAGAAGCTCTAGTAGTAGACAGTATTTAGCAGAGAAGAGGTAACAAGGATGGAAAAAAGAAGTGAGTTACACATCGTATTCAGGAGAATCTTGCAACCTTGACCACCTGACAGTCAGAGTTCCTTTTTAATTTAGTTACAAATTTGTGCTTGGAGATAGGAGCCTGCACTGCTGGTTTGAGGTCCCAGACGCAAATATAGCAGAGGATTTCCTTGTGTGACCTCAATGATAGAAGAGGAGCCTAAAATTGTAGAGACATTTTACCCAAGGAAAGGGAGATTCATGGAGCAGGATGAGAACTATCTCAGATGTAAAGGGGAGGGAAATGGGTTGAAAAACTCTGAGAAGGGAGAACAACAAGTGGTCATATTATTGCTTGTAAATTTAAACATTATTTTTAAAAATAGAATCTAGATGGATGTTTTTCCAAGGCATGACAGCCAATTCTCAGACTGGCAGCTTTTGAGGTTTCAAGGGCAATAGACATAAGGAAAATAGCCAAGCTATGGTGAAATGCTTGCATGTCCCAATTGGTATATTATCAATTTTTAATGGCCAAAGTACCAATTGTCATTTGAGTCCAAATAAACTTTCTGGCCAAGGCTGCTGTCATTATTTTTCAATTTCAGGGAAAATATAATCTTTATTTTTTTATATCTTGCTAAAACTTCATTGTTCTAAAATTGGTCTTATGGCATTCTGTGCTAATTAGACACCACAGTGGCCCTTTGTAAACTAACTTCTCCAAGAAAGATATCTTGGTGTTTTGATTCTTTTTTATCATTCTTCCATACCATTCTTTTTCTAGCATTATAAGCCTTATGCTAGAGAATATCGATGTCAGCCATTTTAAATTTGTTGGTGTATTTCTTGCTGGAGAACCATACTGTCTTAGTCAGGGTTTCTATTCCTGCACAAACATCATGACCAAGAAACAAGTTGGGGAGGAAAGGGTTTATTCAGTTTACACTTCCATACTGCTGTTCATCACCAAGGAAGTCAGGACTGGAACTCAAGCAGGTCAGAAAGCAGGAGCTGATGTAGAGGTCATGGAGGGATGTTCTTTACTGGCTTGCTTCCCCTGGCTTGCTCAACCTGCTCTCTTATAGAACCGAGACTACCAGCCCAGAGATGGTCCCACCCACAAAGGGTCTTTCCCCCTTGATCACTAATTGAGAAAATGCCTTACAGTTGGATCTCATGGAGGCATTTCCTCAATTGAAGCTCCTTTCTCTGTGATAACTCCAGTTGTGTCAAGTTGACACAAAACTAGCCAGTACAATTGACCCCTTGTTAACTTGACACACAAACACATCACTAGTAAGCCTCAACCCTTACATTCTTATTCATCCCCAAGGTCTAAATAAACTTAATCTTCCCACAGTCTTTACATATTCTTAAAATTTCAATCTCTTTAAAATATCCATGTCTTTTAAAATCCAAAGTCTTTTTTACAATTAAAAGTCTCTTAACTGTGGGCTCCACTAAAATAATTTCTTCCTTCAAGAGGGAACATGTCAGGGCACAGTCACAACCAAAAGCAAAAATCAATCTCCAACCATCCAATGTCTGGGATCCAACTCACGATCTCCTTGGCTCCTCCAAGGGCTTGGGTCACTTCTTCAGCCATGCCCTTTGTAGCACACATATCATCCTCTAGGCTCCAGATTCCTGCACTCCACTGCTGCTGCTCTTGGTGGTCATCTCATGGTACTGGCATCTCCAAAACACTGCATGACCCCTTCAGTACTGGGCCATCAATTGCAACTGAGGCTGCACCTTCACCAATGGCATCCATGGCCTATCACAATGCCGAGCCTCAGCTGCTCTGCATGAACCCCTCATGCCTTCAAAACCAGTACCACCTGGGTAACCTTTACACATTACCAAGTCCCAGTCCAGCATGAGTACAACCTTGGCTATCCCTGGAACACAGATTCTTTGTGCTTTCAGAAAGCACTTCCCAGAAGATGTCACGTCAATGATGCTGGTCTCTTCTTAATCACTGCTAATTTCTTAGCTCCAGCTAACCAGCATCAATAGTCCCAGTAATGCATAGGTTTTGCTTTAGTAGTTCTGGTATCTTGTAAATCACAGTTGATTCTTCAGCCCCAGCTAACCAGAACCACAGAATCTTCACAACCTAAAATAGCAATGGCCCTGAAAAGAGTCTTTAATTTTCCCTCTGAAATTTCACAAGCCAGGCCTCCATTTTTCTGCACTGTTCTCAACATTATCTTCCAAACTCTTATACATCTCTCAGAATTCTTAACCGCGAATGGATCTTCTGGCACAAAGTTTCAAAGTCCTTCCACAGTCCTCCCCAAAACATGGTCAGGTGATCACAGGAATATCCCACTATGCTGGTACCAATTTGTCTTAGGGTTTCTATTCCTGCACAAACATCATGACCAAGAAATAAGTTGGGGAGAAAAGGGTTTATTCGGCTTACACTTCCATACTGCTGTTCATCACCAAGAAAGTCAGGACTGGAACTCAAGCAGGTCAGAAAGCAGGAGCTGATGCAGAAGCCATGGAGGGATGTTCTTTACTGGCTTGCTTCCCCTCGCTTGCTCAGCCTGCTCTCTTATAGAACCGAGACTACCAGCCCAGAGATGGTCCCTCCCACAAGGGGCCTTTCCCCCTTGATCACTAATTGAGAAAATGCCTTACAGTTGGATCTCATGGAAGCATTTCCTCAATTGAAGCTCTTTTCTCTGTGATAACTACAGCTGTGTCTAGCTGACATGAAACTAGCCAGTACACATACCATAGGTGAAACCCCCAATCTCATATACCTGAGTGGACTGTAAGAATAGGAATGTAATTAGATATTGGTGCACCTTCTCTAGCCCTCTGAATCTTGTTGGCTTGTTCAAAGTTTACTTTGTTTTGATTATTTTCTTCCTCTGTTAGTCCAAAAGCAGATCTTCCAAGTATATCTTGAAACCATTTCATCATAGGGAGATCTATGACATATTTATGTGTGTCATAACCTCAACTCTGCAAGGGATTGTTCAAGTAGACCCAGACAAGGATATTTTACTAAAAGCAAGATAGGTAGTATACTTATTAAATTCCTGGAGAAGTTTAGGAAAGTATACATAGAAGTTGGCATTAACAGTTCTTAAGAAATTTTCCATCAATCTAATATACCCAAGTTTTACAAATACTAAAAGCCTCCCTTAAGCCTGGAACATATGCAGATCCAGAATAAAATTGAAAAACAATTAATCATGATCTTAACTTGGAGGTCTGCCTTATTGGATCTTTGTCAAAGAGCTGTGCTGGCTTTTTTTTTTTCTGTTCTCATTAGATATGGGTGTGCCAATGTTATTTTAGTAATATAGGTAGTGTATGTTTCCCTGCAAGGCTCATGTCATTTCTGCAACAGGGCAGACTTATATAAATTTCCAATGAAGATGTAGTAGTTTCCCTCTGGTTGAGCTGTTCATCAGCCAAATAGGAAAGTAACCAAGAAAATCTTGAAAAGTTATAGCAAAGGATATAGTGATAAGAGGGAAGATAGACCATGTGTAAGAGAAAAGGCATATTCTATTGTTCTAACAGTTTTATATTTCTTTTCTTTCATATAACAATGGGGACAGAGAAAAGTTTATTTTAGGTATAATGCCTATTATTTTTACAAAATAATAACGAATCATGGAAAATGGGTAGTAATAAAATATAAGACAATAAGTGATTTTGGATATCAATTGACTGTTCTATACAAATTTACAGAAAATTAGGTGAGAGAAAATTTAATTAATAAAAATCAAATGAACAGTTTATATTAAGGGACAATACAAAAATTCAACATGAACAAGTTGTAACACCAGCAATTCTCAGATGAGTTGATACACCAGAAAAGCAATGCATATAAGGATATTCGGCTAACTTTCAGACAGCTGGACATGTCACAAATGTTGACAAACTATATATATGGGCTATAAGTGGATTGCTATGGTTGACTCATATTTCAGTTTGGGTAATAAAATACATTTGTAAATGAACCTTCACACTAAGTTAGAATGCAACACATAATGCCAGGAACTAGAATGCTATAACATTATAAAACTTTTCATTTAAATTATGACAGGTGGTGGTTTCAATATAAACAAATAAATTCAAGCATACCATTATAAATGAATTCAATGTCATGGGAGCTTTAAATATACCATGTTTTTAATTTTAAAATATTGTACATTGAAAATTACATACATAACAAATTTAAAAACTACTTATATGTCAACTGAGTTTTAGTATCACTAATTAATGAACATCAAGAAATTATATTCCAATGGGTTGTCCAAAGTAAATATTTGCTATTGCAAGCAGAAGAAAGAATACTCAGGAAGTTTAATAAAACCAAAACAATAAATTAAAAAGAAGAGTTTCTATCAAGGAAGGACACAAACATTTTACATGATCTAGGAATGGAGCCATCAGGCCTTAGAATCAGAACAGTTGAATCACCAGAGTAAATATGGTTTTCAAACATGGAAAATAAATGGCTTTCATATTATAACACTATAATATAGTTGAATAAAACCTGATAAAATTACATTCATACTGTATTTATGTAACATATTTTAGAATGGTATATGAATGATCCCTGTTGTGAAGTTCTTAACATAAAAACAAAATTCATTTCTAAAACTATATTTTAGGAAAAATCTTCCTTTTAGAATGTGTTTTTTTTTTCCTGGTATGACTAAATGAATTCTTCTCTGGTCTCAACAAGATAATGTAACACTTGGGACCAAATATGAAGGCAAGGAGTGCTGTGCTGGAAGCCAAGATAGAGAATACTTCCATAGCCATCATGACCTTCCCTTTAGTGCTGTGGTAGACAGGAAGAAAGGTGACCCAGACACAGAAGAACACCAGCATACTGAATGACAGAAACTTGGATTCATTGAATGTATCAGGCAAATTTCTAGACAAGAAGGCCATGGTATAACTCACAAGGGCCAAGAAACAGAGGTATCCCAGGACAGAGTGGAAGGCAACAGCTGAGCCCTTGTTGCACAAAATGATGATGTGTCCATATTCAGAATGAGCATCTTGGTCAATGAATGGTGGAGAAGTTGCCATCCATATTCCACAAAGAAGAAGTTGGATCAGGGTGCAGATAGGAATGATGTAGTTTGGACCCCTTGATATCATTAGCCACCTTACTATTCGCCCTGGAAAACTGACCTTAAAAGCAAGAACCACTGTAATAGTTTTGGCCAACACAGTGGCAAGAGCCACAGTGAAAGCAACTGCAAAGGTGGTCTGCTGAAGGATGCAGGCAGCTGTGTTGGGCTGACCAATGAAGTTCAAAGAACATAAGAAACAGAAGGTGAGTGTGATCAGCAAAATGTAACTCAGTACTCGATTATTGGCCTTGACAATAGGTGTGTCTCTGTGTTTCACAAATATGCCAATAACAAAGACAGTGAGTGCAGATAAGCACAAAGCTATGCTGGCTAGAGCCATCCCCAAGGGGTCTTCATAGGCCAGAAAGCTCACAGATTTTTGGAAGCAGTTGTTCTTCTCTGAATTTGCATAATGGCCCTCTGGACACTTCACACACTGGTCTACATCTGCTCAGAAATAAGGTTATCATGATAGCAGAAGTCCAGACTATGACAATTCCTTTTTTTATGAGATATTTCTAATTACAGGGACTATCTCAGAAGTCATGGCACTTTGTTTTCTCAGAGAAAAAATAATTAGAACACTGGTATGCAAAATTCTACATTTATAATCTGCACCTTGTTCCTTACATATTTCTTGCCATATTTATTTTCAAATATAATAGGATTTTATGCAATTTTTTAAATCTTACCAGCACACACATTTGCTTCCCTCAGTTTTTACTCACAAATCCTTGTTCTCCCTATATCTACCTTTTACATGTTAATATCCAATGTGTAGCCAGTATATGTACAACTTGGAATGGTTTCGGTGGGAAAATATGTAGACGGTCAAGCCCTAACTTTTTAAAGAACAGTATTAAATCTTTTCAGATAACTATCAACTTCCAGTAAATTCCTTAAAAATCTTCTTCATTGTGATTTAAACTTTATTACCTAAATGCCTTTGATCTCTTTACATACATTATTTCTCTGCCTTTATTGATAATGCTGTATCTCTTTTGAAAGTAACTTCAATACTAAGTTACATTACAAAAATCTACTGTGACCCTGACAGTACTCATAATTCACAGATCCTTTTTAACTAAAACATGGGAAATCTAGATTAGAGGAAATATTTTTGCAAAGTTTTTCAGATAATGCTTTCTTATATGTGAATACTAAATTTACTTTTTTCCTTAAAACTCCTGTGGTTTCAAATTCTGTTCATTCTCTGCTGGAGTTTCTGCAATGTTACATTAGATATTGCTGAATATCACCCAATAATGTGTTTTCATAACAGTTGAAGCAAGCATATATTTTTACATAGATAGAGTATTCTTAGAATATGTGAGGGATTTTTGAAAACATTATAATCCTCTGCTCTGGTACTTTTAAATATTTTCATAATTATTATGAATAACAGAAAATAGATGTACAAAGATTTATAAAACATATGATGTTCGTATGGTAGTTTGAATATGCGTGGCCCAGAAAGTGGCACTGTTTTGAAGTGTGGCCTTGTTGAAAGAAGTATGTCACTGGGGAGGTGGGATTTAAGACACTCATGCTAGATGCACGGAAGTCAGTCTTCCTAGAAGATTTCACCTGAAAATATAATTCTCAGCTCCTCCTGTGACATGTCTGCCTGGATGCTCTCATTCTCCAGACTTGAGGATAATTTACTGAACCTCTGAACCTGTATGACAATCACAATGAAATGTTGTCCTTATAAAAGTTGACTGTGGGCCGGGCATGGTGGCGCATGCCTTTAATCCCAGCACTTGGGAGGCAGTGCCAGGTGGATTTCTGAGTTCGAGGCCAGCCTGGTCTACAGAGTGAGTTCCAAGACAACCAGGGCTATACAGAGAAACCCTGCCTTGAAAAAAACAAAACAAAACACAAACAAACAAAAAACAAAAGTTGACTGTGTCACAGTGATTGTTTACAGCAGTAAAACCCTAATTAAGACATAAGTTAGTACCCGTAGTGAAATATTTCCATGATACGCCTGGCCATATTTTGGTTGGAAGAATGTGGATTTTGAGATTTTGATCTTGGAAAGCAGTATATTCAGTTTGCCAGAATTTATTGAAGATTTTTGCATCGATAATTATAAGGCAAATTGGTATAAAATTCATTCTTTGTTGGGTCTTTATGTGGTATATGCATCAGCGTAATTATGGCTTCATAGAACAAACTGGGTAGAGTACCTTCTGTTTCTATTTTGTGGAATTGATTGAGGAGTATTGGTATTAGGTCTTCTTTGAAGGTCTGATTGATCACTGGACTTAACTCATCTTGTCTTGTGCTTTTTTTGATTGGGAGACTATTAATGACTGTTTCTATTTCTTTAGGCGATATGGGACTGTTAGAATATTTATCTGATCCTGGTTTAACTTTGGTATGTGGTATCTGTTTAGAAAATTGAGGTTGACCTACTCAGCTTCTTGACCCAGATTTTGGAAAACAGTGGCTATGAGAATCTTAGGCCAAGGCATAATGTTATGCTACTTTAATACCAGAAAAGAAAGAAAAGCAGATCTCTGGGTTTAAGGACAGCCTGTAACACAGCAAGTTCCAAGTAGAGATAATCTTAAATCTAGGAGTGATACTACATGTGTTACATATCAGCATTCTTAAGACAGAGTCATAATGATCTTTGAGTTCAAAGTCAATGTACAGAGCAAGTCCAAGGACAGACAAGTTTATGCAGTTAGAGAATTGTAAAACAAAAGCTGGTAATAGAATAAGGGGGACCCATATTCCAGCCGTAGTACTCAGCCAAACTCAGGCGTATTGGCCATGTGGCTCTGACTTATGAGTCAATAAGATAAGGTGACTACCAGAACAAATGGTGCTGATTATCTAGAGGTAAGAAATTGCAATAATTTAGAATAGATTAGCATCACTGAGGTGAAATCATTTGAGAACTGTTTTTCTGAGAGTAAAAAAGGTGTGTTACAAAGAGCAAAGGTTATACCTCAGTCTCCAGCTTGACTTAGGGTTAGAGTCACACAGGTGTTACTAGGTTTGAAACTATGAGTGGGTCATGGTGAGTAGCTAAGGCTTGGAGCTGTGAGAAGCCAGGAAATTTAATTGGTGAAGGTAAAACTTCAGTTTAAGTTGATAGCCCAGCACTAGAGGAGTCATGCAAGGAAGTGGAGGCTTAGAACTATGACGAGAGCCTATTAAAGGTTATTGTTGAAGCCTAGTTTCAGTGCAAGACCCCAATGTACTGGAGATGCCAATAATATTGGATGATCACCAAAACTACTACCAAACTAGAATGGAGTTTACCAGAGCCTTGAGTGCTACAGAGGGCAGAGCTGGAGCCATAAGACAAGCTCTTTGGAGGAACCTAGAAGATCATGTGTAGATCCCAGGCATTGGAAGAAGAATCATTAATGTTGAAGCTGCCTTGGAAATTCCAAAATGTTCAAGATTCCCAAGCCATGGGATATCTTCTGAGGAAATCTGCTAACAGATATTGGAAGTAGCCCAGGAAAAAGAAGTTTGTTGCAGTCAACAAAGATGAAAAACTAGTGGACATCTGATCACCTCCTTGACATCAAACATGGAGATCAGGAGTCTGCAGTTTGCCCAACTGGTTTGTGTCTTGCTTTGTGATTACATTGAATAGTTTGACTTAATCTCTGAGGAGACTTTGAACTTGGATGTTTAACATTGTTGAAACTGTTATAAAATATTTGTATGTTGTCAGTTGGACAAAAGGTATTTTTTTAATAATGCTGTGCCTGGTTATTGCCTCCAGAGTCTCAAGTGTTTAACATGCCTATGGGACCCAGGGACTATAAAGTTCTAGTTTAAATATGGTTGGCACTATTTGAAGGTGTGTTCTTAAAGGAAATGTGTCATTGTGTGTATGGTCTTTAAGTCCCTTGTCTTATGTGCCAAGATACCAGTCTTTAACTAGAAGCCTTCAGAAGAAGTTGTAGAAATCTCTACTTGTCTGCATCATGCCTGACTGGATGATGCCATGCAATGATAATTGATTAGATCTCTGAACTGGTAAACCAGGCCCAATTAAATGTGCTTATATGTTCTGCCTTTGTCATGGTATTTGTTCACAGCAATAAAACCCCAAGACAGTGTCTAACACAATAGTTTTATATTTCTTAAAATATAATTGACAGAGTGTCAATTTTATTTAATAACATTGAATTGATATTTTAACATATAAAGGGTATTATTACCTTACTGCTCAACTTCCTATAAGCAATATTTTCAAATTTAGTGTTTATCATTTCTTTGTGCTGCATACTGTTGTACAATATAATAAATTAATAGACACCGGCCAGGTTTGTTCTTAGTTTGTGAATAACTCTTTATATGGACACACAGGATAATTCAAATTTTTCATTTATATATTCATGTGTGAGTGTTTGTGTGTTTGTGTGTGTGTGTGTGTGTGTGTGTGTGTGTAAGTATTTCACTTGGGTGAAATTTTTAGAGTAAAAATTATTATTATTCAAAGTTGGTATTAAAAGAAAATAGTGTGGACACTTCATAAGAATCAGAAGCCTCCATTTGAAGTTGATAATTGTTGTTTCAAAATTTGTGAAGAATTGTGTTGGAAATTTAATTTAAATCTGGATATTGCTGTTGGTTAGCTGGTCATTTGCTCTGTGTTAATTCTACTGAACTACAAGCAAGGGAGATGTTTTCATCTTTTGATATCGTTCGCAATTTCTCTCTTCAGAGACCTGAAGTTTGTGTCATACAGATCCTTCATTTACTTGGTTAGAGCTACATGAAGTTGCTGTTATTTGTGTTTATTGTGAACAGTATTGTTTCTCTAACTCCCTTCTCAGACCTTTTATTGTTTATGTATAGGTTGGTACTAATTTCTTTGAGTTAATTTTGTATACAACCACATTATTGAGTAGTTATATCAGCTGTAGGAATTCTCGTGAAGAATTTTGGGGATACAAAGATGGTTCAATATACAAAAGTACATTAATATAATCCACTATGTAAATAAACTCACTGGAAAAATCACGTAATTATCTCAATAGAAGCTGAAAAAAGCATTTGTCAATATAAAACACCCCTTCATATTAAAAGTATTGGGCAGATCAAGAATTCATGTCCCTTACGTAAGCATGATAAAATCAATATACAGCAAACCATCAACCAACCTCAAATTAAACAGAGAGATAGTTGAAGCAATCCTCCTAAATTAAGGGAAAAGTCAATGATGACCACTCTCTCAATATCTACTTAATATAATACTCAAAGTTCTAGATATAGCAATAAGACAAGAATAGTAGATCAAAGCGACAAAAATTTGAAAAGAAATAGTCAAGGTACCACAATTTGTGAATGATATTTCATTTCACATAAGTGACCACAAAATATATACCAGAGTCTATCCACAGCTAATATAGAACTTAAGCAAAGTAGATGGATAATAAATTAACTCAAACAAATTGTAGCCTTCTGCTACATGAAATATGAACAATATAGGAAAAATATTAGAAAAACAGCACTCTTCACAATAGGCAGAAATAGTATGAAATATCTTACTGTAACTTTTACCAAGTAAATGAAAGATCTATATGACAATAACTCCATGTCTTTCATGAAAGCATTTGAAAAAGACCTCAGAAAATGGAGAGGTCTTCCATGCTCATAGATTGGTAGAATTAACATAGTAAATATAGCCATCCTACCAAAAGCAATCAACAGATTCAATGCAATCCCCATCAAGATTCCAATACAGTTCTTCACAAACATTGAAAGAGCAACTCTCAATTTCATATGTAAAAACAAAAATCCCAGCTTAACAAAAAACAATTCTTAACACCAAAAGAATTACTGGAGGAATTACCATCCCTGACCTCAAGCTGTACTACATAGCAATAGTGATTTAAAAAAAAAAACATATTGTATTGGAACATATAAAGACAGGTGAATCAATGGAATTTAGGTGAAGACCCAGAAATAAGCCCACATACACATGGACACTTTATATTTGAAAAAGAAGCCAAAAACATACAGTAAAAAGAAAGCATATTCAATGAACAGTGCTGGTCTAATTAAGAGTCTGTATTTAAAAATATGAAAATATATCAATACTTATGACCTTGAAGAAAATGGAGTACATCAAGTAACTCAGCATAATCCAGACAATTTACAAAAGAGGTATCTCTAAAGGCTAAAAAGCACTTAAGAACTAAAATCCTTATTGATATGTGAAATGCAAATCTAAACAACCCTCAGATTTATTGAACAGTGAAATGCAAATCTAAACAACCCTCACCTTACACTAACTAGAATGGCTGAGATTAAATCCTCAGGTGAGATCACATGCTGTAAGGATCACATGCTGAAGAAAGTGGAACACACCACTATTGCTTTTGGGATTGCAAACCTGTACAACCACTCATGAAATCACTCTGGCATTTCCTGACACAATTGGAAATAGAGCTACCTGAAGACCCAACTATACCCCTTTTGGATATATACCCCCAAAATGCCAGAAGATATCACAGGGACATGTGCTCAACTCTGCTTATAGTGGCCTAAAAGTAAGAGCCAAAAGCTGGAAGCAAACCAAATGTCCTATAACAGAAGAATGGATGCAGAATATGTGGCAGATTTATACAAGATAATATTACAGTTATTAAAATCAAGGTCATCATGAGTTTTGAAGGAAAATTGATGAAACTACAAAATATCATCCTGGGTGAGGTATCCCAGACCTAGAAGGACATACATTATATGTATTCACTAATAAGTTCATATTAGTCAGAAAAAAACAAAAACCAAAAAACACAGAATACCTAGGATAAAACTCACAGAGTTCAGGAATTTTAAGAAGCAGAAAGGCCACCAGAGACACTGAAACTTATAGAGGAGAAAGTGGGGAAAAGCCTTGAAGATATGGGCACAGGGGAAAAATTCCTGAACAGAACAGCAATGGTTTGTGCTGTAAGATCGAGAATTGACAAATGGGACCTAATGAAACTCCAAAGTTTCTGCAAGGCAAAAGACACCGTCAATAAGACAAAAAGACCACCAACAGATTGGGAAAGGATCTTTACCTATCCTAAATCAGATAGGGGACTAGTATCCAACATATATAAAGAACTCAAGAAGGTGGACTTCAGAAAATCAAATAACCCCATTAAAAAATGGGGCTCAGAACTGAAAAAGAATTCTCACCTGAGGAATACCGAATGGCAGAGAAGCACCTGAAAAAATGTTCAACATCCTTAAACATCAGGGAAATGCAAATCAAAACAACCCTGAGATTCCACCTCACACCAGTCAGAATGGCATAGATCAAAAATTCAGGTGACAGCAGATGCTGGCATGGATGTGGAGAAAGAGGAACACTCATCCATTGTTGGTGGGATTGCAGGCTTGTACAACCACTCTGGAAATCAGTCTGGCAATTCCTCAGAAAATTGGACATAGTACTACCAGAGGATCCAGTAATACCTCTCCTGGGCATATATCCAGAAGATGCCCCAACTGGTAAGAAGGACACATGCTCCACTATGTTCATAGCAGCCTTATTTATAATAGCCAGAAGCTGGAAAGAACCCAGATGCCCCTCAACAGAGGAATGGATACAGAAAATGTGGTACATCTACACAATGGAGTACTACTCAGCTATTAAAAAGAATGAATTTATGAAATTCCTAGCCAAGTGGATGGACCTGGAGGGCATCATCCTGAGTGAGGTAACACATTCACAAAGGAACTCACACAATATGTACTCACTGATAAGTGGATATTAGCCCCAAACCTAGGATACCCAAGATATAAGATACAATTTGCTAAACACATGAAACTCAAGAAGAATGCAGACTGAAGTGTGAACACTATGCCCCTCCTTAGAATTGGGAACAAAACACCCATGGAAGGAGTTACAGAGACAAAGTTTGGAGCTGAGATGAAAGGATGGACCATGTAGAGACTGCCATATCCTGGGATCCACCCCATAATCAGCATCCAAACGCTGACACCATTGCATACACTAGCAAGATTTTATTGAAAGGACCCAGATGTAACTGTCTCTTGTGAGACTATGCCGGGGCCTAGCAAACACAGAAGTGGATGGTCACAGTCAGCTAATGGATGGATCACAGGGCTCCCAATGGAGGAGCTAGAGAAAGTAGCCAAGGAGCTAAAGGGATCTGCAACCCTATAGGTGGAACAACATTATGAACTAACCAGTACCCCGGAGCTCTTGACTCTAGCTGCATATGTATCAAAAGATGGCCTAGTAGGCCATCACTGGAAAGAGAGGCCCATTGGACATGCAAACTTTATAGGCCCCAGTACAAGGGAACGCCAGGGCCAAAAAGGGGGAGTGGGTGAGTAGGGGAGTGGGGGTGGGTGGGTATGGGGGACTTTTGGTATAGCATTGGAAATGTAAATGAGCTAAATACCTAATAAAAAATGGAAAAAAAAAAGCAGAAAGGCCAAGATGGGGGTAAAGTAATGAGTTAAAAAACTGTGGGATGGTGGCCACCAAGTGGGTACCATGACTAGATAGTAAACAAATAAAGGCATTCATTAAACATTGTGTGTCCTCATAGATTTAGTATTTGTTCAATTCCATAATAGCGGGAAGCATAAAAGCAGCTGGAGATAGAACACACTAGAATACAAGTTAAATGCTAAGATCCTGATTTGAAGGCAACAACAGAAAAATAAAATACAGTAAAAAGATACCGGATGTCACATTGAAATGTAAAACTTAAAATAAATCCCTAGCTGTAAAACTCCCCATAAAATACCACTACTCCTAATCTTTCCTTATGGTTACCTTTATTAAAAAAAACAAAAAACAAAAAACAAAAAACCAAACAAATAAACAAACAAAAAAAACCCGAAGTTCTGTAAACTCTAATCTGAGAGACAATAGAAAGTTACCAAACCTTCTGTGTACAAAAGAGCTCAAAATAATACTGTTTTCTGCACAGAAAAATTGCTCCTATTAATTCATGACACATGTGAAAATGTGTTAGAAGAACGCTGGCTTAAGCCAGAGAAATTTCAACATAGATATTAGAGTTAGTCATAAAGAGACTCCCATATTCAGAAAATGAATATTACCAAATGATAGATAATGGGAGGATAATCAGTTTTCTATTTCAGTGTGCAGAACGTGGTTTGTTAACAACCTTTATGTGACAAGCACACACATAAGAATAAATGGGTATCATGAACTGTTTTAGATAGTTTAATTACAAATTTTGGGAGATACGGAATGGGGAAATAAATCTGGGAGGAGTATGAGCAGTGAAGGTGATGTAAAAACATTGTATAAAATTATCAAACAAACAAAAGTGAGAAATGAGCTGTTAATAACTATGAAGGTGCAACAGATCTGAGCCTTATATGGCTCTTAAAAATCATTGAAAAACATTTTGACAAACTATCTTGAGAGGATTCTCCACACTGCAGGCAGCCTAGCAAACCCGGGACTTTGAGATCACTGGTGCTTGGAACGCAACATCAGTTCCAAAAATCCCAGAGGGTCTTGTGCTAGCAGCAACAGGGTCAAAGGACAAAGACAGGACCTAGCACACCCAGAATCTTGGGATCACTGACATGGGTCAAAGCAGGAGAGCACATGGGCAGCAGAAGCAACAGAGCTTCTTGGACAGGGATCCCTTCAGGTTTTCATCCTCAGCAAGAAGACAGAGCTGAAACCCAGACCTCTGGATACTTTCCATGCCAGAGGAGAGTCAGCCTCCAGGGAAGGCTCTGACCTCAGGAACCAGGAGGTGGATCTGAGCCCCAGACTTCTGTGCACCTTCCCTGTAAGAGGAGAGCTTGCCTGCAGAGAGTGTTCTGACCACTGGGATGCAGGAGAGAGTTGGTCTCCCAGGAGTGCTGACAGAGGCTAAAGAATCACAGTGGAATAAGCTCCAGCCAGAGACAGCTAGAACATCTAACAGCAGAGATTACCAGATTGTGAAAGACAGAAACCAAGACCACAGGGCATCATCAAAACCAAGTACGCCCACTACAGCGAATCCTGGATACCCCAACACACCCGAAAAGAAACACTGATTTACAATCATATATCATGATGGTGGTAGAGGATTTTAAAAAGGGAATTAATAACTCACTTAACGAAATACAGAAGAACACTGCTAAACAGGTAGAAGCCCTTAAAGAGGAAGCACAAAAATCCCCCAAAGAATTACAGGAAAACACAACCACACAGGTGATGGAATTCAACAAAACCATCCAAGATCTAAAAATGGAAGAAGAAACAATCAAGAAAACCCAAAGAAGACAACTCTGGAGATAGAAAACCTAGGAAAGAAATCAGGAACCATAGATGTGGGCATCTGCAACAGAATACAAGAGAAGGAAGAGAGAATCTCAGGTGTAAAAGATTCCTTAGAGAACATGTGGACAGAACAATCAAAGAAAATGTAAAATGCAAAATGATCCTAACCCAAAACATCCAGGAAACCCAGGACACAATAAGAAGGCCAAACCTACAGATAATAGGAGTAGAGGAGAATGAAGATTTTCAACTTAAAGGAACAACAAATATCTTCAAAAAAATATAGAAGAAAACATCCCTAGCCTAAAGAAAGAGATGTCCGTGAACATACAAGAAGCCTACAGAACTCCAAATAGACTGGACCAGAAAAGAAATTCCTCCCAACACATAATAATCAGAACAACAAATGCACTAAATAAAGATAGAATATTAAAAGCAGTAAGGGAAAAGGTCAAGTAACATATAAAGGCAGGTCTATTAGAATTACACTAGACTTCTCACCGGAGACTATAAAAGCCAGAATATCCTGGACAGATGTTATATAGACCATAAGAAAACACAAATGCCAGCCCAGGCTACTATACCCAGAAAAATTCTCAATTACGATAGATGGAGAAACCAAAATATTCCATGGCAAAACCAAATTCACACAATACCTTTCTATGAATCCATCCCTTCAGAGGAAAATAATGGGAAAACACCAACAAAAGGACAGAAACTATGCTGTAGAGAAAGCAAGAAAGTAATCCTTCAACAAATCTAAAAGAAGACAGCCTCTAGAACGGAATCTCAACTCTAAAAACAAAAATAACAGGAAGCAAGAATTACTTTTCTCTAATATCTCTTAATATCAATGGACTCAATTCCCAAATTAAAAATAAAAGCTGTACTACAGGGCAAATGTGATTAAAAACTCCATGGTACTGGTACAGAGACAGACAGGTAGATCAAGGGAATACATTTGAAGACCCAGAAATGAACCCACACACCTATTGTCACTTGATCTTTGACAAGGGAGCAAAAACCATCCAGTGGAAAAAAAGACAGCACTTTCAACAAATGGTGCTGGCACAACTGGCAGTTATCATGTAGAAGAATGGGAATTGATCCATTCTTATATCCTTGTACTAAGGTCAAGTCCATGTGGATCAAGGAACTCCATGTAAAACCAGAGACACTGAAACTTCTAGAAAAGAAATTGGGGAAAAGACTCAAAGATATGGGCACAGGGGAAAAATTCCTGAACAGAGCATCAATGGCTTGTACTGAAAGATCGAGAATCTACAAAGGTTCTGTGGGGAAAAAATCATGGTCAATAAGACAAAAAGGCCACCAACAGATTGGGATAGGATCTTTACCAATCCTAAATCTGATAGGGGACTAATATCCAATATATATAAAGAACTCAAGAAGATGGACTCCAGAAAATCAAATAACCGTATTCATAAATTTGGTACAGAGCTAAACAAAGAATTCTCACCTGAGGAATAGCAAATGGCTGAGAAGCACCAGAAAAAAAATGTTTAACATCTTTAATCATCAGGGAAATGCAAATCAAAACAACCCTGTATTTCCACCTCACACCAGTCAGCATGGTTCAGATAAAAAATTCAGGTGACAGCAGATGCTGGCAAGGATGTGGAGGAAGAGGGACACTCCTCCATTGTTGGTGAGATTGCAAACTGGTACAACCACTCTAGAAATCAGTCTGGCGGTTTCTCAGAAAATTGGATTTATTACTTCCAGAAGATACAGCAATTCCTCTCTTGTGCATATACCCAGAAGATGATCCAACTTGTAATAAGGACACATGCTCCATTATGTTCATAGCAGACTTATTTATAATAACAAGAAGATAGAAAGAACCCAAATGTCCCTCAACAGAGGAATGGGTACAGAAAATGTGATACATTTACACAATGGAGTACTACTCAGCAGTTAAAAACAGTTAAGTCATGTAATTCTTAGGCAAATGGATGGATCTGGAGGATATCATCCTGAGTGAGGTAACCCAATCCCAAAAGAACACACATAGCATGTACTCACTAATTAGCGCATATTAACTCAGAAACTTAGAATACCCAAGATTCAATTTGCAAAACACATGAAACTCATGAAGAAGGAAGACCAAAGTGTGGATACTTTCTTCCTTCTTAGAATGGGGAACCAAACACCCTTGGAAGGAGTTACAGAGACAAAGTTCAGAGCTAAGATGGAAGGAAAGACCATCCACAGACTCCTCCACCCAGGGACCCATCCCATATACAACCACCAAACCCAGACACTATTGCATATGCCTGAAAGATTTTGCTGACAGTACCCTGATATATCTGTCTCTCGTGAGGCTATGACAGTGCCTTGCAAATACAGAATTAGATGCACACAGTCATCTATTGGTTGGAACACAGGGCCCCCAATGGAAGAGCTAGAGAAAGGACCCTAGGAGCTAAAGGGGTCTGCAACCCTATAGGAGGAACAATGATATGAACGAACTATCCCCCTCCCCACTCCCAGAGCTCTGTCTCTAGTTGCATTTGAAGCTGAAGATGGCCTAGTCGGCCTTCAACGGGAGGAGAGGCCCTTGGTCTTGTGAAGATTATATGGCCCAGTACAGGGGAATTCCAGGACCAGGAAGTCAGAGTGTGTGGTTTGAGGAGCAGGGAGTTTGGAGGGTGTACAGGTCTTTGGGATAGGATTTTAAATGTAAGGAAAAAAACCTATATATTAAAAACAAATAAAAAAAATTTGATCCCTTATTAATACATGTTAAGTGGCAATGTGCAATGTAAAGCATTGAAAAGTATGGGGAGATATATTGTATCTTCAAATACCAATATTGACAATGGATTAAAGCTATAAATCAAGAATGATTTGCAATGGCTATTTTGAGCTATTTCAAGGGGATGATGATGAATATGGCATTTAAATTCCTTTTAAAAAGAAATTAAAAATAGTATTTAACTTTGACTAAGAACTTTTTTATTTGCTAACAGATTGTAGAATCCAGTGGAGAAATAGGAAGTATTCTATAAAATTACATTTACCTGTCTCATTAGAAATCTCATTGTCTGCACAGGGAGTGCACTTGTAGCAGCAGATGGCCTTGCCCGCCATGGTTACTTTCCTGAATCCAGGCCCACAACTCTCAGTGCAGAAAGACCGAGGGACCTGTGAAGAATGAAAAGAATGTTATCTAATGCTTAGAGTTTTATGGAAAAAAAAATCATAAAAACAGAGTTTTTGAAGATCATACACTGGAAAGCAAAGTATTGTTGTTAACACCTAGACTTATGTAAAGATTAGTTGTAGTAATAAGGGATGGGGAACTAGGGTTAGCCACCATAAAGTTCCAGGTGCCACGAAAGCTAGAAACTCCCAGGATCCATCTGGGATGACTTTAGCTGATATACCCCACAAATGTGAGAGAAAACCTGTTGAGACCATATTTATAGGTTAGACAAGGACCCTGGTTGAGAAATTGGGGCACCAACCCATATCAAAAATACTAACCCAGAATTGCTCTTATCTAAAGGAAGTATAGGGACAAAAAGGGGAGCAGAGACTGAAGGAAAGGTTATCCAGAGACTGCCCTACCTGGACATCTATCCTATATATGGTCACCAAACACAAACACAGCTGTTTATGCCAAGAAGTGCTTGCTGACAGGAGCGAGATATAGCTGTCTCATGAGAACTTCTGCCAGTGCCTTAACAATACAGATGAGGATGGTGACAGCCAACCATCTGACTGAGTACAGGGACCCCAGTGGAGGAGTTAATGACTGAAGGAGCTGATGGGTTTGCAACCCCATAAGAAGAACAACAATTTCAATGAACTAGAATGTCCAGAGCTCACGGGGACTAAATCACCAACCAAAGAATACATATGGTAGGATCCATGGCTCCAGCAGCATATGTTACAGAGGAGGCCCATATCTGGCATCAATTAGAGGAAAGGCTCTTGGTCCTCTGAAAGCTTGATGTCCACCATAGGAGAATGCTAGCTATGGTGATGAGGCAGAAGATTGGGGGTGAAACACCCTCACAGAAGCTTGGACTGGGAGATGCGATATGGGGTTTGCAGATCAGAAACCAGGAAAGGGGATAACATTTGAACTGTAAATAAATAAAATAACCAATAAATTTTTTTCAAAAAGAAATAAAAATTTTGCCCTTAAGAAGGCAAATATTGTTTAAATTTTGGCCTGAGAATTATCATAGTGTTAAAAAATTTGGATCTTAATGAGTTAAGGACAAGTTAGTGAAACATCAGTGATTAGGAATATGAAAAAAGGAGTTCATTGGGCCCATCTAGTCTCTCACTACCTTTGTACTTTCTGACACCTGTGTTGAGCATCTCAATTTCTACCATTACTGTGAATTTGGACTGTCAATTTGAGAGGATTTATACTTAAAATGGAAGCAAATAAACATATATTTGTAGGAAGAAATATATAGATAAATTTAGCTAAGAAAAAAAGATTCAGTTAAATTTTAAGTGTCACTAATTATTGTAAAAATATCCCAATTGCAGAAAAGATAAATGAGAGCCGTGTTATTCATTGCTTCCTGCAGAGGATATTATATCATCAGCAACCTCTTACATTTGAAAATCATGCATTTTCCAATATAATGCACTACACCCTCAATTAGTTCTCTAAGTTCTTTCAAGTTATTATTAAACATTGAATGAGGTAGGACATATTGAGAATCAAGGAACAATTAGCGGATGCTAATGGAGTTATTATATAGTATTTTGAAAGAAAAATATTCCATGCACGTTAATTCATTTGAGTGCTTACTTCTTGTTGGTGGTATTATATGTGAAGTTACTGAAACTATGGGGGATTCAGACTTGCTGATGAAATTATGGCACAATGGTTGGGAATTGAAAGACTATACTATTTCCTCAATTCCAGGCTTCTAATTTTATTTATTGTTAATACATGTGTATAGAAACACTTTCTTTCAATTTCCTATGCCTGTGTCGAGTATGACCACTTGTTGTCATACTTGCAATCTTGGTAAACAATGATACTTAAAGAACCATAAAACAAAACATAGTCTTTTTTATAAAATTCATATTTGGTCATGGTTTTTTGAACATAAATTAAAACATAAATTTGATATTGTTCTATGATATTAATCCAAAATGAGAGATTTTTCTCCAGTACATTAACACATGAGTCATTTGGAAATGAAAATTTCCTCTTACCACGGGTCTCATCCCTAATTCGTAACAATTGGAGGAAACCTAATCCTCATATAAGTTAGCAATGAGGGACTTATTGAACAATGTATACTTCTATTGATCTGAATCAAGGAAAATCCAAAGCCAGTATTCTAAAATTAGTTTGTGTTATTTTATACTGATACTCAAAGTGTAATGGAACTGATATAATGAGTCAAGCATCATTATAACAGAAAACATAATTGTGTTAGTAATATAAACACAAAGTATTTAGATAATACATTACCCACCTCTGAAAATATTTCTGGCCATTGTATCATCTGTTCTGATAAAGACAGCTGTTGACCCTGGGGAGCATTTACAGAAAAGGATCCTATTTTCACTTTTAATCCAAGACCCTTTGGTAAATTCCAAAGGTTAAGAATGTCATATTCTTCATCTATTGTCTGTCTCCAACCTAAACTCTTTTTGTCTCTCACTTCAATGTCCTTCAGGAAAGTGTTAAGCTGAAAGAGAAATATAATTTTATATTACATTGTGCAAAAGGAGCAGAATAAATAATGGTTTTAGAAATCCTAGTATTCTTAATTTCTGATGTGTACATCAACATTAATTTAGATTCCATTACTGATGACTAATTGAAAATCTGAATGTTCAGAATACCATTCTGCTTCTGAATTATTATTTAAACTCAAGCTCAAATAAGCAATCCATGATTACTCATCTATGAAAAGATAAACTTTTTTAAAGCTAGGAAGACTTACTTGCTTTTAGAATATATTCAGAGCTCCGGTGTTGAAAATGAGGGTGCTCATATCTAGAAATTAATTAAAATGTATTGTTTCTATATAAACCACTCTCATTGTTTCACTTGAGTATCCCTGTTTTAATTTCTCTTGTAACAAATATATAAAGCAATAAGTTTTTTAATTGCAACTATTTTCATGAGAAGTCTGTACAGCTAGATACTGATGACAAGAACTTAGTTTTTACTAAGCATATTTGTCCCTGGTATCTTACACACCATTTTACAACATCGTACAGTTTAAATTATCTTTACTCCTAGGTAAGAATAGAAACACAAAAAATTCTGCGATTGTGGACAAGATAACTGAATTTTACAATACCTAAATTAGTATTGTTGTAAATCTCTTATGTCAGAGTGCTGACAATAAAATACAGTAGGAAGGATTTTACCTGCCATGGAAAGGACACCATCCCTTCACCATTCTTACACCGTTGCATTTGAATTTGCTGAAGTGTCATCTCATGGAGGCTGTGAGCCACAGCATATACACCATTGTAAATATTTCTGCTCTCATCATTCATGGCCACATCAAATATGTGACTAGGTAAAATATCCAAAGAGGCATTGGTTTGACAGTTGGCCAAAACATGACAATTAATGCCAGCAAATGAGCACTTGAAGAAGAAATACCACAGCTTAGGAAGATAAATGTCTTCTGGGTATTTATTGGGATTAACTGTTTGAATAAATTTGGTAAATTCAAAATTCTCCCTATAATGGTGCTTAAAAATTAGGCTTCCATGGAATAAGTCTAACATGAAATAATCAGCTGTGTCTATAACATGATGTTCAATGTTCATGACCCAGACATTCCATGTCAATAACCTTTGCCCAATATTTCTCATTAGACTTGCTAGAGAATCAGTGTCACCATAAATAATTATTACATTTGTCTCATCCATATTTTCCCAGAATTTGGCAAAATATAAATTCCATGTTTCTGGGATCATTTTTACAAAAGCTATACAGATTCCCTTTCTCTCCATCTCCTCCCTAAAATCTGATAGAATTTTATTTCCTTTGTGGTCATCTGGGATGATGAGACCAACCCAAGACCACCGAAAATGAACCATCAATGAAACAATGGCAAGTGAAAGAGATGTGTCCCTTGGGGACATTTGGTAGAGAGAAGGATACTGACTATGGTCACTCAAGAGAGGATCATAAGGTCCAAAAGTAATCTGAAGCAAATTGGAAAGAAGAGGAAGAATATTATCATCAAAAAAATTTCATTCCTAAAGAAATAGATAATAACAGGAGAGCTTTTTAAAGGCACATTCCAATTACTACATTTTACAGAAATTTCTGTTAGGCCTGCAAGTTTCAAGGACTTACCTGGCTCATTGACTACACCAACCTTTCTCTTACAACCAAGAGAAATCTGGATTAAATTCTATGTGTCTGGATATTGCTTTGATATTTGGATAATTGATCAATCACTCTTTCCATTTAAAGACACATAAAATATGAACAAAGAGAACTAACTCTCAGTTCCCACAATCCAAATTTTCTCACCTGTGGAAATTTAAGGAATTGAAGCAAGGTCCCAATTTGGGCAGATGTTTTCCATGATGTTCCTGTGAGTGCAGCAGTGAAGGTTCTCTTTTTACAATTGTAATTAGGTAAATAATTTCTCTGAACAAGAGCTGAGAGCCATATAAAAACATTATCAAGAGTGTCCTTTTCAGTGAATCTGACATTGTAGAAATCAAATCCAAGAGATGTATTGGGTAAAAGATTGGGGTTCCCATTGATCTCCTCAATGGCAAATAGCAGAGCGAGAATATATCTGTAGTTCTTAAAGTTATACCTGTGTAATTGTCATAAAAACACATAAGAGGATGACCAAATATACCACACAATATACATATCTAGTATAGTAAATTATATGGTTTAACTCTGAATCTATAAAACATGTAATTTAATTTCTTCACCAACAATAGCTGAACTAGATTAGATGAATACGTTAGGTTTAGGCAAGCACATTTACCATTACTACTCATTGTTTATAGACCCTCAAAGCATATATAATTTGCATTTCATAGATTATTCTTTACACATTCTGATTAGGAAAAAAAAAGAATCATTTTCCTCCAAATAGCACATCTGTTGGAATGTAGATCTGTAATCTTCACATATCAAAATCATCTATTTTATTATCCACCCAACTTTTAATAACAGTATATTAATTAAATAATATCATGAAGTTCATTTCATTGCATGTGGACATTGTTGATATTTCTCTGATACAGTTTTTTTGAGTATGGTAGCATGGAATTACTAGTGCCCTTGAAAAGCCTGCTTCTCTCAAGAAAAAGGAGGACCAAAGTATGGTTACTTTGGTCTTTCTTGGATAGAGGAGAAATATAACCATGGGAGGAGATACAAATTGTGGAGCAGAGACTGAAGAAAAGACCATAGAGAATGCCCCTCCTGGGGATCAATCCCATATATAGTCACAAAACCCAGACACTATTGTGGATGTCAACAAGTGTTTATTGACAGGAGACTGATATAGCCATCTTCTGAGAGGCTCTTCCAGTACCTGACAAATAGCACATCTCAAATAGCACATGAAGTGGATGCTCTCAGCCAACCATTGGATGGAACACAGGGTCCCCAATGGAGGATCTAGAGAAATGGCTAGGACACAAGGAGCTGAAGGTTTTGCAGCCCAGTAGAGGAACAACAATATGAACCACTCAATATTTCAAGAGCTCCCAGGGACTAAACCACCAACCAAAGAGTACAATGGAGGGACCCATGGCTCCAGCTGCATATGTAATAGAAGATGGCCTTGTTGGAAATCAATGGGAGAGAGGCCTTTGGTCCAGTGAAGGCTCAGTGTTCCAGGGTAGGGAAAAGCCAGGACAGTGAAGCAGGAGTTAGTTGATTGGTGAGCAGGAGGATAGGGAACAGGATTGGGGATTTTCAGAGGGTAATCAGGAAAGGGGATAACTCCCAACATATAATGGCACAGAATTTACAGTAATATTTGAATTTTGAGAAAAAAGAACATAGTCAGAAAATACTAGATTAAAGCTAGATCAAAAACAAGCTGAGCAATCACACTAAAATCAGGGACTAGACAAGGCTGCCCACTTTTTCCCTACCTACTCAACATTCTACTTGAAGTCCTAGCCAGAGAATTTGACAACAAAAGAACACCTCAGGGATACAAATTGGAAAGAAAGAAGTCAAAATATCACTTTTTGCAGATCATATGATAGTATATATAAGTGGCCCTAACAATTCCACCAGAGAACTCCTAAGCCTTATAAACACCTTCAGTGAATTAGCTGGATATAAAATTAACTCAAACAAGTCAATGGCCTTTCTCTACACAAAAGATAAACAGGCTGAGAAAAAAATTAGGGAAACAACACCCTTCTCAATAGTCACAAATAATATAAAATACCTTAGCATGACTCTAACTAAGGAAGTGAAAGATCTGTATGATAAGAACTTCAAGTCTCTAGAGAAAGAAATTAAAGATGATCTCAGAAGATGGAAAGATCTCCCATGCTCATGGATTGGCAGGATAAATATAGTAAAAATGGCTATCTTACCAAAAGCAATCTATACATTCAATGCAATCCTCATCAAAATTCCAACTCAATTCTTCAATGAATTAGAAAGGGCAATTTGCAAATTCATCTGGAATAACAAAAAACCTAGGATAGCATAAACTCCTCTCAAGGATAAAAGAACCTCTTGTGGAATCACCATGCCTGACCTAAAGCTGTACTACAGAGCAATTGTGATAAAAACTGCATGTTACTGGTATAGCGACAGACAAGTAAACCAATGGAATAGAATTAAAGACCCAGAAATGAACCCACACACCTATGGTCACTTGATCTTTGACAAGGGAGCAAAAACCATGCAGTGGAAAAAAGACAGCATTTTCAACAAATGGTGCTGGCACAACTGGCGATTATCATGGAGAAGATTGTGAATTGATCCATTCCTATCTCCTTGTACTAAGGTCAAATCTAAGTGGATTATGGAACTCCATATAAAACCAGAGAAACTGAAATTTATAGAGGAAAAAGTAGGGAAATCCTCGAAGATATGGGTACAGGGGAAAATTCCTGAATAGAACTGCAATGGCTTGTGCTGTAAGACTGAGAATCCACAAATGGGACTTCATAAAATTGCAAAGCTTCTGTAAGGCAAAAGACACCACCAACAGATTGGTAAAGGATCTTTACCTATCCTAAATCAGAGTGGGGACTAATATCCAATATATATATAAAGAACTCAAGAAGGTGGGCTCCAGAAAATCAAATAATCCCATTAAAAAATGGGGCTCAGAGCTAAACAAAGAATTCTCACCTGAGAAATACTGAATGCCTGAGAAGCACCTGAAAAAATGTTCAACATCCTTAATCATCAGGGAAATGCAAATCAAAACAACCCTGAGATTCTACCTCACACCAGTCAGAATGGCAAGATCAAAAATTCAGGTGAGAGCAGATGCTGGTGAGGATGTGGAGAAAGAGCAACACTCCTCCATTGTTGGTGGGATTGCAAGCTTGTACAACCACGCTGGAAACCAGTCTGGTGGTTGCTCAGAAAATTGGACATAGTACTATCGGAGGATCCTGCAATACTTCTTCTGGGCATATATCCAGAAGATGTTCCAACTGGTAAGAAGGACACATGCTCCACTATGTTCATAGCAGCCTTACTTATAATAGCCAGAAGCTGGAAAGAACCCAGATGCTCATCAACAGAGGAATGGATACAGAAAATGTGATACATTTACACAATGGAGTACTACTCAGCTATTAAAAAGAATGAATTTATGAAATTCCTAGGCAAATGGATGGACCTGGAGGGCATCATCCTGAGTGAGGTAACCCAATCACAAAAGAACTCGCCCAATATGTACTCACTGATAAGTGGATATTAGCCCAGAAACTTAGAATACCCAAGATATAAGATACAATTTGCTAAACGCATGAAACTCAAGAAGAACAAAGACCAAAATGTGGACACTTTGCCCCTTCTTAGAATTGGGAACAAAACACCCATGGAAGGAGTTACAGAGACAAAGTTTGGAGCTGAGACAAAAGGATGGACCATCTAGTGACTGCCATACCCGGGGATCCATCCTATAATCAGCTTCCAAATGCTGGCACCATTGCATACACTAGCAAGATTTTGCTGAAAGGACCCAGATATAGCTGTCTCTTGGAAGACTTGCCAGGACCTAGCAAACACATAAATGGATGCTCAGATTTAAATTGGATGGATCACAGGGCCCTCAATGGAGGAGCTAGAGAAAGTATCCAAGGAGCTGAAGGGATCTGCAATCCTATAGGTGGAACAACAATCTGAAATAACCAATATGCCCCCCCCCCCCGGAGCTCAACTCTCTAGCTGCATATGAATCAGAAGATGGCCTAGTCCTCCATCAGTGGAAAGAGAGGCACATTGGTTGTGCAAACTTTATATGCCTCAGTACAGGGGAAAGCCAGGGCAAAGAACTGGGTGTGGGTGGGTAGGGGAGTGGGTGGGGAGCATGTGGGAGACTTTTGGGATAGCATTGGAAATGTAAATGAAATAAATACCCAATAAAAAATGTAGCATCATTCTTTTCCAAGATAACTAAAGACCAATCTCTGGAAAACACTAATATTCATATCCTCTGTCCAATGGATGAGGATTGCAAAGATCAAATTACACTCAGCAAGACTTTTTTCCACATTCTTCCTTGGTTGGCTCATTAAGCAACACTTTACAGGTTTAACTGCTTTTCTAAAAATAAAAAAAAAAGGGGGTCACAAAGTCAATAGTCCAATAAACACAAAAACAAAGGAATAAGCCTTTCTTTAATATCAACTTCTGTCTTCCTTATGTTTGGTGGATGTGAAGAACCACAATGACCATAAAAAGTATTATGAAGGAAAACTTACAATTTCATAGATCTTGTCCATTTCAGCATATGGGAAGCATTGCAGTGTGCAGGCAGAAACGGTCTTGGACAAGGAGCTTGAGAGTTCTACATTTTTGTCCACAAGAAACAGAAGTGAAGAACCTGAGCAAAATTGAGCTTCTTAGAGTTCTAAACCACCCTTGAATAGGGACACGCTAACTCTACCAAGGCCACAGCTACTCCAACAATGCTACTCAGTATGCTCAGGCATTCACACACAGGAGTCTATGGTGCCCATTTCTACTAAAAGCACAAAAATCTTGCTATTTATTTATATTTTTATTTAATTTGATAACTTCTAGAAGAAAAGTCAGGTTTCCTAAATAATGTGATTTCTTCTAGACAAGTCATATTCTGGGATGGCCCCACCTCAAAATTACTAAGGCAACACAAAATGATCTTGATTGAGAGTTGTATTAAACTTTGTCAGGAAAAGTTTCTCTGAGTGCAGAGGTGATTTGATGTTTTTGTAAGATTTTGCTAAGTTACCTTCCTAGAAAAAGCAACAATATTTTGTCAGTGAGTTAAATTTAACCTTACCTTCTTCATGAATAGGAACAGAAAGAATAGGAGGAACTTGAACATGTCCAGTAGAGAAAAGGCAACATGGATCAAGGGCCTCAACAAAAAACCAAATCCACTGAATCTAATAGAAGAGAAAGTGAGAAAGAGCCTTGAACTCATTGGCACAGGGGAAATTTACCAAACAGAACTCCAATTGCTCATGTTCTAAGATCAAGAATTGATAAATGGAACCTTATGAAACTGTAAAGCAAAGGACATAGTCAATAAGACAAATCAGCAACCTACAGATTGGGAAAAATCTTCACTAACCCCACATCTGATAGAGGGCTAATATATTAAGTATATAAAGAACTCAAGATGTTAATCACTAAAAGACAAACAAGCCACTGAAAAAAAATGGGATATAGAAATAAACCAAGAATTCACAACTGAGGAATCTCAAATGCCTGAGAAATACCTAAAGAAATGTTCAAAGTCCGTAGTGATCAGAGAAATGCAAATCAACACAACCCTGAGATTTCAGTTTATACCAACCACAATGGCTAAGATCAAAACCTCAGGTGACAACACATGTCGAAGAGGATGTGGAAAATGAAGAACACTCCTCCATTGCTGGTGTGATGACAAACTGACACAATCACTCTGAAGAACAATATGCTCCTCAGAAAATTGAAAATAGATCTACCTGAAGACCCAGCAATACCAATCTTGGGAATATACCCAAAAGATATACCACAATGCCACAGGGTCAAGTGTTCCACTATGTTCATAGTAGCCTTATTTGTGACAGCCAGAAGTTCAAAACAACTTACATGTCCCACAACAGAAGAACGGATACAGAAAATGTAGTTCACTTACACAATGGACTACTGCTCACCTGTGAAGAATGAGGACATCCTGAGTTTACAGGCAAATGGATGGATCTAGAAAATATCATCCTGAGTGAGGTAACTCAGAATCAAAAGGACATGCATGGTATGTACTCACTAATAAATGAATAGTAGCCCAAAAAGTGCAGAATACCCAAGATACAGGCCACAGAACTCAAAAAGTTCAACAAGCTGAAGTGCCCAAGTAAGGATTCCTCAGTCTCACTTGGGAGAGAGAAGAAAACAATGACAAGTGGGGTGAGAGGGAGAGACCTAGGAGGGAAAGTGTGGGGGGGAGCATGGAGAGCAGATTCTGATGAAAAAGGACTGAAGGCCTGAGGGCCAGCAGAAAGAATGGAAACAGGCAACCTTGGGAGGTAGGAGGTTGGGGAAACCCTCCAGAATGCACCAGAGACCTAAGAGCTCTCAGGACTCAAAGGGAGGGACCTTAGATGAAATGCCAGGAAGTAGGGACAGGGAACTGATAAAGCCCACCTCTGCAGGAAGACTGGGAAATTTCTAAATTGAAGCAAGATGTAATTCTGGGAGTTGGGGATAAAATATCTATGGAAAGGAGTGACACAGAGTTTTTAAAAGTGGTTTGTCCTTAGTATTTAAAAGACAATAATAATTGTCATTAACTTCATTTGTTATGCAAATGTTTCTTATGTAAAAAAAAACATCATTTTTAGGTCTTAATAATTAAGGTAACTTGTTTGTGAAGAAGTCAAGTACACATATTTCAGTGGAGCTTAAGTCCTGTACTGCCAGTGGTTGCCTGCTGCAACAACTGTTTTATAGTTCTCCATTGACAAATAAATTGATTGCCTGAGGCTGTTGTATTATCTCTATTGTTTGAGGGGCCTGAGGTAGGTTCATTATACAGTATCCCTGGTTTAATAAGGTGTATTATTACGGTTTACAGTAGCACCAGATAAAGAAGTGCCATTTTTATGATAGATAGTTTGGAAATTTTAATTACAGTAGGACCCTTTCAGACAAGGAAGATACAGTTAGATTTCTGCTCTGAGAGGGAAAGGAGCATTGAAATTTATGGCACCTCTTGCCATTCTGGGGCATTGTTTTCTGATATGTCCAGGCTTGTTGAATAATTTTGTGAGCCAAGCCTAATTAATTTTTTTCTGTCCTTGACTACTAAGATTTTGGATAGTGTTCTGGTCTTGAGAGGTTGTTGTAATGGATATTCCTTGAAAATATGAAGTAGTAAACACATGCTTTAAATACATTTCCAGATTTTTAAATTGTCTTTAGAAGAGATTGACAAGTGGGTGTAGCATTCTCAAAGGCCAGATGTTTTACAACAGTATCTTTTGCTTCAGAGCCTCTATCAGCTGAGCAAGAGTCCTCAAATATTTTTTTACTTTCTGTATTATATTAGCAAGGCTTTTGGTATTTGTATCACTACTGGGCAAGAATCTCCATGCTTCTAGAGTTGAGGCTGCTAATTTTTTATTAAATAATTTTTTTACACTCCATATTTTATCCCCCACCTCCCTCAGACTGTTCCATATCCCATAACTCCTTCCCACTCTCCTGTGTCCACGTGGATGTCCCCACCTCCCACCCCACCTAACCTCTAAACTCCCTGGGGCATCCAGTCTCTTGAGGGATGGGTGCATCATCTCTGAATGAACACAGACCCTGCAGTCCTCTACTGTATGTGTGTTGAGGGCCACATATCAGCTGGTATATGCTGCCTGTTTGGTGGTTCAGTGTTTGAGAAATCTTGGGGGTCCAGATTAATTGAGACTGTGGGTCCTCCTGCAGGATCACCATTTTCCTCAGCTTCTTTCAGCCTTCCCTAATTAAACAAGAGGTCAGCAGCTTCTGTCCATTGGTTGGGTGCAAATATCTGTATCTGACTCTTTCAGCTGCTTGTTGTTCCAGAGTGCGTTCATGCTAGGCCCCTTTTTGTGGGCACTTCATAGTCTCAGAAATACTGTGAGGCCTTGGGACCTTCCCTTGAGCTGGATCCCCCTTTGGGCCTGTCACTGAACCTTCTTTTCCCCAGGATCCTCTCCATTTCTATCCCTGTAATTCTTTCATAAAGGAACAATTATGGGTCAGAATTGTGACTGTGGGTTGGAAACACACTCTCTCACTTGATTGTTCTTCCTAGAGAGGTAGGCTCTATAAATCCCCTCTCCCTACTGCTGGGCATTTCACCTAAGAGTCTCTTACCTCCCAGGTTGATATTTACTGTTTTTATTTACCACTAACTTCTTCTGAGTTACTTTTCTCAGATATTTAGGTTGAAGAATAAACTTTGTTCTTAGATTCTATTTGAGACAGTACTAAAGGATTCCCCACACAATGAGGTGAATCTACTGTCTTCTACGCACATATGTTTTTTGTTTGTTTTGGGTTTTTTTGGGGGGGGGTTGTTTGTTTGTTTGTTTGTTTTCATCACCCAATGCCTTCCTAATCACAGTCCAAATAGCAAACACTGTAAGGGGCAAGCCTAATCCTCTACTCTCTGTAATCAAATTGTTAATATCTAACCCTGTTTTCTCCCATGGGTCCATATCTAAAGTTCTTTTCTCCGGAAACCAAGGACTGACCATTTGTAAAAACTGAAGTCAGTCAGTCAGCTGGCTAGTGCTAATCTTAATGCCTATATTCTTTAAGAGTATGCTTAATAACATCTGTAAAGAACTCTCTGTCTGCAGAATAACATTGTCCCATCATAAGTGATAACACAAAATGCACACAACCCAAAGCTGATGGCTCCTGATCAAAGGTTGATGCTGAAAGCTCCCAACAGAACTGCTGGGAGAATTGACTGTTGACAGCAGGTAATTAAAGCCAATTAGAGCTGATGGCTCCTGACCTACCTTGAGCACTGACTGTACTCTATCAAGCAAACCAGGTGTTGAATACTATTGGCCTCTGCTGATGTCAGCAGGCAATTTCAAGACAGAACTAATGGCTTCTGGTGTAAACCAGGTTCTGATGGTACCAAATATCAGCTTCAGCTGATGGCAGTAGGCAATATCGACTCCTAATTATCACCCTCCATAAACAAGCACTCCCTGTCCAATGGTTTTGCAAGGTCCAGGTGAGAGTCCTATCTGTGTAGATATACGTTATATGTCATCCTCTTCCAGGGTGACATTTTAGGTTCTGCAAGCCTCCCAAACTAGAGAAGGTAGAGACAGGGTACAGAATAGTACTCTAGTGTGGCTTTAAATCTGAGGGTCTCTGGAAATTCTAACTTTCCAAATATACTGAAATGCTGATGATAACTTCTAAAATGTCCTAAATTTTTTCTTGCTCTTTCTGAGGGTGAAAGAGCAAGAAAGAGCTGGTTTAGGAGATTGACATCTATTGCCTGGCAATTAGACATTAAGTAATGTGGCCTTTGATCTATCTCAACATGAACTGCTCATCCCTAACTTTCACTGTCCAAGTTGGATGTCTCAGGAAGAAAAAGGGATACTGATGAAATTTATCTAAAAATCCGGAAAAACATAAAGGTCCTAAGTGTCCAAGTGAAAATTTTTTCTTCCTTCTCCTCCTCTTTGTCTAAGAAGTGTTCTATCCAAAAAAATTCTCCTCATCTCAGTTCCTCTGCCATGTCTCTTGGTACTCAGCACGTATACATCTTTCAAGGTACATGATCTCATGGTAAAAACTTAATCAAAAGTTCACACATAAAATCAAATCATAAATTGAAATACAAGTTTACAGCAGAAAATATTTACATATGTTTCCTTTAGAAGTAACTATCTGCCTAAACATTCATCACCTGTCACAGCTCCATAGGTTCCTTGAAAAGTTTAAAAGCATAACTAAGTTATTAGTGATGTTTTGTATAAATAAATTCATTCAATATTTTATCTTCTGTCCTATCACCTATAATAAATCATAGTTGCCCTCTTATACCTTTGCTTAATTGTTTTACAACCTCTTGGAACAGGCTATGAGTATTAGAAAGTCTGGTTACTATCTAGAAGCAATAAACTGGTGACAAATGAGAGTTTGGCAGAATTCTCAGTGCAGTTATGACCGTCATAAAAGGACCTAATAGGAGTTCAACTATTAAAAAAAAAGCTTTATAAACACGAAAATAAATTTAGGGATTCTTATAGGATCATCATTAAGAATTAAGAAGCCATCCATTTGTCTCTATAGCATTAGACATACATCTTTCTGGATCTGCAGAGATCTGCTCAAAGAAGTGGGAAAACACCTACTGATTATTATTTGTGTTCAATAATAAAAGGAAAAGCATATTTACAGCAGGAGTCTTTCCTAAAAGACTTATTCCCATTCCTTGCCTATTGGAGCTTTGTTATAGATATAATCAAAAGCAAAGTCATTTCAGGAAGATCACCTGCTACTTATTAGCTTGGCCTATGATAGCTCCTGACCATACTTAAAGTTGGGGATGAAAGATATGGGCTGAGAGGGTGAATACTGAACTAGGTTGGGGGCTTTGGAGAATATGATAAATGCACTGAATTTCTAACAAGTGTAAATATATTATCATTATTAAGATTTTCAAGGAAAATTTTTTATGGTGGGGAGGAGGACTTGCTCAGCAATTAAGGGTGTGATTTTTCCAGAGAATCTAAATTTGATTCTCAGAAATATTAGTAGGCAGCTCACAAACATCCAAACCTTGAGAATCTAATACAAGTATTGGACTCAATACATACAAACATGATAGGCTAATATAGTCATACATAAATACCCACAAAAAGAAAGAGAAAAGGTAATTATAATAATATCAGTATAATGTCAAGCAATAGATATGTTAAAACATAAAAAGCAAGGTCAACAAGATGGCAACTTGGCAGTAGGAAAATTGCTTATTGTACCTACCTGAGTATATCTATGAAATTAATTATAATGATACATTGTGAATACATGCCTGTATTTGGAATTAACTGAAAGTTTTACTTGAATGATTAATAAAGTTCTTTGATATCACAATCTGAAATGACAAATATTAATTTTAAATGAAAGAGGATAGATAAAAATATAAATGAAATAATATAGTCCAAAGGAAAAGAATTGATAATTAGGATGTTTAATTTCAGAAATAAGATCAATGATATTTTCTCATGTATAAATATTATATCTTCAAATAAATACATATAAACATTTAAGGATACATATGATTTTTGAGGATTCCATACATGTGAGGAATTAAGTAATAATCACTAGTAATAGAGCAGAGGAACTCAAAATCTACAGTCATGGAACAATGATCAAAGGCAATGAAGGAGCTAGAGAAAGTACCCAAGGAGCTAAAGGGGTCTGCAACCCTATAGGAGGAACAACAATATGAACTAACAAGTACCCCCCAGAGCTGTGTCTCTAGTTGCATAAGTAGCAAAGGATGGCCTAGTTGGCCATCAATGGGACGAGAGGCCCTTGGTCTTGCGAAGATTATATGTCTCAGTATAGGGGACTGCTAGGGCCAGGAAGCAGGAGTGGGTGGGTTGAGGAGCAGGGCAGCGGGTGGTGGGGGGGGAGTGTAGGGGGCTTTGGGGATAGCATTTGAAATGTAAATGAAGAAAATATCTAAAAAAAAACAGATTTGCTCAATCTTTTTTGCAAACCAAATTTTTAAAGTTCATGCTTTTAATAAATATATTTTGAAAATGAAAACTATATCATTTGTTTCTCAAGATTCTAAAATGATTGTATCATTTTCCTCTTCCATTCTTTATGCAAATTCTTATGCACTTCCTTTCTCATTTTAATTTCAGGGACTCAACTTGAATCAATTGCCCAGCAGGACTTAAACTTACACAACAGACACACGCACACACACACACACACACACACACACACACACACACACAAACTTACACACATACACACAATTCTTGGTAACTAATGAATGCTGTGAAACATGTTACCCTAGGTGTAATATTCTTCCATAGGAAAGATTATAATTTTCCCCAGTAAAGATTTTACATAAAATTAGTCTATATCTGTCTTATTACTTACAGAATATTAATACTTTAGCTGGATACATACATCCACCACTATAAGATGAATGGTAAAATAATCCATACAGTGCTGACAATAAGGACCATCAGTCAATACCACAGTGAGAATTTGCCAAACAAATGTATGCAACAACACCTGCAGTACATGCTATGAGCTGCTTTTGTTTGTATTTTTAAATTTGATCGACTCTACCTCTGGAGATTATGTCTTCCTTTGAATACACACAGATAAAAGGAGATCTCACACAAAAAAAGACATTAGTGCCAATGAAAAGTGCAAATGGAATGAAAGAAGGTCAGTGGTTACAACAGGGTAGACACCAAGGAAGAACTTTTGTAGTTAATTCAAACAAAAATAAGGCCATGAAATATTTGTGTTTGCATTCAAAATCAGTCAGTGTTTTTGTACTGAAAAACTGCATTGTTGAAATTCAAAGAAAGGATGAGATCAATTATAAAGCCATTCCAGAATCACAACAGAATTAAGAATGGAGCCATATTCACTGCTAATATACATGAGGGAAGACATGGTAGAAAGAATCCAGAATGGCATTATATACATGAGAAATGTTCTAGAAAATGAGTTTGTCATTTACTATGTAAAATTGCTTGCAATGGTGCATAGCTCCAGTAAAATAGCAAAGTACATTAAAAACAAAATTGCCTTGAATTGAATTCTGATGATACCTCAATTTTATCAAACTATGAAGAGTAAAATTGAATAGATATTTGATGAAATTAATTTCGATGTATATGTTCAAACCCATATTTTACTTGCTATAAAGGAAAATAATTCTCTCTCATAAACCCATAGAGAAAATTTTGAATTTGACTGGGAAAGATTCAAGATACATCAACCAAAGGATTGAACATATTGGCCAATAGTATGACTTATGCATTTCAGAATCCTAATGATGGACCTGGGAATCTGATCTTGATCTTTGCACACACATTGAGGATGACAACATTTGTTTGAACAGTTTTACCTTCACTTGCAAATGTGGGCTACTACAAAAGTATGTCCACACATGCAAATAATGGATGTGATAAGAAATGTGAAAAGACTGTACTATGAATGTGAGTATAAAATAAGCCACCTTTCTCTTAAAAGTATTCCACACTCATAAGGAACACACTATACAACAAATATGCTTAATACATTATAATAAAAGTGACTGAATTTTGACATTAATTTAGCTTAGTTTTTCTGATTTTATGCAAGTTCATTGTTTTTCATAGGAATCAATCCTCTTATTTATAATGACTAAACCGGACTAGTTTTTCACATATCAGACTATGCAATGAATGGTTTGTTGCTGTACAAAATAAAGAGAAACACACATACACATTGATACCTGAACTGCTGAGAGATAGGTCATCAGAAAAGTGCATCTATATGGAGCATTAATTATAATGAAATATAAGAGGCCCTGCCCAACAACCAAAGTTGCCCCATCTACTCAGCACATGAAAATGTACTATGATTTCCATTGAGTCAAAATATGATTCCCTAAAAATTTAAAAATAACATTAAATATTTATCCAAATAACAAATTTTATACACTTACATTTGATGTTTTAAAAATTCAAAATAAATTGTCAAACAAATAAACCAGTAAGTTTTAATTTATATCTAAACATTTTTCAACTCTACTCTTTTTGATTTAATGCCTTAATACCACAGAAGATTTTACCAAGCACATAGTATTATCTCATAGAGCATAATTCACCTTTATACCTCATTTGTTTTTTTTTAATTGTTATTTTGACAATATAATTTTAGAGATTCTAAAATTTTTCAGGTATTTCTTTGGACCATTTTCTGCTTGTTGATTTCTAACACATGCCTTCATGTATTCACAGGAATTTATAAGTTATTGTTCTATATCCATGACATACTAACTACTCCATACAGATATTAGAAAGTATTCTTGGGAAAGGAAAGTCAGACTTGGATAAAAACACCGTATTTACTTTATTAAGAAACATACATGAATATTTCTGTCCAGCTCAGCAATACCTGTCTGACACTATTCATTAACCTGGATTATTTAATTAAAGCTAAGAAACAGCACCAAGATAAAACTCTCATAGTCACTAAGACTTGGTAGACACATATATAAAATAAGAGTACGTACTACAACCCAATGGAGTAAATGTGGAAACACCAGAAAGCTGTCTGAAAATAAAAAGTAAATTATCAACAACCACTTATAAGCCGGGCGGCGGTGGCACATGCCTTCAATTCCAGCACTTAGGCAGAGGCAGAGGCAGAGGCAAAGGCAGAGGCAGAAGCAGGCAGATATCTGAGTTTGAGGCCAGCCTGGTCTACAGAGTGAATTCCGGGACAGCCAGAGTTCCACAGAGAAACACTGTCTTGAAAAACAAACCAACAAACAAACAAACACCTCAGACAACCACTTATAATAAAAATGAGATAGATGAAATATCTTAGGAGAGCAGAAGTATACACAACTTCTAATTTTGACACTGTTAAAACTGGAAACAGATGCATGTAACACACATAGCCTCTTTCTTCACTGAAAAATCCCAACAAACACAAAGAACTTACTGCATTTCATGACAACGTCTAATACTGCAGGTGAGTACTTCCAAATCACCAAAAACAACAAGGTAAGGCTTAGAATAAATCATCCTTCCTTGAAATCATAACACTTTAATATATTCAGATATTGCGGCATAATAAGAATAGCCAATAAGAGGTTATTGTTAATTATAAAATGAGAAAACTAAAGTGAATACAGTCAAAGTTTCCATTTACTCCTGCCTACCTCCCCCACCCCAATGAGAAAAACAATCCAAGAGGAAAATAAAACTGATGAAAAGATTTTAAAAACTCTAAGAGTGAATTTGTCAAAATAAAAATAAGTAAATTTTAATGATTTTACCCTCGAAGTCATAAGAATTCTGAACTAAAAAAAATAATTTTACTTACTGTATGTAATTATCCAAATATTTATATGGTACAGCTGAATTTGGCATTTTCTTCCCAGTGTAGAAAGTATGAAGAGGGAAAAATGCACCAATCAGAACATCTCCTTCATGGTGAAATTCTTCAGTAATTATGTAATAACATCTACTGATATTAAATATAATAGAAGAGAAAAATTTTGGAACTTGCAAGAGCCAGAAGATTAAAATCAAGGAGGACATCATATTATTACATGGATCTGCTTGATGCAGAAAAAACAGTGTCCAGTACATATATGCTTGGTTCTTATTTTTGTGACCATGATTTGTATTTGTTGATGACTCAGTCTGTCACACTAATTATTCCAAGGGATTGAGAATCCCATTGGGAATTTTAAAACTATCCTTCCCATGGACTCTGCTGCTGAGGCCCTCTATTCAAGTGAAAAACAAGTTAGGAAATATGTTTCTTCATATTCTTCACTACCCAAAGGCCCTATGACGTCAGCAAAGACTACAAACAGCAAGAGTTCAGGTTTGACCTTCTCTTGGGATGAATTGGCTAACCATGTGAAACAAGAAACTTTTAATATGAAAAACAATTTAGGCTGATGTAACCCCACAGGTTACATCAGAGGAGGCAAACTAAGTGGAAAAGGAAAAGGCTAAAAAGAAAGCACTGAAGGACTGACCACTCAAAATTAATGTATTGCAGCTCTTTAGTTGGCAATTAACAAGTGTGGGTTATAGAAAACAACTACCAATCAAGTTTATACAATATACATTAGTGTACATTATACCAACATTTCCTGCTTTTATTCCAAAAAAGAGACTTTATTTCTAATATCTGTAAGCTTTATACAATGAGAACACATATGAAAATTTTCAGGGTAAGGATTGTTATTACAATGTCTAGTTCATTTGTATTTACAACTTTTAACAAATTACTTCTATTCTATCTTATTTACTCCAAAGTTCTCTAAAGGGTTTATGCCAAAAGGGCACAAGGCAAAGTGCATTTAAATTGATACTTAAAAGACAACCTAAGGAAATATTTGGTTTGGGGTTTGTGACTAAGATAATGTTATCAGAACGTTGCTAAGTAATGTTAAGCTCTGGAATTAGGAATCTCTATCATTAATGTACTTTTCATACCCATCAAATATCTGAGAGAGAAACATTTCACCTGAGTAAACAAGATATACATACTAAGAAGCTTCTGCTTTAAATAAAAAGACAAATACATACTGGTTCCTGGGAAAGTCACCAAAAGTTTATCTTTGTTAGTAGAGACATCCATTTTGGCAACGATGCCCAGAAGTTCTGACAATGAAGCAGAAAATTGAAGGAATCTCCTACCTTGTCTAGGAAATGTGGGGTAATTGCCTATCTAGTATCTTCCTTGTCAACAGTTTGGACTCTACTGATGTCAGTAAAGTTAAAGGGTACTTTATCGCCTAGTGGCCAGTTTTAACATACTTCTAGCAAACTTAATATGAAGACTGATTTTTGCCCATCATCTTCTTTGGAAGAGATTGAGAGTTTTGCCTTCCTTAATGTGACTCTCTATCACAAAAAGCATTTTTATTAAAATACCTTAAATGCCACATTCTCAATATCTATGAAGTTTGTGAGAAATACGTATCTGTGTAAAGTCTATCGAAATAGAAAAACTGTGCTTGTTTCCTTTAGGTCATTCTAAGCTTAAGCTTCAAAACATATACAGCAGACAGTGTTAGTCTTATTCTCGTAATTAAATGCATCAATACTAAGCATAGCAACAATGATAATTCTGAATGCACTAAAGAATTTGATTGTTTATAAGGTGAGGGACTTCCAACGTGACTATCATAATTATTATTAACAATTTATAAGAGTAGCCTTTTTAAGTGTATATATTTAAAATAGGGATTTTAAATTCAAGATATTTTATTATCAAATTAAACATTGAATCATTGGCACAGTCCATAATGAGACATGCCACTTAACTGAACATGAAAAAAAGGCACAATAAAGAAATAAAAATAATCACTACATGAGTTAAAGGGAAAAGGGTATTTCTAATTTGCAAAAACGGTCTTCCAGGAGAAGTTCTAGTAACCAGCATTGACTTTAACATGGCAATAGGTACCAGTCCTATATTAATAGAAGGGTGCAAGTTCCTCTTCCCAGAGTTGAGAGAATTACTCCCTTTTTAGCAAGCAGCACCCTTCTTTTTCTTTTAATTATATTTTTATTAGATATTTTCTTTATTTACATTCCAAATGCTATCCCAAGAGTTCCCTATACCCTCTCCCAGCCCTGATCCACTACCCACCCACTCCCACTTCTTGGCCCCGGCATTCCCCTATACTGGGGCATATGAAGTTTGCAAGACCAAGGGGCCGACTAGGCCATCTTCTGCTAGATATGCAGCTAGAGACACCAGCTCTGGGGGTACTGGTTAGTTCATATTGTTGTTCTACCTATAGGGTTGCAGACCCCTTCAGCTGTTGGCTACTTTCTCGAGCTCCTCCATTGGGGGCCCTGTGTTCCATCCTGTAGATGACTGTGAGCATCCACTTCTGTGTTTGCCAGGCACTGACATACCCTCACACGAAACAGCTATATCAGGGTCCTTTCAGCAAAATCTTGCTGGGATACGCAATAGTGTCTGGGTTTGGTGGCTGATTATGGGATGGATCCCTGGGGGGCATAGTCTCTGGCTGGTCGATCCTTTCCTCTTAGCTCCAAAATTTGTCTATGTAACTGCTTCCATGGGTATTTTGTTCCCTATTCTAAGGAGTGTGGAGAGCCGTGCCGTGAGCAATCACATGCATGCCGTGAGCAATCGCCATTATAAGAGGGCACTGGCTTCCACTGCGCCTAACTAGTAAATAAGCCTTATGCGCAAGTGCAAGAGTGAACTCACGCCTAGTCACTGCCCATCTTGCGGCTTAGTAATGGGGTGATGGGTGAGCAACGAATCAGGAGCTGTCATGCCACATCAGGTGCTGAAATGTCACGCTGCGGGCTATATAAGCAGCGCCATTTTTCCAGTTCAGGGTCTTCCCTCCTGATAAGTAAGCAATAAAAGCTTTGCCCCAGAAGATTCCGGTTGTCCTGAGTGTGTTCTGGCCGGCATGGACAAAAGCTCGGGTAAAGGAGGAATGAAGTATTCAAACGTTGGTCTTCCTTCTTGATTTTCTTGTGTTTAGCAAATTGTATCTTGGGTATTTATTCTAAGATTCTGGGCTAATATCCACTTATCAGTGAGTGCATATCAAATTACTTCTTTTCTGTTGGGTTACCTCACTCAGGATGATATCCTCCAGATCCATCCATTTGCCCAAGTATTTCAAAAATTCATTGTTATTAATAGCTGAGTAGTATTCCATTCTGTAATTGTACCACATTTTCTATACCCATTCCTCTGTTGAGGGACATCTGGGTTCTTTCCAGCTTCTGGCTATTATAAATAAGGCTTCTAAGAACATAGTGAAACATGTGTTCTTATTACCAGTTGGAACATCTTCTGGGTATATGCCCAGGAGAAGTATTACTGGATCTTCCACTAGGACTATGTCCAATTTTCTGAGGAACCTTCAGACAGACTTCCAGAGTGTTTGTACAAGCTTGCAATCCTACCAGCAATGAAGGAGTGTTCCTCGTTCTCCACATCCTCACCAGCATCTGCTGTCACCTGAATTTTTGATCTTAGCCATTCTGACTGGTATGAGGTTGTTTTGATTTGCATTTCCCTGATGATTAAGTATGTTGAACATTTTTTAAGGTGCTTCTCAGCCATTCGGTATTCCTCAGTTGAAAATTCCTTTTTTAGCTCTGCACCCCATTTTAATGGGGTTATTTGCATTTCTGGAGTCTAGCTTTTTGAGCCTTTTGCATGCAGTTTTTATCACAATTGCTCTATAGTACAGCTTGAGGTCAGGCATGGTGATTCTACCAGAGGTTCTTTTATTGTTGAGAATAGTTTTTGCTATCATAGGTTTTTTATTAATCCAGATGAATTTGCAAATTGCCCTTTCTAACTAAGTGAAGAATTGACTTGGAATTTTGAAAAGGATTGCATTGAATCTGTAGATTGCTTTCAGAAGGATAGCCATTTTAATTATATTAATCCTGCCAATCCATGAACATTGGAGATCTTTCCATCTCCTGAGATCTTCTTCATGTTCTTTCTTCAGAGACTGGAAGTTCTTGTCATATAGATCTTTACTTTCTTAGTTAGAGTCACACTAACGTATTTTATATTATTTGTGACTATTGTGAATGGTGTTGTTTCCCTAATTTCTTTCTCAGCCTGTTTATCCTTTGTGTGGAGAAAGTCCATTGTTTTGTTTGAGTTAATTTTATATCCAGCTACTGCCCTGAAGCTGTTTATAAGGTTTAGGTTTTCTCTGGTGAGATTTTTGGGATATATATATATATATATATATATGCTATCATATCATCTGCAAATAACGATATTTTGACTTCATCCTTTCCAATTTGTATCCCTTTGACCTTTTGTTGAGAAATTGTTCTGGCTGGGACTTCAAGTACTATATTGAATAGGTAGGGAGAAAGTGGGCAACCTTATCTAGTCCCTGATTTTAGTGGGATTGCTTCCAGCGTCTCTCCATTTAATTTGATGTTGGCTACTGGTTTCCTATAGATTGCCTTTATTATGTTTAGGTATGTTCTTTGAATTCCTGACTTTTCGAAGACTTTTATCATGAATGGGTGTTAGATTTTGTCAAATGCTTCTTTAGCATCTAACAAGATGATCATGCGGTTTTTGTCTTTGAGTTTGTTTATATAATGTTGATGGATTTCCATATATTAAACCATTCCTTGATCTCTGGGATGAAGCCTCCTTGGTCATTATGGATCATAATTTTGAGGTGTTCTTGGATTCAGTTGACAAGGATTTCATTGAGTATTTTTGCATCAATATTCATAAGAGAAATTGGTCTGAAGTTCTCTTTCTGTATTGGATCTTTGGGTGGTTTAGGTATCAGAGTAATTGTGGCTTCATAGAATGAATTAGGTATAGTACCTTCTGTTTCTATTTTGTGGAATAGTTTGAGGAGAGCTGGAATTAGGTCTTCTTTGAAGGTCTGATAGAACTCTGCACTACACCCATCTGGTTTTGGGCTTTTTTTGGGTGGGAGATTATTGATGACTGCTTCTAATTCTTTAGAGGAAATGGGACTGTTTAGATTGTTAATCTGATCCTGATTTAACTTTTGTACCTGGTATCTGTCTAGGAAGTTGTCCATTTCATCCAGGTTTTCCAATCTGTTGAGTATAGCCTTTTGTAGTAGGATCTGTTGATGTTTTGGATTTCCTCTGGTTCTGTTGTTTCTCCTTTTTCATTTCTGACTTTGTTGATTAGAACTCTGTCCTTGTGCCTTCTTGTTAATCTGGCTAAGGGTTTTATCTATCTTGTTGATTTCCCAAAGAATCAGCTCTTGGGTTAGCTGATTCTTTGAATAGTTCTTTTTGTTTCCACTTGGTTGATTTTAGCCCTGAGTTCGATTATTTCCTGCTCTCTAATCCTCTTGGGTGAAATTTCTTCCTTTAGTTCTAGAGCTTATAGGTGTTCTTTCAGGCTGATAGTGTATGCTCTCTCTAGTTTCATTTGAAGGCACTCAGGGCTATGAGATTTCCTCTTAGGACTGCCTTCATTGTGTCCCATAAGTTTGGATATGTTGAAGCTTCATTTTCATTAAACCCTAAAAAGTCTTTAATTTTTTTCTTTATTTCATTGTTGACTAAGGTATCTTTGAGTAGAGTGCTGTTCAGTTTCCACATGAATGTTGGGATTTATGCTGTTATTGAATATCAGCCTTAGTCCTTGGTGGTCTGTTAGGATGCATGGGATAATTTCAATAGTTTTGTATCTTTTGAGGCCTTTTTTGTGACCGATTATATGGTCAATTTTGGAGGAGGTACCATGTGGTGCTGAGAAGAAGGTATATCCTTTTGTTTTAGGATAAAGTGTTCTGTAAATATCTATTAAATCCATTTGTTTCATAACTTCTGTTAGTGTCCATGTGTCTCTGTTTAGTTTCTGTTTCCATGATCTTTCCATTAGTGAGAGTGGGGTGTTGAAGTCTTCCACTATTTTTGTGTGATGTGCAATGTGTGCTTTGAGCTTTAATAAAGTTTCTTTAATGAATGTGGCTGCCCTTGCTTTTGGAGCATAGATATTCAGAATTGAGCGTTCATCTTGTACCTGTTATGAGTATGAAGTACCTCTCCTTGTGTTTTTGGATAAATTTGGGTTGGAAGTCAATTTTATTCCATATTAGAATGGCTACTCCAGCTTGTTTCTTCGGACCATTTGCTGGGAAAATTGTTTTCCAGCCTTTTACTCTGAGGTAGTGACTGTCTTTTTCCCTGAGATGGTTTTCCTGTAAGCAGCAAAATGTTGGGTCCTGTTTATGTAGCCAGTCTTTTAGTCTATGTCTTTTTATTGGGGAATTGAGTACATTGATGTTAAGAGAAATTAAAGAAAAGTAATTGTTGCTTCCTGTTATTTTAGTTGTTAGAGTTGTGATTCTTTTCAAGACAGTTCTTGCAGCTGTCTTCTTTTATGTTTGTTGAAGGATTACTTTCTTTATTTTTCTAGGGTGTAGTTTCCATCCTTCTGTTGGTTTTTTCCCTTTATTATCCTTTGAAGGGCTGGATTCATTGAAAGATACTGTTTGAATTTGTTTTTATCATGGAATACTTTGGTTTCTCCATCTATGTTAATTGAGAGGTTTTTTTTGGGGGGGTGGGTATAGTAGCCTGGACTGGCATTTCTGTTTTCTTAGTATCTGTAGAACTTCTGTCCAGGATCTTCTGGCTTTCATAGTCTCTGGTGAGAAGTCTGGTGTAATTCTAATAGGCTTGCCTTTGTATATTACTTGACCTTTTTCCCTTACTGCTTTTAATATTCTATCCTTATTTAGTGCATTTGTTGTTCTTATTATTATGTGTCAGGAAGAATTTCTTTTCTGGTCCAGTCTATTTGGAGATCTGTAGGCCTCTTGTATGTTCATGGGCATCTTTTTCTTTAGGTTTATGAGGTTTTCTTCTATAATTTGTTGAAGATATTTGCTGGCCCTTGAAGTTGAAAATCTTCATTCTCATCTACTCCTCTTATCCGTAGGTTTGGTCTTCTCATTGTGTCATGGATATCTTGGAAGTTTTGAGTTAGGATCTTTTTGCATTTTGCATTTTCTTTGATTATTGTGTCCATGTTCTATATGGAAACTTCTGCACCTGAGATTCTCTCTTCCACCTATTGTATTCTGTTGCCAATGCTCACATATATGGTTCCTGGTTTCTTTCCTAGGGTATCTATCTCCAGATTTGTCTCCCTTTTTTTTTTATTGTTTCTATGTTGCAGCTGGCCAGCGGCCCACATGTCTGGGTTCTAGCCTGGGAGGCATCCTGAAATCTGGAAGAGAAGAGGGAGCTAGGCGGCACAAGAGAGAATGGAACCAAGACAACTAGTCTGCTCAAGGTTCAATTTTGCTATTCCCAGACACTGGATTATGAAGAAGGGGAAGGGTCCCATTCCCACCAATTCATCCTTGGAGTCCAGTTTCAGGTGACCACGTGATAGCTCTGGAACAGCTAGGCAGCAGGCAGTAGCAGTGGTAGTGGCAGAACGATAGGGTGGCAGGCTCCACCCTGATGCTCTCTTCGTGCTAACAGTGAAACCTGATCAGCCAGGTTTCAGGCTTATGGGGGGGAGGTTACATCTCTTCCCTGTTGTTAATATATAAAGACAAGGCTGGGCTGAGGCATAAAATTTATTTATGATCTATAGTTCTGCCTGAATTCTTAGGGCCTAATGAAGAAACCTGTCTCAGTGGGATTTCCTAACTTTTCTCACAGAAAACCCTATTTGGATAAGTCTGTCCTTTCTGTCCTAGTAAAAAAAACTTGCAGACTAGCCCTGAGCTGTTGGCTCTGTCTTTTATAATGCTAATTAGTTACTGAATAGGTAACTTCCTAGTTGAATTCTTACTGAATACCAAGTAGTCAGCTACATGGTCTTTTTAGGGTGTTGGAACACTGGTGAAGACTAACTGTATGATTTTGAAAGGCACTATAGTATGATAACACTGAAGTAGAGTATGCGGATCCTCCTCCTCAACAGCCTTGGATGACATGTGGGGAACAGAGAGGAGGAGGTGACAACTGGCTCCTTAGCAAAAGGCCATTTGGCTTGTTAGGTTGAGAGGCTGTGAAGGGCTTGCCCTTTTCACGGTATGGTCTCCAACCTCTCTTCCCCCTTTGAATTAAGCTTAATAAGGCCACACTTAACTGAGGTGATCAAATGATTTCCTCATTCTTGAATGAGTAGGCTTTAACCATGGCTGGGGTAGCATTGACCCGATTCCTCCCGTGGGTGCTGTCAAGACCCACAGTCATGGATCTTGGTATCTTTTGGGGAGGGAAAGCAGAGCCTTAGAAAGATATTTTTGGTTTTAACTGGAACTAGATACTAACCTCCATCCAAACTGGGTGTGTCTCTCAGGGAACTCAGAAATGGTCAAGTTGGACCTTCCCCTCCAGTGCTTTGCCTGCAACCAAGCTGATGCCCATACTGTATTCATATTATCATGAATCAGCATGCACAGTTCTGAGTACTGTGCAGATCCCAAGGGAGAATTGTCAACCTCAAATTCAGCAAGGCCTCTAAAAGAAGTATGTCACTAGTAACACCACAATTTGTGGTTCATAGACTATAATAGGAGCTGGAGGTCACCTTCCTCATCTCTAATATTTGCACTGCCTGAGGAATCAAGGGGACCTTGCAATAGCAGCAAGGATGGAAAACCAGAGACCAGCTAAGGGACTAAGCCTGTCTTATCAGAATAACAAACATATTCTTCTAATATCTGAAATTTCCACCTTTCTAGCCCTTGTAGCAAACCTTAATCTCATATTCAGACAGAAAGCCACAATACCTGCTGGAATGCCTTTAGAATGAAAATTAGTAGCTGCCACCTGCACTCTCTTGGGGGCAGGGATGTAAGCCCACAGCAGTCAGGCTAAAGGGTGTTCATTGACCTGCTTGAAAAAGAAGATCCAGACAATGAGAAGGTAACAATACAATGCTACTTTTGGGGAAATTCAGGTACTTTATTCAGTTGCAAATTAGCAAGGATCAAGCTCAGTCTCTGGCTTCCTTGTGGGGGAGCTGGGTTTTAGAATTAGTAAAAAGGCCAGAGATTCTCTGGAAGAGGAGGCTGTGCTCTGAATTAACTTTGGTAGGTAATTAAGAATTTTAGATATCTACAATTGGAAATTCTACTATTTGACTATATATTAGACCAGTCTAAGATTGAGTTAGAATAACTGGTCACATTGAAGAAAAGAGAAAAATCATTATGACTCTATTAAATGACTAATTTTACTAAGTCAGAATATACAGTCTCTGATGTTGTTTTGCCATAAACTTAAAAGGCCTGAAGCTAGTCCAAACTGGAAAAATGGCAAGCAAGGATGGATCTAAAACATGGACCCAATTTAGTTTCCTACTCACTTCAATCAGGGCACTGAGTCAACTCACCTGCCAGCTTGTCGCACGAATTAACCATCATGGTTCTGCAGCATTCTATGGAGAGAATCTATGTTTTTCCCTTCCCTAATAAGGTAGCTGTTTAGGATCAAATCATAAGCCAATAAGTATATCCTTTTAAGATACTATGAAGCATTTATTAAATTCTTTGACATCTAAATTTCAAAATTTGAAAATAAAGGTATGATTTAAATAGTGTGCATGGGAATGCACTAAATAGTATGCACAGGGATATTATTTCGCCATTCTTTGTCTTTTAAGAAGTTAAAGTTTTAAAGTTTCACAATATCTAATCCTTAGAATTAATGACTTGTTGAAAAAACATTTCAAATACTTCACTGTATTCATGTAAAAAGGGGCAGTGACTAATTGCACTTTCAAATGTTTCTCTTAAGGAGAGGTTGTAACTAGAAAGCTTGAAAAGTTATTAAGAGTCACATGTGCATAATTTATTTATTTATTTATTTATTTATTTATTTTCTAGAAATAAGAGCATTTATTTGTAGCAATTTATTAAGTAAAATTCCTCAAGAATTAACACTATTATGTGGAAACAAGTAGTAACTGAGGACACTAAAAGGAAAGAATTATACATGCACAATTTTCAAGAATACTAAAATATTATTTTAAACCATAACTGTTTTGAATATACAAATAACAAGGTTATATATCCAATCTATCTTATATGTACGACTTATAGACTGCCTGTGATGTAAATCTAGCATGGCATTGTTTTAAGATGTCCAGGCAATCTAGAACAATTTAATAAATGTCTAAAAACCACCTTCTTAAAAGGACAGCATTTTTTCTATGAGTTGTATACGCATAAGTATACGTATAAGTTGTATACATATAAGTTGTATAAGCAATTGCAAATTTGAGAATTAATACCATCTGAGGGACGAACAATCTTAAGCAATTGTGAGCTCTGAGATATAACATTGACTATTAATATACAATTTAAGGTTTGATTGTTCAGCATTTTAAAACACCACCTACAGCACACAACTAGATTATCTGTGCTGAAACAGGGGAAACTCAAAAGAATAAGCATGTGATCTAATTCACATGTACTTACTTCTCATATAAGAGTTGTTTTCAAACACAATAACTGGGATGTATGTAAGTATGAATTTATAGAAGATATAAAATCATGCATAAAAACAATTTTTAATTCGTCTTTGGGATATTGATTGTCAATCTATTTAAAATGATGGTATGTAATAGGTCAATTATTAATATTTTGTAATGACCAAATAAATTGCTGTATTGAACAAGGAACATATACAGTCAGGCTTTTAAGACACAGTTTTTGTTATAAGTTTTCTAAAAATATACGAATATACTTTACAATTCTTTATTAGTACCACAGTGGTTCTAATGGGACGTTGAAACTGTGTTTTGAGGTGAAAGCCACCTCAACCGCGTTTACCCTGAGCCTTGTTGTGGCTCCGAGGCCTTGGGCCTGTCACCCACAGGGTACCTCGGAGGGGCCTGTATGTCTTAAGTCCTCCTCGGCCCTGGCCACCTGCCACCCTGGCATGCAGAGTTACTCTGAAAAGTACTGTGGATTTTAACCTGCTGTTGAACCCCGCATCTCTGAAACGGAAGCGGTGTGTGTGATGTTAAGTGGCAGTTTCGAAGTCCTGTGTGCCCTAAGGCCCTAACCCACAGTAGCCAGCAGCTAGCTGGCTCCTCATGGGCCAACGATCGGCTGGGAGGGTGAGAAAAATGACTTTACAATAATGATTTTTCTTGCCAAAGAATTGTTTTGGGCACAGCTAATATTTAATTACCATTGATTATAATTAATAACAATTGTAAAAGCTTTCTTTATTTTCTGTAAAGACTTCTGTAGTAAACTAAAACCCTAAGTAATAAAAGGATATTGCCTCTGAATTTTTGGGTGAGAACAAGGATTTAAAGTAAACTTCCCTTGAGAAGCATTAGCTAATAAAATATTTTCCACTTAGGAAAAATTATACATTGAAAGATTAAAACTCTTAGCTTCTTGTATAGAAGCAGAAATGATAAAAAATTTTCACATAATGTAGATCAATATTTAGCCATACTAGAGGAAAAATACTCCATTTATTACAAACTCACTAAAAGCAAAACCTTTACAACCATTAAGACGCTAAGAGAGAGAAAAAAGGAAACAAACTTTTGGATCTATAATAACTATATAAAAGGTAGGCAAGCCAGATTGTAATGCCTTGATAAATTTTATGGTCTGCTTGACTCTTTATAAACTATGAATTTGAACTTTATTAAAACAGCATCTGGCTAGATCTGTAAAGAATTACTAAGTTTCTTTTGCAACATTAACTTTGGGAAAGTAAAACCCAATTTTAAAACAATTTATCACTTATAGAATTAATATTCGAAGTATTATTATCATATTATGAAGCTTGGCTGCCAATTAATACCTATGAATACATGCAAGCTTTAATGCTTCATTAAAGAGACATTGTTTTAAATCTTATCTTTAATTCTACTTTCTAGGACAAGAATCACATTAATTATTATCTCAACTAGAAGTATGCTTAGAAACCCAGCCTCTTGGTCTGCCTTATGCCATGTGTTGGAAAGACTCCAAACCTAAGATACCAATTTTAAGGCTAACCATCTGTTAGCAGTGTAGCAATTATTTAATATTAACTAATAACTTATGAGCTGATTGTGAAAACACTCAGAGCACATTACCAATAAAAACAAATGAAGCAGTTACATTTAGACCAATCAGAGAATATTAATTTTTCTAGCTACAGTCATAGAATAAAAAGCACATTATCATTTGCCAAACACATTAATCACAATTGCAGAGAACCCTCCAAGAAAAAAACATTTATCAGCTTTTTTACCCCAAAACTAAGAGGCTGTAGACTCTCTTTTTTTCCTATAAGCAACAGTTTCTCCAGCAGGGACTCTTCTGCTGTATGCCTGTTTCCTGGTTAAAGCATGTGGCCACTCATGCTTTGATCAACCACCAGATAAAGATTTTTAGTCATCTTTATTATCCAACATAAAACATAGTACATTCATTCATTCAGACTGGACACGAACATATATGGATTGAACACGTGAACAGATTGGTGCACCAGACATTAGCCAAAAACACAAACACAAAAACACAAAGAGGGCAGAGAACTTCTGCTGTAAGGCCCAGAGAGAACAAAGCAGGGCACTCCTGAAATTTCTCTTTGTTTCTGGGACATTTTCCTCCTGCATGATGCAGTTTCTAACTGTGGCCATCTGCCTGATTATTAAATCCCTTTTATTAAACAATTTCTTTTCTCACGCCTAAAAATGTAGCTTCTGGGAGCTACAGCTAACTGCCTTTTAGGTTCCTAGCATCTCACTGCTGAACCTATGTGAATATAGCACGCAGGTTTAACACTGTTTCAACTTAGACCATACCAACATTCTCCGGTACGAATTCTGTTTAATTATTTTCTTCTTCCATGGAGCTCCAAACCAGCAGTGCTTCTTCCAAATATCCTCTGCTAATTCCCAGTCCCGTGTTGGTTCACCAAATCTGTTGCGGACAGCCAGCGGCTCACCTGTCTGGGTTCTAGCCTGGGAGGCATCCTGGAATCTGGAAGAAAAGAGGGAGTTAGACGGCTCAAGATAGAATGGAACCAAGACAAATAGTCTGCTCAAGGTTCAATTTTACTATTCCCAGACACTGGGTTATGAAAAAGGGAAAGGGGCCCATTCCTGCCAATTCATCCTTGGAGTGAGTTTCAGGTGACCACGTGATAGCTCTGGAACAGCTAGGCAGCAGGCAGTAGCAGTGGGTGTGGCAGAACAATAGGGTGGCAGGCTCCACCCCAATGCTCTCTTTATGCTAACAGTGAAACCTGATCAGCCAGATTTCAGGCTGGGGGGGGGTTACATTTCTACTTCCATTTTTAGATCTTGGATGGTTTTGTTCAATTCCATGATATTTTTTTTTCCGATTTAAATTTTTTTAAATATTTTATTAGGTATCTTTATCATTTACATCTCCAATGCTATCCCAAAAGTCCCCCATACCCTCCCTCCCACTCCCCTACCCACCCACTCCCACTTTTTGGCCCTGGCATTCCCCTGTACTGGGGTATATAAAGTTTGCAAGTCCAATGGGCCTCTCTTTCCAGTGATGGCCGACTAGGCCATCTTTTGATACATATGCAGCTAGAGTCAAGAGCTCCTGGGTACTGGTTTTTTCATAATGTTGTTCCACCCTTAGGGTTGCAGATCCCTTTAGCTCCTTGGGTACTTTCTCTAGCTCCTCCATTGGGGGCCCTGTGATCCATCCAATAGCTGACTGTGAGCATCCACTTATGTGTTTGCTAGGCCCCGGCATAGTCTCACAAGAGAGAGCTATATCTGGGTGTCCTTTCAGCAAAATATTGCTAGTGTGTGCAATGGTATCAGGGTTTGGAAGCTGATTATGGGATGAATCCCCGGGTATGGCAGTCTCTAGATAATCCATGCTTTCGTCACAGCTCCAAACTTTGTCTCTGTAACTCCTTCCCATGGGTGTTTTGCTCCCAATTCTAGAATTGGGAACAATTCCATGATCTTAACATGGAAGTCTGTTCCCAATAGATATGGATGTGCCAGTGTTATATGGGAGGTGTATGTTTCCCTCCAAGACTCATGACATTTCTGCCACTGGGTAGACATAAATAGATTTCCACTGAAGATATACTAGTTTTCCTCTAGTTGAGCTAGTCTTCAGCCAAATAGGAAAGTTACCAAGAAAATCTTGAAACAGTATAGCCAAGGATATAGTGATAAGAGGAAAAATAGATCATGACTGAGGGAAAAGTCATATGCTATTTTTATAACAATTTTATGTTTTTCTTCATATAACAATGCAGACAGAAAAAGATTATTTGAGTATAGTGTCTATTATTTTTACAAATAATATTGGATCATAGAGGAATAGGTAGTAATGCAATAGAAGACTATACATGATTTTGGATTTTGATTGAGTATTTTATACCAATTTAATAAAAATTAGATGAGAGAAAATTAAGTGAATAAAAATCAAATGAAAAATTTATATCAAATAACAATACAAAAATTCAACATGAACAAGTTTTAACACCTACAATTCTCAGATGATTTGATGCGCCAGAAATGTAAATACTACATAATATATGTGTCAATGTCTAAACGTAAATGCATGAGAGCTAAATCAGCTAACTTTCAAACATCTGGACATGTCACAGATTTTCTCAAACTATGAATGTGGGCTCTAAGTGGATTGCTCTGGTGGGCACATGGCTAACTTTGGGTAGTAAAATACATTTCAAAATGAACCTTTACACTAACTTAGTATGCAAAACATAATGCCATGAACTAAAAAGTTATAAAGTTATAAAAATTTTCATTGAAATTATGATGGGTGGTAGTTTCAATATAAAAAAGTGAAAACAGTTAATTATAAATTAATTAAATGCCATGAAAGCTTTCCATACTACATGTTGTTCATTTTCAAATATGGTACATTAAAAATAAAGGTATAATAACTTTAAATATTACTTATATGTCAATTAAGTTTTAGGAAGATTAATTAATGTACAGTAAGAAATCATATTCCAATGGACTTTCCAGAGAAAATGTTTTCCTATTTCAGGCAGAAGGTACAATACTCAAGAATTTTAATGAAATTAAAACAATAAATGAAAAAGATGAGTTTCTATCAAGAAAGGACAGAAACATTAGACATGATCCAGGAATGGAGCCATCTGGTCTTAGATTAAGAGAAGTTGAATCACTAGAACAATTATGGTTTTCCAACATGGACAATAAATGGCTTTCAGACAATAACAAAATTATATCATTGGATACAAGAATAAAACGTGATAAAATTGTATTCAAACTATAATTGTATAACACATTTTAGATTGATAGATGAATGATCATCCTTATGAAGTTATTAACAAAAAAGCTAAATTCATTTCTAAACTATATTTTAGCAACTGGAATGTGATTTTTTTTCCTGGTATGACGAAATAAATTCTTCTCTGGTCTCAACAAGATAATGTAACACTTGGGACCAAATATAAAGGCAAGGAGTGCTGTGCTGGAAGCCAAGATAGAGAATACTTCCATAGCAATCATGACCTTCCCTTTAGTGCTGTGGTAGACAGGAAGAAAGGTGACCCAGACACAGAAGAACACCAGCATACTGAATGACAGAAACTTGGATTCGTTGAATGTATCAGGCAAATTTCTAGACAAGAAGGCCATGGTATAACTCACAAGGGCCAAGAAACAGAGGTATCCCAGGACAGAGTGGAAGGCAACAGCTGAGCCCTTGTTGCACAAAATGATGATGTGTCCATATTCAGAATGAGCATCTTGGTCATTGAATGGTGGAGAAGTTGCCATCCATATTCCACAAAGAAGAAGTTGGATCAGGGTGCAGATAGGAATGATGTAGTTTGGACCCCTTGATATCATTAACCACCTTACTATTCGCCCTGGAAAACTGACCTTAAAAGCAAGAACCACTGTAATAGTTTTGGCCAACACAGTGGCAAGAGCCACAGTGAAAGCAACTGCAAAGGTGGTCTGCTGAAGGATGCAGGCAGCTGTGTTGGGCTGACCAATGAAGTTCAAAGAACATAAGAAACAGAAGGTGAGTGTGATCAGCAAAATGTAACTCAGTACTCGATTATTGGCCTTGACAATAGGTGTGTCTCTGTGTTTCACAAATATGCCAATAACAAAGACAGTGAGTGCAGATAAGCACAAAGCTATGCTGGCTAGAGCCATCCCCAAGGGGTCTTCATAGGCCAGAAAGCTCACAGATTTTTGGAAGCAGTTGTTCTTCTCTGTATTTGCATAATGACCCTCTGGACACTTCACACACTGGTCTACATCTGCTCAGAAATATAGGTTATCATGACAGCAGAAGTCCAGACTATGACAATTCTTTTTTTTTTTTATGAGATATTTCTAATTACAGGGACTATCTCAGAAGTCATGGCACTTTGTTTTCTCAGAGACAAAATAATTAGAACACTGGTATGAAAAATTCTACATTTATAATCTGCACCTTGATCCTTACATATTTCTTGCCATATTTATTTTCAAATATAATAGGATTTTATGCAATTTTTTAATCTTACCAGCACACACGTTTGCTTCCCTCAGTTTTTATTCACAAATCCTTGTTCTCCCTATATCTACCTTTTACATGTTAATATCCAATGTGTAGCCAGTATATGTACAACTTGGAATGGTTTCAGTGGGAAAATATGTAGACTGTCAAGCCCTAACTTTTTAAAGAACAGTATTAAATTTTTTCAGATAACTATCAACTTCCAGTAAATTCCTTAAAAATCTTCTTCATTGTGATTTAAACTTTATTACCTAAATACCTTTGATCTCTTTACATACATTATTTCTCTGCCTTTATTGATAATGCTGTATCTCTTTTGAAAGTAACTTCAATACTAAGTTACATTGCAAAAATCTACTGTGGCCCTGACAGTACTCATAATTCACAGATCCTTTTTAACTAAAACATGGGAAATCTAGATTAGAGAAAATATGTTTGCAAAGTTTTTCAGATAATGCTTTCTTATATGTGAATACTAAATTTACTTTTTTCCTTAAAACTCCTGTGGTTTCAAATTCTGTTCATTCTCTGCTGGAGTTTCTGCAATGTTTCAGCATAATTTTGGCTTCATAGAACAAACTGTGTAGAGTACCTTCTGTTTCTATTTTGTGGAATTATTTGAGTATTGGTATTAGGTCTTCTTTGAAGGTCTGATAGATCACTGGACTAAACTCATCTTGTCTTGTGCTTTTTTTGATTGGGAGACTATTAATGACTGTTTCTAAATCTTTAGGGGATATGGGACATTAGATATTGCTGAATATCACCCAATAATATGTTTTCATAACAGTTGAAGCAAGCATGTATTTTTATATAGATAGAATATTCTTAGAATATGTGAGGGATTTTTGAAAAAATTATAATCCTCTGCTCTGGAACTTTTAAATATTTTCATAAATATTATGAATAACAGAAAATAGATGTACAAAGATTTATAAAATATATGATATTCGTATGGTAGTTTGAATATGCTTGGCCCAGAAAGTGGCACTGTTTTGAAGTGTGGCCTTGTTGAAAGAAGTATGTCACTGGGGAGGTGGGATTTAAGATACTCATGCTAGATGCACGGAAGTCAGTCTTCCTAGAAGATTTCACCTGAAAATATAATTCTCAGCTCCTCCTGTGACGTGTCTGCCTGGATGCTCTCATTCTCCAGACTTGAGGATAATTTACTGAACCTCTGAACCTGTATGACAGTCACAATGAAATGTTGTCCTTATAAAAGTTGACTGTGGGCCAGGCATGGTGGCACACGCCTTTAATCCCAGCACTTGGGAGGCAGGGCAGGTGGATTTCTGAGTTCGAGGCCAGCCTGGTCTACAGAGTGAGTTCCAAGACAACCAAGGCTATACAGAGAAACACTGCCTTGAAAAAAACAAAACACAAACAAAAAAAAAAGTTTGACTGTGTCAAAGTGATTGTTTATAGCAGTAAAACCCTAATTAAGACATAAGTTAGTACCCGTAGTGAAATATTTCCATGATATGCCTGGCCATATTTTGGTTGGAAGAGTGTGGATTTTGAGATTTTGATCTTGGAAAGCAGTATATTCAGTTTGCCAGAATTTATTGAAGATTTTTGCATCGATAATTATAAGGCAAATTGGTATGAAATTCATTCTTTGTTGGGTCTTTATGTGGTATATGTATCAGCGTAATTATGGCTTCATAGAACAAACTGGGTAGAGTACCTTCTGTTTCTATTTTGTGGAATTGTTTGAGGAGTAATGGTATTAGGTCTTCTTTGAAGGTCTGATAGATCACTGGACTAAACTCATCTTGTCTTGTGCTTTTTTTGATTGGGAGACTATTAATGACTGTTTCTATTTCTTTAGGGGATATGGGACTGTTAGAATATTTATCTGATCCTGGTTTAACTTTGGTATGTGGTATCTGTTTAGAAAATTGAGGTTGGCCGATTCAGCTTCTTGACCCGGATTTTGGAAAACAGTGGCTATGAGAATCTTAAGCCAAGGCATAATGTTATACTACTTTAATACCAGGAAACAAGGAAAAGCAGATCTCTGAGTTTAAGGCCAGCCTGTGACACAGCAAGTTCCAAGTAGAGATAAGCTTAAACCTAGGAGTGATACTACATGCATTACATATCAGCATTCTTAAGACAGAGTCATAATGATCTTTGAGTTCAAACTCAATGTACAGAGCAAGTCCAAGGACAGACAAGTTTATGCAGTTAGAGAATTGTAAAACAAAAGCTGGTAATAGAATAAGGAGGAGCCATATTCCAGCCGTAGTACTCAGCCAAACTCAGGCGTATTGGCCATGTGGCTCTGACTTATGAATCAATAAGATAAGGTGACTACCAGAACAAAGGGTGCTGATTATCTAGAGGTAAGAAATTAGCAATAATTTAGAATAGATTAGCATCACTGAGGTGAAATCATTTGAGAACTGTTTTTCTGAAAGTAAAAAAGGTGTGTTACAAAGAGCAAAGCTTATACCTCGGTCTCCAGCTTGACTTAGGGTTAGAGTCACACAGGTGTTACTAGGTTTGAAACTACGAATGGGTCATGGTGTGTAGCTAAGTCTTGGAGCTGTGAGAAGCTAGGAAGTTTAATTGGTGAAGGTAAAACTTCAGTTTAAGTTGATAGCCCAGGACTAGAGGGGTCATGCAAGAAAGTGGAGGCTTAGAACTATGAAGAGAGCCTATTAAAGGTTATTGTTAAAGCCTACTTTCAGTGTAAGACTCCAGTGTACTGGAGATGTCAATAATATGGGATGATCACCAAAACTACTACCAAACTAGAATGGAGTTTACCAGAGCCTTGAGTGCTACAGAGGGCAGAGCTGGAGACATAAGACAAGCTCTTTGGAGAAACCTAGAAGATCATGTGTAGATCCCAGTCATTGGAAGAAGAAGCATTAATGTTGAAGCTGCCTTGGAAATTCCAAAATGTTCAACATTCCCAAGCCATGGGATATCTTTTGAGGAATTCTGCTAACAGATATTGGAAGTAGCCCAGGAAAAAGAAGTTTGTTGCAGTCAACAAAGATGAAAAACTAGTGGACATCTGATCACCTCCTTGACATCAAACATGGAGATCAGGAGTCTGCAGTTTGCCCAACTGGTTTGTGTCTTGCTTTGTGATTACACTGAATAGTTTGACTTAATCTCTGAGGAGACTTTGAACTTGGATGTTTAACATTGTTGAAACTGTTATAAAATATTTGTATGTTGTCAGTTGGACAAAAGGTATTTTTTTTAATAATGCTGTGCCTGGTTATTGCCTCCAGAGTCTCAAGTGTTTAACATGCCTATGGGACCCAGGGACTATAAAGTTCTAGTTTAAATATGGTTGGCACTATTTGTAGGTATGTTCTTAAAGGAAATGTGTCATTGTGTGCATGGTCTTTAAGTGCCTTGTCTCATGTACAAAGATACCAGTCTTTAATTAGCAGCCTTCAGAAGAAGATGTAGAATTCTCTACTTGTCTGCATCATGCCTGACTGGATGATGCCATGCTCCTACCTTGATGATAATTGATTAGATCTCTGACTGGTAAACCAGTCCCAATTAAATGTGCTTATATGTTCTGCCTTTGTCGTGGTATTTGTTCACAGCAGTAAAACCCCAAGACAGTGTCTAACATGATATTTTTATATTTCTTAAAATATAATTGACAGAGTGTCAATTTTATTTAATAACATTGAATTAATATTTTAATATATAAAGAATAGTATTACCTTACTGCTCAACTTCGATAAGCAATACTTTCAAATTTAGTGTTTATCATTTCTTTGTGCTGCATACTGTTGTACAATATAATAAATTAATAGACACTGGCCAGATTTGTTCTTAGTTTGTGAATAACTCTTTATATGGACACATAGGATAATTCAAATTTTCATTTATATATTCATGTGTGTGTGTTTGTGTGTTTGTCTCTGTGTGTGTGTGTGTGTGTGTGTGTGTAAGTATTTCACTTGGGTGAAATTTTTAGAGTAAAAATTATTATTATTCAAAGTTGGTATTAAAAGAAAATAGTGTGGACACTTCATAAGAATCAGAAGCCTCCATTTGAAGTTGATAATTGTTGTTTCAAAATTTGTGAAGAATTGTGTTG